>NC_087303.1:330311-660623 GCF_015220805.1 Pogoniulus pusillus
GGGCAACGTGATCTAGTGGAAAGTGTCCCTGCCCGTGGCAGAGGGGTTGGAGCTGGATGATCCTTGACATCTCTTCCAACCCTGACAATTCAGTGATCCTAACTGGGTTTGGTGAGAGCTAGTTAGCAAGACTGTGGCTCCTCTGGATTGTAGACCCAGCGAAAGGCCTGCCAGTTGGCCAAGGTACATGTTCATTGGAAGCCAAACAGAGAAAATAACTCTGAGCTCTTCCCGTGGGCCTTCCCTCCATGGGTTTGTTTATGGAATTATAGAATTGTTCCAGTTGGAAAAGACCTTCAAGAGCATCGAGTCCAACCATTCTCTAACTGCCAAAGCTGGTGCTAAGCCATGCCCCTCAGCATCACAACTCTGTCTTTTAAATACCTCCAGGCATGGGGATTCAGCCACCTCCCTGAGGACCCTCTTCAGCTGTTGAGAACCTTTTTGGTGAAGAAGTTTCTTCTAATGTCTAACCTCAGCCAACCCCCACCTTGATCCAGCCACCTCTCAGATAGTGAGTTCTCCCTTCAGCCTCCACTTCTCTAGATCAAACCAACCCCAGGTCCCTCCGCTGTTCCTTACCAGCGCTGTTCTCCAGCCCTTTCAGCAGTTTCATCTCCCTTCTCAGACCTTCTCCAGCTCCTCATTTCTGACTTTTCACCAGAATTCAAGTTTTTCTACATGGTGTTTTTCCATTCTTAATGTCTGTCTGTGATCTCTGGTAGGGGGAAGCACCTGGTGTGTCATTGGGGAGCAACTGTGGTGCAGCTGAACAAGGCTAGAAACAAAACTGGCTGTTCAGTTTTGCTCATTCGACATATTCAAACTTCAGATAGTCCTCACTTTTCCTGTCAAGTGGTATATTAATTTGGTCGTTGGGGTGTGTTAATGAACAGCTACAACAAGCTTATGCAAATAAATGTGAAATTAGAGGGTTGGCGTATCAGGCAAAGAGATCAGGGCAACTTCTTATTAAATTTACATTGAAATAGCTTCTGAAGGTGCTAAGATAAATTCTTCAGCAAAAGGAAATGAATGTAACTGTTGCACTTTGAGCCCGGCCTGTGCTGGGGATTATGTGAATGCAGGTTAAAAAAAAAAGGCATTAAAAGAACAGTGACTCTTAGTGGTAAAGAAAGTAAAGAAGGGACCAGAAAGTTGAGGGGAGGTGAGTGGGGAATGGTTGCAGTGTACATGAATGAAAGGTCTTTGGTTATTTCTCTTCCCTTGTTTGATCTGGTTGAGTTAAACCGTGGCTTGCTGTTGCAGTCAGGGTGTGGAAGTGCTCTGTCGTGGTGCGTGGGTTAATCTTCATCCCGTGTTTTTGAAAGAGATGTGGAGCAGCTAACACTGGAAATCACCTGGCTTATTCAGAACTGTACTTCTGGGAAAGGAGGTTTCATATACACTAGGGAAAGGACTTCCTTCAAATCCAGGGCTTTCAGGAAAGCAGCGGCATTGCTTCAGCCACTGGGAGTTGAAGCATATGGAGATTTGTTCCCTTTGAGCCCTGCCTCTGTTCCGTATTACAGTCCTGATTTGACATTTTAAATGCACCTGAGCTGGCAGTAGAAGCAGAGAAAACTGTTTTGTAGACATAGCTCAAGGATTTTAAAGATGAAATTGGTGAGCTGCTGGCATTGAGGAGTTGGTATAGCCAGGGCCAGACATTTTGTGGAGGCCTGGAAGGATGCTGGTGTGCTGGGTGGATGAACTGGGTGGTAACAGTGGTTACAGGCAGGCATCAGCTGTGGGAATACTGAGGACCAGCTCATGCGTTGTTACTTCTGTTAGCTGCCTGGTGCCTGGACGGGCCCAGGGCTGGTAGTCACAGAGGGGAGAAGCTGTGTGGGGCACGGAGCCTGCCTGGCTTTACCAAGAGCATCGAATCACTGAGCCTGTCGTGTTGGCTTCGTTTTCTGGAAGTTCAAGGCCTAACTTTGTCTTTTCCTTTCTGCTTCTGCAGGCTGCCCTCGGGAGAGGCAGTAGGAGGCAGTGGAGCTGGCCTCAGCAGCGGGAGAGGCTGGACTTCCCGTCTCTCTGTGCTGAATGGCTGCGATGGCGCCCGCTCTCACTGACGCAGCAGCCGAAGCTCACCACATCCGATTCAAGCTGGCTCCCTCGTCCTCCACCTTGTCACCTGGCAGTGTCGAGAGCAACGGCAACGCCAACAACATCCTCCTGGCTGCCAACGGCACCAAAAGGAAAGCCCTTGCTCCAGAGGATCCCACTCTAGATTTCCGAAACAACCCCACGAAGGAAGAGCTGGGCAAGCTGCAGCCGCTAGTGGCCTCTTATCTCTGCTCAGATGTAACATCTGTTCCTTCAAAAGAGCCTCTGAAACTGCAAGGAGTCTTCAACAAGCAGACAGTCCTTAAATCTCACTCTCTCTTATCTCAGTCCTTCTTGAAAACAAGTGATCTGTTGGGGAGGCAACCTGTGTTGGAATTCACTTTGGAGAACCTCAAAACAATGAGTGCTAATAGCCAGCCACCTCTCCCGCAAGCACCTGTGAATGGCTTGGCCAAGAAATTGGCCAAAAGTACCAATTCAGACCATGAAAACTCTAGTTCTCTGAATGGTGGGAAGTGTGCTCCTCCTCCTGCTGCCCTCCAGGGTGTTGACTACAACACAGGAGGTTCTGAACTGGGGGACTTGAAAACCGGCTTGACCAATTGCACTCTTCCACATAGAAGCCTTGATGCAGAGCACACAGCTCCCTTTAGCAATAACATCACTGCAAACAAATCTTCCCTTAATTCCACGGAGCAGCAGCGGGTGCTCGAGGGGGGCAGCGGGGAGAGGAGGCTGCCTGGTGCCGCTGGTCACTCTGACTTTGGGAGCAGTAAGTTGGAGGAGCAGAAGCCACCTCTGCTGGCGGGTCACCACAGTGCTCTCGACTCAGAGATGAGGACGAGGGCATTGCTGCGACGCCAGGCCGACATCGAGAGCCGTGCCCGCAGGCTGCAGAAGCGCTTGCAGGTGGTGCAGGCAAAGCAGGTGGAGAGACACATCCAGCAGCAGCTGGGGGGCTTCTTGGAGAAAACTCTAAGCAAGCTTCCAACTTTGGACCCCGTCAGGCATCGGAGCCAGCTGATGTTGACCAGAAAAGCAGAAGCAGCCTTGAGGAAAGCTGCGAGCGAGACAGTTACTTCAGAAGGCCTAAGCAACTTCCTGAAGAGCGATTCCATATCGGAAGAACTGGAGAAATTCGCAGCCAGTGGCGCGGCCAACTTGAGATCCAGCGAGCAAGCCTTCGACTCGGATGTCACTGACAGCAGCTCGGGAGGCGAGTCTGACATTGAGGAAGAGGAATTGACCAAAGCAGACCCAGAGCAACCCCATGTACCACTGTGAGTAGCTGTTGTGCTTGGATTGCCTCTGGTGGGGGGAGACCAAAGTGAAAGGTGGAAAACTGTTTTACTTGTAGGAATGCTTCTCCTTCTTTTTCTCTCGCACTAACATCAAAGGTTGTTAAAACTAGCGTGGTGTGTTCTGCAGCACACTGCCTAGTTCAGACAGCACATGCAAGACCGAAGATAAAATTCTTCACACATGCGGCAGTTGTTGCTATTCTCGTGGAGCAGCAAGTCCTGAGAATACTCTTTGGCTGGTGTGCTGCAAGCATGCTGCAGATAAACCCCAAATACCACTAACAGTTCTCTCCGTGATAGGTTGGTTGGACCTACCCCCTGAAAGGAAATGTTTTCTTTTTGCAACAGGGATCTCTGTCGTAAGGCAGCTGTGCAAAGTAAGGCCAGTTCTGAGTCTTAGTAGCTGACACTGTACTTGTAACTGGGGTATTAAGGGTTAACTACCTGGAAGGGGAAAAGCCTCTGTAAAGATTTGGTCCCAGTGCCAGTGGAGATGTGAAGTGAGTGTGTCCTCTTGAATGTGGGAAATTTATTGCTGGGAATTTTCTTCTTGTCTATGAGTTGCACTAAGTGATGGCAACAGCCTCATAATTATGTTGTTAACTGGATGCATTTTGCATAAGTATTAGGTGTCAGGTTGTGTGTGGAGGAGAAAGATCCTTGTCAAGGCAAGAGGTCTTGAGACAGGTCAAGGAAGAAGGGAAATTTTTCTTCCAAACGCAAAACATTTCCCTAGTTTCGTATATCACAGTGTTTTGGAGACCTCTCTTAAAAGGTCGTGTTCTGTGTCTGGTCTGTGTAGACTCTTGCTTGCATCAGTAGATGAGCTCTTTCACCTTCATGGACCTATTCAACTTAAACCTCAGTCTAAAGCAGCTGTGTTCAACAAAAACCTTCCTGCAGTGGTCACAGGGGTCCTGTGTGCAGTGCCAGGAGCTTTCTGATCAAGGCCGGAAGTAGCCAACAAGAGTTATGCATCCCTGTGCTGTGCTAGGTTTGTTCAGATATCTTTGGAGAAGTAACTGAGCAAATTTTGATACCTGTTGTCCAGAGTGATGTGAATGGCTGATCAGGTAGTGCCTGATGTGTTTGACCAAACTAGGTAGATGAATGCGAACAATTTGTGTGCTTGGTAACTTCAGCACTCTCCAGAAACACCTCCGTACGGATGTGTGCTGCTAAACAGACGTTACAGCTCTTGGATATTAAATCCTAGCTAAATATCACATCATGGTTTGGGGTGTTAGCGTAGGGTGAAGTATGGTATGTGAAGTTTGAAATGTGGCATGAGTTTGGCCTTCTCCCACTGCAGAGCTAGTAGCAAGTAATCCTGCTGGCTGGACATCAGGGTGTTCATGTGTCAGTAGAGAAGAGAGTTTTAATAACTTCATTCTTAGTCTGGAATATTCACAAACTTCCTGGTGGGATTAGTAGGAAAACTGTGTTTTATAGGTGTTGTCTCTTCTAACTGTTATTTGCCTAAAATCCTGTCTTAAGTAGCAGGAGATTTCCCATGTTGTGGATTTCATAGATTTCCTGTATTGTCTGGCAAAGTGGAATTTTTTTGCCACTCATCCTAATCCCAAGAGGAAGTGGGGCATTGAGAGATGTGATGCGTGAAATCCTTTGCTGCCTTTCCTGCCCTTTGTGTTAGTCATGCCTTTACATTTCCCAGCCTCCCGAGCACTCCTGAAAAGCCAGAGATTTTTAAAGCTAATAAAAAGGAATGATCCGTCTATTGCTTGTAGTTCTGGAGCTGGTGTGCACTCATACTGGCATCTAGGCCAGGCCCACTAAACCTTGTTTAAAGTCGATGCCTGTGGGTGTTCAGTAATTAGTCTTCCCAGCGTTGACTGTCCTGTTGGCGTGAGTGCTTTGACATTGGGTCTCATGAGCTTTGGCATTACTGAATGCATGTTTGTGCTTGTTAGTGAAGCTCCTGAAGTCAACCTTCAGAGCTGGTGCAAGCATCTGAGCCCATCTAAATCCCATTCTTTTCAAGGCAGGGCTAGGAGGCAGGAAGGGGCAGAGCTGCCTTTTCCACTGGGAAGCGGCCTTGGGCCAGCTGCTTGTGCAGAGCTATTGTTTTCTGTCTGTGCGAGCACAGAATGGCAAAGGCTTTCTGCAGGCTTGCTCAAGTGTGGCTGGATTTTGTAGCTTGCTGAATTGACTGATTAGAGGGAAGGTTTTTACCCTGATGATTTTAATTTTGGTAGTGAGATGGAATATCTTAATGCATGCAGAAACTTCTGTCTTGGCCTTCAGCCATCATCCCTTGGCTGTGTGTTGCTCCTGGGTGTCCCTACCTTCCCACAAGAAACTGTTTGCTTGCTTCTAGATCTTTAGTGAGAGTTATCCTGCAAACACTGTGTCTTGTAGTGTGCTTGCAGTAAGTGGCCATGTCACTGCTTCTGAGAATCAAGCAGAAGCATGCAAAAGAAACAAAGAGGTGTTTACATCATGCTTAGATAAGAGTTGACCTTTGAGTTTTTCTGGCGTGGTAGCATTCCAGAACCAGTATCTGGTCAAGGACAGACTTTGAAGCATTTGTGCTGCTCTGGCCTGCCTGATCTTGGCTGTAGAGCAGCATCTCCCTGAGGACTTGCATTGGGGATCTTGCAGAACTTGGTAGATCTTTTTAAAGCACATATAGACCTGCTGCCTGGGAAGGTGCCGTCATTCAGGTGCATAAGCAGGCTGTCCTGTAATGCATAACAAAGCAGGGAGGGATTCGTTACACCTCTTGGGAAGCCCTGCCAGCTATGGGCTTGGTTTAACAAGGTGCTCTTGGTTCTCAGGCAGCCGGTGGGAAAAGCAAGCACATACAGACAGGCTTGGCTTATGATGTGTTCCTAGGTTTATGTGGGTCCAGGACCACCACACTGTCTTTTGCTTGCTCTCAGGTCTTAATACACAGTTCTTCCCAGATGTGATCTTAGGTGTTGCTTCCCAAGTGTGTGTGGTGGCAGAGTTAGGATCAGGAGGAGCTTTGCCCCAGCTTGGTGGTGAGAAAGGCAGGTTGGAGCCTCCCGTGTGGAGAGTCATACCCAGCTTCTTTGACTGGGTGTGACCATAGGCAGCAGCTGTCTGCAGCTGTGAAATCTGTGCTACTTTGAAAGGGCCCAAATGCTGCAGTCAGCATGGTAGGATCAGGAACTGCTGTTTGTGAAAGTTTGCTTCGAACAGGGCATGCATATTCCTCCCAGAGCTGGAGGGCTGCTGGCTTGGCTCTGGCTTTTGTGGCCCAATGATGGTGTAGCCACATAATCGAGTCCTGGTGTTTTGGTGGCCTCACACTAGTGTGTGTAACTAGGAAATACTTGTCTTGGCTTGATATGCTCTTCTCAGGCTGGCTGGTTTCTTTGGTTGTCTTGCATTTCACTATAGGCTATATCAGGCAGAATTGGTCAGTTATTTCTGGATTATTAGTTTACCAGTGTCAAGCACAGCACAGTCTTTAGCCAGTCAGTGGCGCAGGATGGAGTCTGTGCAGTCCCCAGCTTCAGTCTGTGCACTGTGGAAAAAGATTCCGGATAAGGTGGCGAAAACAAATAGTGGATTGGAACTTATCATCTAGGTCAGGTCCCTTATCTGGAAAGTCACTGTTTTGGTGGTGGTTACATCAAGCTGTTGAGAGCACACTGAATTTCCTGGTGACTGACTTGTAAAAGTCGGGCAGTACCTACAGTGCGTGTGGCTGTGGTTGTTCCAGTGCCTGCGGTGAGGCACACTTCAGTTATCCCCATTTACTGGTGGGAAATTGCTGGACTTGGAGCAGCAATGACAGTTTCTCACCAAGTGCTGTTGTCAGCAGTAATTTCAGTGTCCTCTGTTGGAGGGGAATGTGTGTGGCACTTGCATCATGGAATCATAGGATTCTTTTGGTTGGAAAAGACCTCCCAAGCTCATGGAATCCAGCTGTTGACCTAACACCGCCACGGCCACTAAATGCAACATCCGCAGGTTTCTTGAACACCTCCAGGAACAGTGAATCCGTCGCCTCCCTGGGCAGCGTGTTCCAGTGCCTGACCACTCTTGCAGTAAAGAAATTGTTCCTAAAATCCAACCTCAACCTTCTCTGGCAACAATCAGTGACTGTTCAAGGACTAGTTGCATTTGCTGCATCAGTTGACTGAGAAATAGGATTTGGAAATCCTGAGTTCTGTCTTTGGTTGTATTTTACAAGGGAGAGCACAGCAAGGAAGTTTGTATCTCAAGGCTGTGAAAGAGCATTTCTCAAATCTGACTTCATGGAGCTCCAATTGAGATGGGAAGCCCCACATTGTGGGGGTTAAGGATACTTTTCACACTGGTTACAGACACGTTTTACAGGTTGCATTGGATTGGAAGGGACCCTCAAAGGTCATCTTATCCAACCCTCCTGCAGTCAGCAGGGACACCTTCACCTCGATCAGGCTGCCCAGATGTTGTGGACACCAGGCCCACATCAAGTCTGAGCTCATATGTCTCCAGGGACAGGGGTTCAAACACATTCCTGGGCAACCTGTTCAAGTATTTCACCACTCTCATTGTGCAGAACTTCCTCCTGATGTCCAACCTAAATCTCCTCTGCTCCAGTATTAAACCATTTGCCTCATCCTGTCACTGTAAGCCCTTCCAAACAGTCCCTTCCCAGCCTTCCTGTAGGTCCTTTTCAGGTACTGAAATGCTCCTCCAAGGTCTCCATGAAGCCTTCTCTTCTTCCACTATTTGATTTATGGAAAGCAATGTTAAAGGTTGGTCTCTCTTGCTCATAACTTCTAGCTGTGTTTGTAGGTATGGATGACAGCACAGTGCTTAACCTTTGGTTTGCAGCTACTTCAGAAAACTTACGTGTGTCCTGCCTGAATTGCCTGGAATCCACGTGCTGCTCAGCAGCAAGATGCTGGTCAGGAGAGTTCTCAAGCATCTTTCAGTTGAGAAGAGAGAAGGAGAATGGATCTTGAACTTGTTCTTGCTTTGCATTTGAAAACAGAATAGCGGAGGGCAGTTCATTGTTTGAAAACGCTTAATCAGGTATCCTGAGTAAGTAGGACACTGCAGGTCCCTCCTGCTTTTAAGTGCAGAGAGCAAATGAGAACACTGCTTGAGAAGGATCAGAAGGAAAATGAACCTGTTACTTCTCCAAGAAATGGCGGTCAGAGGACAGCTTTTATAGATACAACGGGTGGCTAATAAGTTGATTCTGACTTAGTTTAGCCTTGATCCTCGTGTCCTCACTGCTGTATGGAAAGGGAGGTTAGGTGTGTGTGGTGTAGGTACTCAGAGTGCCTCATTTAAGGCAATGTTGTTTGCTTTCATCCTAGAGGGAGCTGGATTAGGATTAAATTTCTACCTTCCTAGGCTCAGGTTGGAGTTTTGAGGAGGAGCAGAAGGGAACTAGCACTCAGTGTTGAATTGTGTGTGCAAAGAGTAACAGTGGAGTCAGGTCCTGTGGTGCAGGAGAGCGTTTGAGCTTGGTGTGAAGGCTGTTGAGTGCAGACAAAGCATCTCTGAATCTTTCTTACATGCTTCTAGTGCCCTTGCAAGGGTTTTGGGTGGTTCTGCTCTGTCTGGGCTCTTCTCTGCCTGTTTCTTGGGCTGTGGGATTGCACTGGGCTGGTGTGTGTTGGGAAAATGTGGAGGACTGGAAATGATCTGGTGTCTGGCACTACCTGTAAACTATGCTTTGTCTCTGTAGCCCTTACCCAGTGGGACAACAAGTAAGAACAGGCTCTACTTCAGATAGTTCACATTTATTTTTTTTTAGGGCTTGTAGGTGGCACTTTGGATAGGGTTGTGTAAATATTTACTCTATTTTTCATTGGAAAGAGCCTGTCACAGCATCTGAAGCAGCAGCAAAAAATGTTTGTGAAGTTTGTGAATGTGAACTGGCATTAAAACCCTGCTGTGGTGACTCTGCTTTCCTGAAATCTCCTGTGAAATTAATGTTAGTGTTTGAGTAGGGGAAAGTGGCCCCATTTAGAGCTGATCTCTAATACTGGAGTCTAATATCCATGCATGGGGCAGAAGACTTTAGTGTTGCATTAGATCAGCATCTGTAAGCAGCCACAGTTGAGAGCTGTGTTCTTACTCTTGTAAGCATGGACACAAACCAAAAAACGTATGGCTGAGGTGAAAACTGAAGCAATGGCAAACAGGGACTTCGTTGGAGAGACTGCAAAGGTGTACTTCAAGGATGTGCTTTTTTTCATGTAAGATTTGGTTTTCATTGTGCAGTAACACGGGGTTGGTTCTTTTTCCACCTCCCCTCCTTTGTTCTCTCCTCTAGCAGATCCATTCTGGTTGCACTAGCTCGGCAGCAGTGCTGTGCAAGGCTTCCAGCTGGGGGAAAATGTTTTCCTTGCTAAACTGGCACTACCCCAACAGATTTTTCCACGGAGTGTGTTTTGGGCACACCCTGGATATGGTGCATTTTGCAGATGTCTCGTTTCAGAGGCTGGGAGAGCTGAGTGGTTGTTCTGGGCCATGGTCAGATAAAATGCTTTGAGCAGGAGAGAACTTACAAAAATTGACTTTAGGTGTTACTTGCTGTATTTCTGAATGAAAGGAAGGACTTAGAAATACAAATAGGGGGAGGCCTATGTATTGACCAAGTAATTCAGCTGGGAAATGGAAAGAGAAACTTGTAGTTGAGTCTGTTGCAGTTGCCCTTCTTGTCTCTGGAGCCAGATGGGAACTGGGATGTTTCGATTCTCAGAGTTCTCTTAACATACTTTGGTTGTGGTTCTCTGCATCTGCAAGACCTGCATGTGCTTCTCATTGATGTGAAATGGTTTGCTTAAGCAACAGCCAGCTCTTGGATGTTTTTTTCTTCCCCCTTCCCCCGACCTTCTCTGTGATAAGGTTACCTTCTGGAATGCCTGCTCCACTGTTGACCTCAGCACTGAACAAGCTATTTATGGGAAGGGTACCTGGCATGACTGCTCTAACTTAAGGATTTGTTCCTTGCAGAACTTGATTTTTTTTTCCATTCACTTGCTTCGCAGCACTGAGGGGGAGTCTTTAAAAGGGACTGTGTGTTGTTGAGAGCTTAAATTCACCAGCATTATGGTGGGATGTCTCTCAAATTCTGCTGGTTTTGAAAGTAGCTCTCCTGTTGTCTGCACCTCCCCAAGCCAGCCTCCAGCTTTGTGCCAGAACACCTTTGTTGTTCCAGTAGTTGTCCGTGGCCGGTTATTGTGCCCGAGCAAGGGGGGTCATCACGGTGATGTATTTAAAGGTCTTCTGTTAGTTGTAAGCAATCAGGTTAGTGAAGGTGAGCAGCTTGGCAGATGGCTGTTTTCTCCCTGGTGCTCATGTGCAACCATGATGTCTTTAACTGCAAAACGAGATGTTCCCTGTGATAGCGGTGGCAGAGCGGGGCTGGCACATCTCGTGACGCTCCTGCTTCTGGAGCGCGTTAATTTGTGCTGTCTTGGGAGCCTGGCCTTTCCCGAAGGGTTTATTTCTCAGATCTAACCCATTTCAGAGAGTTTTATCTCCCTTTATCTGTTAAATATCCACATCCTTCCTGGGAAAATACATAATTTGAGTTGTCTTTAGCTTACCTGGTGGAAGAAAAGGTTGTTTGGCACAGATCTTGCTGCAGCTTCAGGTGCCTTCTTGCAGCACAGCATAGAGTGAGTTTGTGGAGTCCTCATCTCTGGAGGCATTCAGAACCTGCTTAGACATGGTCCTGGGTGGTCCTGATCTAGTGGGGATTGGACTAGATCTTCAGAGGTTCCTTCCAACCATCACTGTTCTGTGTGAGTTTGGCGGGTAGTTTGCAGTGTCGCTTCACTTCTGAAGAAGTGCCTCCTAGCAGAGCAGATTTGTGAAGTGTGACTTCATTTGGCTACTTGCTTAATAAAATACTCAGTAACTTCAAGCAATACAGAGTAAATAAATTCAGAAAAGAAACACCTTCCACTCTAATAGTGACTTTTTATTGGCCTCAAAACATTTGGTCATCAAATTAGAAAGAAGGAAATAAGGAGGCTCAGGGTACTCCTTATGCAGCAGAGCTTTTGGCTGGCGATTGTAACATTTTAGCAGTTTCCATAGTAACACATAATGATGTTGTAAGAAATGTTGCAGGGATTTTATTTGTATAAGGGAGAAGTTTAAAATATTAATGGAAGGCAGTGTGAACCAGAGGGATTTTGTGTGGCGCAGAAAAATTGATGCCAGGGAGAGGGAAGTGATTTGATGTATTGTGTGGAGTGAGCAGCTGACTGGCGATCGAACTTGTCTTGGCCAGCAGCAGAAAATAAGACACCCTTCAGTCATCTTGTCAGTGCTTGCCATAAAGTCTTTCTTCCCTCTCTGATACTACAGGTAAAGCTTTGGAAATGTTCTGCTGTCACCTGTTCTCCAAGTCCAGCTTATAAAAATACTTCATCTCATGCCAGCCCACATGCGGTTGAAGCTTTTCTCCTTCTGTGATACCTGGTTAAATCTTGAAGCTGTTTTATCCTGTTTGTGTTCGTGGAGGTCTCCGTAAGCTTGGTTGAGTTAAAAATTTGCAGTCTCTGTGTACAAGCTTTTTGTAGCAGAGTAGCTCCTGGGGCTTTGCAAGCAGTCTGCATTTGGAGAATTCCCTGGTGGCTTCTGCTTAATGATCAATATTGAGTGTGTGTTGTTTGGGGGCTGGTGATGCTGCACTGCGTTATCATATCCAATCCACTCTTGGGTGAGGAGCAAAGGGAGGGGTTTTACATGGATGCAGCAGGCAGGAATCACCTAAAAATGGTTTCTTGGAGAAGAATCAAGGGGTTGAGGGAGACATGTTTGTGTGCACCTACTTAAGTGGGTGTAAGTCTGAGTTGTGGGGGGTCAGCAGCCGTCAGCTAGCTCCATGATTGCACCCAGTTAGGTGAGCAGAGGAGTGGAGGGCAGTAAAAAGAGCTGTGATTTAGATGGCTGCAATTGAAGCACTCACAGGAATCCGGCAAGAAAGTCCTACTTTGCAGATTAGCTTAAACACCAGTGCGTGAATGTCTCACTTCCGTGTGTCTTGTCTGTGGTTCGCTGTTATCAAGCTAGATATTTAATCTTCCTATTAAGTTAGGTATTAAGTCTTCTCAGCCTCTGGCCTTGCCCCAGTAGCTTGTGACCAGGGAGCTGCTGTGAGCCAGTCCCTGTGATGGTTTGTGCCATCTGGATGCAGCTGACTTGTAGCTGGAGGTTACAAACCGTTCCTCACTGGGCTCTGCATGGCTGCATTCTGGTTTTCCTCTTGTAATTGCAAAGCTTGGGCATAGTGACAGCTGGTTGTGCCCAGCCCTTGTCGCCCCTCTCCACGTCAGAAACTGATTAATGGTTAAACGTGTTTCTTCTGTCCTTTTAACTTTGGAGGGGACGCCTGCTTGTAATGCAGCAGCACTGATGTTGGCTCATTCCTGGGCCTCTAGATGGTCCAAACACTGCTGCTCCTTCTTCTTCATGTGCTTACTATCTGGTGGGCTGAGTGGCTTCTCTCCTAGGTGCTGGATGTGCCATGGAACTCAGGTCTCACTGTGTTAACACTGAGTCAGGACACATTGCATTGCAGAAAGAGGTATCAAGTGATCAATAAACGCAGTGCTTTGCACTTTGGCTTCCTTTCTGACTTGCTTCTGCTTTCTAGGTGACAAAAGCACTGTGTGTTGCTGTCACACACAGTGTCTGGCCTTAAGAGAAGGAGGTTCATGTGCTCAGAGGTGGGTGCAGCATCTGCTGGTGGCCTCCATGCCTTGTACTTTGCCTGGAGCCTCTTCAGAAGGTGCGTGTGGTGCAACAGCTCTGCAGCTGGGCACCATGCCTGGCCATCTGCAGTCTGCTTGTAGCCATCACTTCAGGTCTTGCAAGTCCTTCCCTGGGTGTCAACACAGAGGATGATGAAGCAGCCCTCTGTGTCTGCATATGCAGTGGGGCAGGGATGTGATCCAGAGGGGAGAACTGAGCAGGAGACAGGTAACTTTGGAGGTGCTTTAGCACTTGGTGATCTTGGCTCTGTGTGGCTTTGCAGCATGGATTTAGGAAGCTAAAAAATGGGCTGAAGGCTGAATTTTGGTTTGATATCTACTCTTTTTTTTTTACAGCACTGGACAGTATTATTTGGGATTTCACTAGATAGGCTCCAGAGGTCCTTTTCAACCCTTACCACTGTGTGCTTGACAAAACTGAACTCCAGTGGGCCCAGTTCCCGGTCTGGGTGGTTTGATGTGAAGAGGTAATGGCTGGCTGTGTTCCTAGTTGTTTTTTTGTCTGCTGAAGGCTCAGATCCCAGTGCCCCAGGGCAGAATATTTGTGTTTATCAGCCATCACCATTCCTAGGCTGGGACAGTAGCATGAATAAAAATTGCAGCAGCTAAATCTGCCTATTTTTGTTTGAATTGGAGCCCTTCTCCATGTGACTTCTGCTATTCCAGTGTTGGCTATTTTAAAAAAATGAGACAATTAGCCTTCTGTGGCTCTGCATTTTGAATGCAGAACACTTGCAGGGCTCTTGCTCCATGTATGCAGCATTTTGTGGTATTGGCTTTTTGCTGTCTCAGACTAATACAAGGAAGTGATTCTCTCTGCTCCTCCTGTCTTGTAGGTGGCTTTCCTGCCATTTGTAGAAATCTGTGAATGTCAAAGGGAAGGTTCTGTTTATACTGAAACAGCAGAAAATCATTGGGAGTAACAGCCACATTAAGAAATCTCTCAGGGCTTTAACTACTTCTCCTATGTCAAGGTAGATTTAAATTGACACATTAATTTTCAGGTATTTATAAGGCACACACCTGAGTGGCATCTAATGACTTCTCAAAGCTCGGTTGCTCATATCTTGGTCAAAGGCATGCTGGTTTAAATCTGTTGGAGTAGTAACCAAGCACTTCAAGAAATGTCTTTGGTGTGATGATTCACATTGTGCCTAAAGACAGCTTTCCATATGCAGCCTTTGCTCACTCACTGCTACCATCCCCCTCTCCCTGCCTCTGGAAATGGGCAGAAAGCCTGAAACAACTTAATTTTTGGTTGTTTAAACCTCTTTTTTAAACAGTGAGACTTGAAGAAAATTTTACCTGCAAGCTTTGATTGGCATTTGTCTTGTGTGTCAGCTCTTCAGCTGGCTTAGGAAGTGTAACTTTGCTGTGTTTTTTTTAGCTGCTTTTTTAATGAAGTGAGCTGTTCTTTGAATTCTTACTAATAGGCTGAAATTACATCTCTCTCCAGTTACAGCAATTCCCTGCTCCTCCACTTTTGTATGCATCTTTGACTTGTCAAGTGCACCCTGGTGCCCCTCCTCTCCCCCCTGCATTAGCTCTCCTCTTGTGCTGATGTCCAGGCCTTTTGAATACAGGCAGTTCGAGTTCTTTTTGCAGCTCATTCTCCTCTGTGCTGCCTGCTCAGGTAGCATTTATTTTCCAAATAGGAAGCTTTTGTAACCCATCCTAGTTGTCATGGCACAGATCTGCCTTTCCCTCCCACCCCCTCTTTGCTTGCTGTTCCCATGCTTGCTTTGCTTATGTTCAGCTCCTGAAACCAAATGCCCCTGAGGCTGGTACAGGTAAGCCCTCATCAGATTAGCTGCTCTGCAAATTGAGTTGCTTATTTTACCTGTGTTTTCTTGTGCTTGAACAGGTGAATTTGTGTGCTAGGACAAGGTGCTCTTCCATGGGAAATTAAAGGTAAAGTCACTTGATGCAGCCTTTGGGTGGCTTTATAAGGAAGCTGTGGAAATAATCAATGTGTTTTACTTAAATTCTATAGGGACACCTGAATTTCTTCCCTATGTGGGTATGAATTGTCTTCCCCTTTGGTCCTCCCTGATGGGCAGTAGCTGTGTGTTTGCCATTTCCTCTGCTTTGTCCTTTCACAGAATCACAGAAAGGTAGGGGGCTGGAAGGGACCTCTGAAGATTGAGTCCAATCCCCCCTGCTAGAGCAGGGTCACCTAAAGCAGATCACACAGGAACGTGTCCAGGCAGGTTTGGAGTCTCCAGAGATGCAGACTTCACCACCTCTCTGGGCAGCCTGCTCCAGCGCTCTGCCACCCTCAAAGCACAAAGATTTGTCCTCATGTTTAGATAGAACTGTGTGTGTTCTAGTTCATGCCCATCACCTCTTGCCCTTTCACTGGGGACCACTGGGAAGGGTCTGGCCCCATCTTTCTCATAGTCACCCCTTAGACTTTATTTTTTGCAGCAGCAGAGCTTCTTCTAGACCCGGATTTGCCCACGACTGAGTTCCGTAGTTGTGGTGTTCAGGATCCTCTTACTTGTCAGGTACACACTTTTGTTCCTCTTTCTGTCCTTCCCAGAACTTAAAGCTGGTATGTGAAAAATTCGTGGCACTCAGCAATCCTCCTAGAGAGGATGAGAGGAGTAGAAACGTAGAGGGTTTTTTCCTTCATTATTGTCATGCCTCTGAAGGCTTTTGTCATACATTCCCGGCAGCTTTCAGTTGTGATGCTTGCAGCAAGCAGTGACTGTAAGGCTCCAGTGTTGGCAGGCAGTCTCAGCAGTCTCGCAGTGGTAAGGAAGTGGTCCCCACTAATGAGAGGCTGTTGCTGAGTGTTACTTGGGTGAATCTGCCATAGGAATCCTCTGTTGTTCTGCTCTCGTGTTGTGGCATTCCTCAAAATCTCTTTCATCCAGTTCTTGTCTGTTTGTTCACAGCCATCTGCACCTTGAGCACTTGGCTACTTGAAATGTTTGCCTTATATAATTAAAACTTTCCTCCTCCTTTTGGAGCTTTCTAGTAGGATTTTGTCTTTCTATCTTTCTCTCTGATATAGGTGTTTGAATGTCTCAACTAGTCAAACTAGTACATAAAGTAATCTTCTGTTCTGGGGATTGCTGTAGTAGTCTTACTGGAAAAATACTTGTTTTCACTTAAATTTATTAGGCCTGGGAGAATATTCTGTAGTCTTTCTTCCAGTTTGAGAGACTGAAAACACAGTTTCCAGTGTTGGAGCCAGTCCAGAGAAAGGCCACGTGGCTGGAGCACCTCTGCTGCAAGGACAGGCTGAGGGAGCTGGGGTTGCTCAGCCTGGAGAAGAGAAGGCTCCTCAGGGACCCTACACCTGCCTTCCAGTACCTGAGGGGATCCTACAGGTTGGTGTCTAGCAATAGGACAAGGAGAATGGTTTTAAGCTGAGGAAGAATAGGTTGAGACTAGATCTTAGGAAGCTAAGTTCTTCAGTATAAGAGTGATGAGGCTCTGGAACAGGGAGATTGTGGATGCCTCCTCCCTGGGTGTTCAAGACCAGGCTGAATGAGGCCTTGGGCAATGAAGTCTAGTGGAGAGGTGCCTCTGCCTGTGGCAGGGGTATTGGGACTAGATGATCTCTGAGATCCTTTCCATAAGCCATTCTGTGAAGAATGTGTGCCCCGTGAAGGCTTTTCCCTTACATTTTATATATGTATATTTGCTTCCCCCCCTGCTCTTTGGTCCTGTAGAGCTTGACTGGAGTTTTAAAGTGAGTTGGACACTCATTACCTGGCCCTGGGGGTTTTGTTCCGACGAGCAACACTGGGATGTGTGTGTACCTGTCGTTGCTGCCCTTGAGAACTGCTGACCTGGTACAACTGGGAGTATTAATTGAAGTAATGGAGCTCTCCTGTGTTCCATTTCATTTTTGAGAGTAACTTGTCCAAAAGCATCTATCTTTATTTTGTTTAGCTGATGCTTGGAGAGTTAAAGGAGGTTCTGAGACTTTGTAATTATCTGCTTAACCATGGCTTATGCAGTGTAGCAAGTAGGTAGCTCCCTTCCTTCTCCTCCTCTGCCACTAAAGAACAGCAGCTGCCCGACTTCCTCAAGGACTAATCATCTCCATCATACTTCTGATCAGTTTTTGACACACATGAGTCATACAGAAGAGTTTTGTCTCTTACTTGGCTGAAGAGAATGTAGAAAACCGTTCAGAAATCCCTCTGGATACAGCCCTTTTTTAATCAGTGTAATTGCTTGTTAGCTAAGTGCTGGCTAGTATCACTTCTTGGGTCCTGGCATTTATTGGAAGAGATTGTAGGATCATTTCAGAGGGAGGTTTTCCCTTTGTAGCAAGGCCTGGCTTTTGTGTTTCAGGTTAAAACACTCCAATGCCTCTTGTACTCGTCGTGAACTTCCTTGCCCTTCGAGCAAGATGACAGATCCCAAGCACAATGGCTACATTGTGGTTCCAGTTCTTACCACAGCTCATTCCAGCTATGCTAATGAGAAAAATTTATCCTATCTCTTCCAAAGCTGGGAATCCTCTAGGTCTGTGGAAGGGAAGATGCGTAATGATTTGGCTGCTCAGCCCAGTTGGCCCTTTGGACCCTTTGAGGCGATGTAGTAATCAACTCGCAGTGATGGCTCTTTGTTTCTGGTACAATTACTTTTGTGTTGGCTTTTGTTGTGAAATGCTTGGCTTCAAAGTTGTTGAATGCACTTAAAAACGGACCATGTGTTGTCTTCAGCTTGCTTCTGCCGTGGCTGAAGAACGCTGACATGAGTCAGAAGAACAGAGTTATCCTAAAGCAGCCAAGTCTCAGGTTCAGCTCGGTCTAATTCACTGGGCTGGTTGAAGGCTCCTTCTGCTCACAGTGTGGTCATGCATCAGAGCTTGGCTTGTTGGATCTGCTGTCAGCCTGACAGTCCTGTTTGCAGCAGGTTTTAGAAATCTCTATCTACTGAGAATCAGTTTTCTGCTCTTTCCTGTGTGTGCACTTCTACAAGCATTAAGGCCTGAGAGATGACATAGCACTAGAAGCTATGTTCATGTACTGCCTTGCTTGTGGATTGCTCTGCCGCAAGTAGCCGCAGCTCTGGTTTTGGCTCTTGTTCTGGCTTCTACACATGTGAATATGACATGCTTTGCTTCTGCTTATAAATGCAAAATAAAATGACCCAAATCTAGTGTTTACTTCTATAGAAAAGCCTTGCTGCTGGGAAGTAAGGAATGCTCCATCCACTTCTCCTTCCCCTGAAAGTGTGAGAAACTCCTGAAATAAACACGTAGAGTCCTAGAATGGTTTGGGTTGGAAAGGACCTCTAGAGGTCATCTGGTCCAACCCCTCTGCAGTCAGCAGGGACATCCTCTACTGGATCAGGTTGCTCAGAGCCTTGTTGAGCCTGACCTTGAGTGTTTCCAGGGATGGAGCATCGGCCACCTCCCTGGACTTGCAGTGTTCCAGCACCCTCATGGTGCAGAACTTGTTCCTAACATCCAATCTAAATCTCCTCTCATTTCAAAGCATTGCCTCTCATCCTGTCCCTGCAGGCCTTTGCAAACAGTCCCTCTGCAGCCTTCTTGCAGTCCCACTTCAAGTACTGGAAGGTTGCTCTAAGGTCTGCCTGAAGCCTTCTTTTCTCCAGGCTAAACAGCCCCAGGTCCCTCAGCTTATCCTCACAGCAGAGGTGATCCAACCCACGGTCGTTTTCTTGGCCCTCCTCTGGAGCAGCTCTTGATGATTTTTGTTGAGAAACTGAGGAGGGTTTGGGGTAGTGGTGGAAGCTTTGCCTCATGTTTGAGATGTTTCAATGCTGCCATTCAAAACATCTTCTAAAAATATCTCATCTTCTAGAAGAATCTATTCTTGCAAATTGGAGCCTGATATTAAATAACATACTGGTGATTGCAAAGGATCCAAATTAAAGCAACAGACCCATGCTCATCTCTCTTTTCTCCCTTTCCAAGGCCTTATTAGATTGCTGGGTATTTGTTGCAGGCTTCACACAGGATGCAAATAAAATGAGGCTGAGCATGAGATCCTTCCAAAAATGTGGTATTTGGCCTGCAGGAGAGTTTGCTCAGAAGGTGGGAACTGGCTGGCTTTCCTCTGCAGAGACTTTTTGTTTCTGTTGCATGCCTGGTGTCTTGGCGTGAAGTAAACATTTTCTAGTCCTTTTGAAAAGTCCTGAAGTAGAAAGTGTGTCTTGGCTGAACCTGGTTGAAAGGGCTGGGGAAAATCTATCCAAGAGAAATAAATTTCTGACGGAGCAGCCAGCAGCTGGTGTGATATGGAGCACTTTCAGAGGGGTGGTGCAAAGAGAGTGGCTGGATTTGGTTCTGGGAAATGGGGATGAGAACAGGAGGATGCAGTTGGCATAGAACCAAGCTCTTCTAGCCTAAAATAAGTCAGTCCCTGGTGTGTTCTCCCCAGTTTTTGTCCTGTGGTGTCTCTTTCTGCCTTGTACACTGGTACTTTTTTTATCTGTAGATCTTGCACAAGAGCATCTTCTCTTTTCTCCTGCTCCGTGGAGCATGGGGCCAGATAGCTGTTGAGTGTGGTGATGAGGTTCATCACTCACACCGCAACACAGAGACCTGCCCATGAGGGACTACACCACATGGAGCCCTGGCAGGGAAGTGAGTCTCACCGAGGTGCTGAGTTTGGGATCCTACGGCTGTAACAGCTTGATGGGGTTATTAGTTTGCAGAGTTGGTAGTGATCTGTTTCCTTAAGGAGGGAGAAGAACCAAAGATGGTGGTGTTTCTAACTTTGTGGTGACCAGGGGATGTTTCCCTCAGGCTGTCTTACATTCTCTCCTTGGAGTACCCTGTCCAGTTCCAGAACCTCTATTACAAGAAAGATATGGATGTGCTGGAGAGTGTCCAGAGAAGGGTCATGAGGATGATCAGAGGGCTGGAGTTCCTCTGCTATGGAGACAGACAGAGAGAGTTGGGGCTGTTCAGTCTGGAGAGGAGAAGGCTCTGAGGAGACCTTACTGTGGCCTTCTGGTATCTGAAGGGGGCTGCAAGAAAGCTGGGGAGGGACTTTTAAGGGCCTTGGGTCACTACTACTGGGGGGGGAATGGAACAAAACTAGAAGCGAGTAGATTCAGATTGGATGTTAGGAAGAAGTTCTTCAGCATGATGTTGGTAAGACACTGGCAGGGGTTGCCCAGGGAGGTGGTGGAAGCCTCATCCCTGAAAGTGTCTAAGGCCAGGCTGGATGTGGCTCTGAGCAACCTGCTCTGGTGTGAGGTGACCCTGCCCATGGCAGAGGGGTTGGAGCTGGGTGGTCTCTGTGGTCCCTTCCAGCCCTGACACTTATGTGATTCCCTCCCCAAGTGGTGTGGTGTTTGGATCAGCTTTACCATCTCATCCGTAGCTGCCTCCTCTCCCCATCCAGCCTCTTGCTCCTGTGTTGTGTTTTAGGGCCTCCCCTGTTTGCATTAACAACAGGGAGGAGTCACAGAGCAGTGGCAAACCTGCCACGTCTGCTCGATACAGACCCGCATTGTCCTTGACGAGGAAAGAGCCTTCCAGTAATTCACCTTGCTAGCAAGGGAGAGGAGGAGGTGTTTTTTTTCCCTCTCTCTTAAGAGAAGCTGAGTTGTTTGAAATTAGCACACTGTTCAGTGACACCAAAGGAGAATATACTTCTGTGGAGAGGAAATGCTGCCTAATTGCTGCAGATGGTGATTTCTCCTCCATCTATGGAATTTCAGGCTAGGTGAAAACCAGACACGTGGCTCTCAACTCATCATTTTGATTTCTTCCTCAGTGCCTTGACATAGTAGAAAGCATCTTGCACTTGAAGAACAAGATGATGACTCTTCCTCTACCTAAATGAGATTGATGGTGCCTTCTGTGTAGGCTGTTGGTTTTTTTCCCCACAAGGAATCAGAAGCTTTCTGCTCTTTTGCAGGAATATGTTAATCACAAATAACAAGTTGAAGATCTGTGGCCACTTAGAGATGTCTTAAAACAGGCCAACAAAAAGCTGAGACGCACAGGAGGATGATTCAGGTAGCACTGGGATCAGAAGCGGGCTGCAGAAAGCCTGAGTCACAGATATAAATGCACTTGGCTGTAGTTTTGCTGAGCAGGAGCTGAATCCTGCTGTTCTGAAGTAGAGCTTTTCTTCTTCGTCCGATCCCCTCTCAGCCATTTTTCTGAGTTCTACGGAATGGTGAATGATCTGTGTAAGTTTGTAGTGAGTTGTGGAAGCCTGAGAGGATGTCTGAGCACTTTGGGGTCACTGCGAATGTACACAGCGTGTGCATGGCACAGGAAGCCTTCCCTAAGGAGGTCTCACTGTTTATTTAGACCCCAGCAGTTTGCTTTTGAGGCCCTTGCTCTGATCTCTTTAGTTACAGATATGGTGGAGTTCATTGGCTGAGGAGGAAATCTGAACTCTCTTTGTTCAATATAATCAGAGTCTGATTTTATTAAAGCAACTTTCAGAAAGAGCAGGACGTGAGGGATAGGAAATAGCAGTAAGAGGGTAAAAGGAGATGTTTTGAGAATCTGAGTGTGAAATCTTGATGTGCATGGTAAGTCGGGTCACCAGAACTGCTTTGTTTCTTCCAGTCTCAGACATAGTTTTCCTCTTTCTCTACAAGGCAATAATTTTATTGCATAGAAGGAATTAATAGATCCATAGAATGTTTGGGTTGGAAGGGACCCCCCTGCCATGGACAGGGGCACCTTCCACTAGACCAGGTTGCTCAAGGCCTCACCCAGCCTGGCCTTGAACAGCTCCAAGCAAGGGAGCATCCACAGCCTCCCTGGGCAACCTGTGTTGGTGTCTCCCCGCCCTCCCTGTCAAGAATTTCTTCCTCCTCTTCAGTGTCAATCTCCCCTTTTCCAGCTCAGAGCCATTGCCTCCCATCCTATCACAAAGGCCTTGTGAAAAGTCCTTCCCTAATAACCAGTCTAAATCTGCCCTCCTGGAGCTTCAATCTGCAGAACTCTACTCCTGTAGCCACTTGTGTGTGCTGTGAAAGAAAACACAAGAAGTGTAGGAGGGTCTGCTCTTGGTGGTGGTTTTCCCTCACACTGCTTAGAGGTTGCTTTTAATTTTGGACAGTAGGAAGAATTTTGTTACTCAAAGGGGTGTTGAACCCTAGAACAGGCTCCCCAGGGCAGTGATGGAGTTATCCCAGGAGGGGTTTCAGAGCTGTGTAGATGTGGTGCTGAGGGATGTGTTTTAGTGGTGGCTTGGTGGGGTTGGGTTAATGGTTGGAGTGGGTGCTCTGCAAGGTCTTTTCCAGCCTAAACGGTTCTGTGATTCAGTGACTCTGCCTTTCAATTTCTACAGCATTTGGATATGGGACTCTGTAGCTCCC
Organism: Pogoniulus pusillus; assembly: GCF_015220805.1. Classification (NCBI taxonomy): domain Eukaryota; kingdom Metazoa; phylum Chordata; class Aves; order Piciformes; family Lybiidae; genus Pogoniulus; species Pogoniulus pusillus. The sequence continues at coordinate 352,702 of NC_087303.1, forward strand.
AGATGTCACATCTTTTGTCTTGCTTTTGGGGCCAGGCTTCCAGAGTGTTCAGCCTGGCTGCTGCACTCCTAATGTTTATCTCTTAGTTTTGTAACTTGCTCTGGCTCTTATGTAAGTAGCTTTTACAGATGAGAGTTGTCAATAAGAAGCAAACAGCCTGGGAACTTTGCTTGGTGAACCTTCAGGTGGAATTAAGCACTTGTAAATAAATGTGTTCTTAGTAAGCTCAACTGAGTGTAGTTAGTAGCTTGTCTGAAGTTTGACTCTAAGACAGAGCAGACTCCTTTCAGCATGGGTTTGGAGGTTCTGGCTGTCAGGAGATAAATCATCAGCTCTTTGCTGCCTTAGAGGGCTCCAGACTTTGACTTATCCTGAGTCAGTCAGGATTGGTGGCTGAGGAGGAAAAGCTTTTCTGAAAATGAGTTATTGATGCTTTTTAGCTCCCATGTGCCTTACTCTTCCCCCACTCCTCATTTTTTTCTTCCCACCTGGAGACTATGAAGGTTGATGGTATTGGACTTTCCAGTAGAAGAGGATAGATTGCCTGGATGTCTTCTGTCTGGGGTCGCAGTTGTAACAAGCATGCCCATTGCCCAGCTGCTCAAAGAGGAGGCTTTTGCAGTCTCTTAGCAGGAAGAGGCTTAGTGCAGAGATTGCCTTTTGAAGTAAAAGTAATGTAGATCATTCTTGACCAAAGCCCAGGAAGGGCTTTGCAGCATCTTACTTTTTTTCCTTAGAGAAATAAGGGGGAAGTGCAGCTTTGGGATGTAGGCTTCATCTCTGAAATGTGGCTAAACAGTTTCTGGTGAACGTGGAGCATCTGTACTGCCTCTAGAACTATTTCACATGTGATTGAGAGAGCAGCCAACTGTTCGAATCAAACAGAAGCAGGCATGGTGTGGAGCCTTGACCGTGGGCCTGTCCTCTTCTGAAACTCTGAGGTTGCTGGGCCACTCTGGCCACCTCTGCTGTGCTCAGTGTGAGCCTTTCTACTCTTAACAGGTGTTCCCCTGCCAATATGTTCCAGCATTTTTTGTCTGCTGGTGGAGAACAGTATTCCTTTGTTGCTGTTTGGAGAAGGGAAGCCAGCCAAGTCCAGTGCTGCTGCATGGTGGAATGTATCTCATGGCTTTGAAGTTGTATACTCTTTAAAACTAGATCAGTGAGACTGGAGCTCTGAAATTACTGCAGTCACTGGAGCAACTTTCAGTTACTTTTATGTTCTTCTACTAAAATTCTGTCTGTTTCTAAATCTTTTTTCTGCTCTTAGTCTTGTCTGGGAGAGAGATGATTTTTTGCCTCCTTTAGGGAGATGTGTACACAGATGTGTGACTAGCAGGATGAGGAAGGTGATTCTGCTCCTTTGCTCTCATGAGACCCCACCTGGAGCACTGCATACAGTTCTGAAGCCCCCAGCATCAGCATAAGGAGGACATGGAACTGCTGGAGTGAGTTGAGAGAAGGCTGGAAAGAGCTGTGTCTGTTCAGCCTGGAGAAGAAAAGGCTCCAGGGAGACCTTAGAGCAGCCTTTCAGTACCCGAAGGTGGCTGCAGGAAATCTGGGAAGGAACTTTGGACAAGGGCTCGTTGTGGTAGGATGAGGACAATGGCTGTGAGTTGGAAGAGAGGAGATTGAAACTGCAGATGAGGAAGAAATTGTGAACAGTGAGGGTGAGGAGACACTGGAAGAGGCTGTCCAGAGAGGTGGTGGAGTCTCCATCTGTGGAATCATTCAAAGCCCACCTAGATGCTGCGCAGTGCAGCCTGCTCTGGGTGAACCTGCTTCAGCAGTGGGATTGGACTGGATGATCTCCAGAGGTGCCTTCCAACCCCTGTTGTTCTGTGATCTGTCTGGAGTCTAACTTTCTTCTGCTTGAGGATAAGAGAGATGGGACCTTGGGGAAAGCCATCAAGGCTCACTGTGCTGGATCAGAACATCCTTCTGGTGTCAAACTACCGTATAGCGGAGTACCTGGGACCCCCTTTGTTTGCACTTTCGGATTTGTGTTCTTGCCATTCACATTCTTAGGCTGCTCAGTCATTGAAACAACTTTGGTACGTCCATGAAGTATTGGTCAGGTTTTAGCTTGGTGTTTGAGTGTTCTTTCTTTGCAGCAGCAACAGCTGAACCTGCCAAAGACACTTCCTTCAGCCTGCGTTGGAAATAAAAGCCTTTGGAAAAGAGAGGCTGGGGGGGTTAAATGCATTGTTTGATCAGATGTTGGTTTTCTTCCCGACCTCAGGGCTGAGACCCTTTGGAGCCCTATTGCATAAGAACAAAGAGCAGGGAAGATTTAAAGCAGCAGCGAGCCGGTCCAGGTGCTGCGCCGAGCCCCTGGTGGTCCTGCCGCACAGAGAACTCCAGATAGCTGATGCTGGTTTCTGAGGATTTCAGGAACTCATGGCTTGTGTTCCTCTAGGGAAACCGCTTGGGTGAGTTCTAAATCGTGTGTGTGGGGCCAGTGTAGCCCCCCTGGAACTTGCAGTGTCTCCTTGCTGCGTGGAAGGGTGTGCTCGTGCGCGCAGCCTGCATTTGCCTTCTGCAGGAAGTACTGAGCACAGGAGTTGGATGCCGCTGTTGGGAGGGTGATTTCTTAGGGCTGAAAGTGCTTGTGATCATTCTTGAAATAAATTGCTTTTGTTTCCAGCTTGTGTCTTGCCAAATACCCTAAAGTTATATGTTCACCTTTCTCTGGCAGTCTTGGGAGCAGAGCCAGTCCCCTGCTTCTGCTCGTTACTGTGAGAGCAGAGAAAAGCTTTAATGGACAATTTTTAATTTAGTTATTAGACAGATGAGAATCCATATGGGAGAGAGACTTCATGATATCTGCATTCATACTCCATGGGGAAGGTTTGACTTCACAGCTTTTTCCCTCTGAGCACCAAAGGGTCTGTAGTGAAGCTGTTTGTCTGTTTTCTCTAGTACCAAGTGACAGAATGAGAGGAGGTAGCCTGAAATGGTGCCAGGGGAGGTTTAGGTTGGACATGAGGAACCATTTCTTTGCTGCAAGAGTAGTCAGGCATTGAAACAGGCTGCCTAGGGAGGTGGTGGAGTCACCATCCCTGAAAGGGTTCAAGAAATGTTGACGTGGCACTTGGGCATATGGTTTAGTGGCCATGGTGGTGCTGGCTTGGTGGTTGGACTTGGATCTTTGAGGTCTCTTCCAACCAGAACAACTGATTCTGTAACAAGTATGGTGAGCACTTGGATACTCAGACCATTCAGTCTGTCTTGCATAGTCAGGTGTGTGTTAAAAGCAAAAGCTGCTTTGTGCTGCAGCAGTCCACACCCAGTCCTCTCTCTCAGGAGGAGTGTTTATACCTCGGTAACTCCTGCAGCTGCCTCTTATGACCTCATGGACTGCTTAATTTTTGTTGTGATTGCAAATACTTGAACGTTTTCTGGTTCTCCTTAGGTTAAGGATGGCTGCTTCTGGCAGTAGCAAAGGCTTGAACCATGAACTTGAGATTCAAGCTTGAAACGCTGGTGGTAGGATGAATCTGGGATGTGAGTTGCAGCCTATCAGCTGCTGGGCGGTGGCTGTTCTTGTCCTGTTGCATTTTTCATGCAGGAATAAGGTTTTTGTTTTGCTTTAGGATGGGAGAGGGCAAGAGGCAGGTAGTTAAGTCCTGTAATTCAAGTCTTGCTTCTTCATTTGTGCTGAGCTGCTCAGGATGTGAGATCTACTCCTGTGAGCAGTTGGAAGGCTGTGGCATGAGAGTGGCTGAAAGCTGGCATGGGGATGTACAGATCCTGCTGTTTTCCTATGTTAAATCCTTCTCTTGAGCTGGTTAATACAGTTAATCTGTTGTTTCAGTTGAAACTGAAGGGAGTACTTTTATTTCAGATGGAGTTCCGAGCCCCCAGCACAGCCAGCAGATCTTGTTTAATTTGCATGTTTCTCTTACATTAAAAAGTAGGAAAGAAGCCTATAGGAAAACTAAAGCATGGGGGTGGCAACACATGCATTATGATTAATGAATGTCCCTCCCTGAACAGGTAGTTGATGCCTTAATGATTGTGTCGAGGAAGAAGTTACCATTTTAAGGTCCCATTTTCCTGCTCTGGGTTTTCTCTTGGGCAGGGTTGGCAGTGTGGCCCAGGCTCTGCTACCCCCAGGGTAGCATGTCCCCCTTGTGCTCACCCTCCGACCGCTGTACTCTCAGACCAAAGTTAGTTCTGGGTTGGATCCTGTCGTACCTTGTTTGGAGAGCTGCAGGTGCCAGGCACGATGCAGCTTGTGTTAAGCTTGTCCCTCAGCAAAGGATTCTGGCCCTCCAGCCAGGCCCTGCCCACCTCCACTTCCAGCCTCCTATTAGGGTTAGAGAAGACCTCCAAGATCATCAAGTCTGACCATAACCCAACTACCATGACCACTAAACTCTCTCTGTGAGGGCTGAGGCCTCCAGCAGTGAGCTCTGGAGTCCGGTTCGCCTCGGACTGCTGCCTTGCTTCTCCAGCTGGTCATCATTAGTCAGCAAACGGTTTTTGTGTGCTCCCTGCTCTGCAGTGAGTTGTTCAGAGCTCTGCTGCTGGCTGCGAGAGGGCTCCCGGCAGGGCTGTGGCTGCAGTTAAGGCTCGGCTCTGCGCTGCTGCGGCCGATAAGGACGGGGCGAAGGGACAGAGGCCCTCTGCGGTGGGGCAGGGTGACTGCAGTGCTGCACCTCCTGTGAAGACCTCCCGATTCCTTTATTCGAGAAGAAATGCGGAGGATGGCAGTGAGCCAGAGCTTCCCTCCCGTGGAGCCGCGAAACTGCTGGTTCCTCCTTCACTTGCAGTCCTCTCCTAGCCTCTCAGGCTCAGGTCAGAAGCAGCCTGTCTCTTCCAGCTGCTGAACGCATCCCTCCGTATGTTTTGCCTCCTCTCTCAGGAGATAATGTTGTTTGTTTACTCCCCTGCGCACAACGGAGGAGAACAGGGGTGGGGGGAGGTGTTAGTGCGCCGGCAGCCTCCGCCTCGGGCTGCTCCGGGGGCTGCAGGCAGCTCAGCGCACCGTGGTCGCACGGACGGTGCTCGCAGCTCCGGCCAGGCTGGCTTTCCTTAAGAGGAAGGGAAAAAGCGAAGTTGTGGGAATTCTGTGGAGGCTTTTGATAGGTGAGTGCTCAGTGACGTGCTCCAAGGTCTGGAAGAAAAGAAACTTCTGGTGAGAGAACAAACTTGGTTCCACAAACTCCCTGCACAACACTTGGAGGCTTTTCAGGTACAGGGAGTGAGACCCAGGCTTGCTGTGGCTTTTAACCACTCTGCCCTGCTTTTTGTCTAAGCTTGTAAGCTGCTTCAATTGCTCCCTGCCTGAACTTCATTTTGGAGCTTACTGTACATAAATACATATATAAATATTTTGATTAGGCCTTTTAGAGCTTTTCTTTCACTGGAGTTTCTTGTGGAAGGGATGTGCTGTCTTGCTGTGGAGGCTGGAAAAACTTTACAGGCCATAAAGTGGGAACTTTTTCAAGCTCTGTGGGTGTCCTATGACCAAAGCTGTACTGCTTTTTTTTTTTTTCTCCTGTGTTTAAGGATAATCTTCTGCCATGTAGAAGATTTTGGTATTATTTCATGTAGTTTTAGGATTGGAGCTTGGCTGTGTGGATTTCTGCACCATGTCTGCAAAACCCAGACATTTGTGTGGCTCTGTACTGACAAGCAGAAAGACAAATTCAGTATGATCTGCTCTGGAAAGGAGCCAAACATTTTAATTTGTGTATATGAAATTCTATTATCTCTGCTGGAGCCAAGCCTGCTCTCCTTAGACTTGATGATAATGCTTAGCACGTGTAGTGTTTTCATCTTGAGAGCACTACACAAGCACTAACCTTGCAGTTAAGCTTTGGACCCTCAGCTAACATTTCCTGAGGTTTGGAAGCAGCTGCTCTCTCTGCAGGCTATCTAGTGTCTGGCACCTACTGGAAGCAGGGACTCAATAGAATGGTTTGGCTCTAAGGGGCAACAAAGATCATCCACCTCCAACTCCCCTGCCCTGGGCAGCGACACCTCTCACTAGACCATGTTGCTCCAAGTTTCATCCAGCCTGGCCTTGAACAGTTCTCAGAAGGGGACATCCACCAGCTCCCTGGGCAACCTGTTCTAGTGTCTCCCTACACTCACTGGAAAGAATTTCTTCCTAATCTCCAGTCTAAAGCTCCTCACATGAAGCTTCAAGCCATGGCCCCTCCTCTTATCACCACAAGCCCTTGTAACAAGTCCCTTGTAAAAAGCATGTAAAAGGATGGGCTGGCAGAGTGGCCTAAAAGTAGCTGCTGTGGGGTCCTCTGGGTAGTGGAGGAGAATTCAAGTTGCTTTCAATTGGAATCACTTTGCTGATCTGACCAGAAACCCAGTGACCACAGCACTGCTGCTGCTTGGGGCTCAACACCCAATCGATTCTCTGGCAAGAAGAATCCATTTTCATGGAGGCTGTAATGGTTCTGCTCAGCCTGGTGCGTTTCTGGTGGAATGGTGAGGCAGCAGTCAGCTCTGGAGGTGTTTAGAGACACAGAGGGATATGTGGTGCTGAGGGGCATGGTTTGTAGAATCAGGGAATGGAAGAACTTTTTCTAGTCCAGTTGTGACTCAGCTGCCATGACGAATAAACTATCCTGAAGCACCACACCTGCCTGCTTCTTGAACACCTCCAGGGATGGGGACTTCACCGCCTCCCTGGGCAGCCTGTGCCAATGCCTGACCACTCTTGCAGGAAAGAAATTTTTCCTAATACCCAACCTAAACCTCCCCTGGCACAACTGAAGCCCACTTCCTCTCATCCTGTCACTAGCTACCTGGGAGAAGAGACCACCACCAGCCTCGCTCCAGCCTCCTTTCAGGGAGTTGTAGGGAGCCTTTCTTCCAGACTGACCAATCCCAGCTCCCTCAGCTACTCCAAATCCCTCATCCACCTTCTTGCTCCTCTCTATGCACCCTCCTGGACCTCAGTGTCTGTTTTATGCTGCCTTTCTTCAGCACCATGGTAGGGTTAAATGATGGTTGGACTTCGCTCTTAAAGCTCTTCTCCAGCCTGACTGATTTTATGATTCTGTGAATCACAGAATGGCTTATGTTGGAAGGGACCTTCAAGCTCATTCATCTCCAACCCTCTGCCATGGGCAGGGACACCTCCCACCAGCCCAGGTTGCTCAAATCCACATCCAACCAGGCCTCAAACATCTCCAGGGAGGGAGCATCCACAGCCTAACTGGGCAACCTGTTCCAGTGTCTCCCCACCCTCACTGTCAAGAATGATAGCACTAACTCTGCTCAGAGACTGCATCTGCCTGCTCTTCTGGCATAGCGCCACCATGAAGCATGAAGTTGTCCTACCCTCGTTGTGATTACTTCATCTCCATCAGCCAAGGGACTGGGCTTGGTGAGCAGAATGCTGGATGTCAACACAATCACTCTGCAGATGCTTCTGTCAGGATCTCCAGAGGCCACAGCACTGTTCTGTGTGGGGAGGAACGGAGTAGCTTGGAGATTCATTCCCAGGGATAAGAGGACACCTTACAGGGTATTGAGTCTTTGAGACCCCTTCCTGACTTGCTCAGCGTAGCGGTGAGGCCTAAAAACCCTTTCTTTTTGTGCCTTTGCTAGTGGCTTATTGTTGCTTCCTTTAGTTCACTTAGCAGAACAGGTGCCCTTATTCTTTGGTGTCTTGGCAGATTTCCTCTTAAGCCTTATTTTAGAGAGTTGAAAGAGGAAGAGGGCACAGAGTGCTTTTTGAAGCTGTATTCACTGAGGACTCTATTCCCACCAGCACTGTGAAGTCCAGAATAGTTACTGCATGATTCTTTGCTGCTCTGAAGCAATTATAGTTTCTCAGTCTTCAAGTGGGAGACATTGTCCTGTAAAGGGAGAATGTAAGCAGGAGAAGCACTGAAACGTGGCAGGAAGGATCACAGCTTTTACTCACTGCCTCAGGATTTATCCACTTTGTTTCAAGACATGCACAGATTTTACATGTTATGGATTGGAAGGATGAAAATTAACATGGTCAGCGCTCTTCATCTTTGACTAGTAGGTGGATGAACAGAATTGCTGCAGAATGAGTTTATACCTTCATTAACTCACTCTTTCCCCCTACCTTTGTCCCACATTCTGTACCTTTTGAGGAAGACTTGACCCAAAGTGGTGAGCAGCTGCAATGAGATTTTGCTTTTTCTGGGTTCAAAAGTGTTTTCTGCACTGAGAGTGGGAGATGGGTGCAGCCTGTTCTCCTGCTCCACAGAATGGATGGAGAGGTTTTTTTCTTTGAAAGTGCTCAGTTATTACTAAATACATTCTAAAAAGCTGTTGATTCTGTCAGTGGGCTGAGCACAGGAAGGGAGGCAGATGCTCGTGGTAGGTGCTTCTGTGTGTGCCTGAGGGAAAACTGAGCACTGATAGTTTTTGTGGGCAGAGTCCAGCAGAGCCTGACTGTGTCACCTCTGTCACACCGTGCCTCTGTTTCCATGAAGCCATTCAGTGCAGGACAGTCTGAGTAAGCAGATTCTCCAGTGAATTGGAGCTGGGACACTTTTGGTTGTTTGCTTTTTTCTTGATGGCTGATTCATTTGAGCTCTGTCTGGGACTTTGGGAGGATGACTATGGCCGTGGTGAAGCACTCTGATTGCTTATTAGAAGCTGCTGCAAGAAGAGCTGATTGTTCCAAGTCTGTTCCACCTCCCTGTTTTCTAATTACATGTTTGAATTTCTCCCTGCTCACATCACCTGCAATAAATCAGACACCCACAGGTTACATGACCCCAGTCTCTGGCTGTTCTGATACAGGTCTTTAAATGGTGTTTCCAGTTCAGCAATCAGCTGCTGGAGGATTGCTTTTAAGGACCCAGCTTACATTTGAATTTCAAGTCTAGCCTAGATATTTTAGGATGCCCTGTGTGTGGCTGTAGGGCTGTAACCCCAACATGCAGCTTAGAGACCTGCTTCAAGCTGGCATGGCAACAGGTTCACCAACATGCTATAAATAACCAGGGACTTCCCAGATAGGAGGAGCTGCTTTATTGTCCCCTTCATGTGTGAAGCAGGTGTAAGCTCCACACAGGGCTGCTTCTTCCAGTAGGATTCCAGCTGAAGAGAGGTAGATGCACCTGACAGGGCCTGAGGACCTCTTCCTTAAAGAGTGGTGGCAATCTTGGTAGCAGCCCCTCCTTTCTGCCAGATGTGTGGACAGTGACTGGTGCAGAGCTGAGCTGTGCTCTTTTACAGACCAGTGTGCCAGTCTAAGGTGTCTACTTCTGCCCTCCAATAGCCCCTGGAGATGGACAACAGAGTAGGAATTGAGGCAGGTAGTAAGTCTGGGGAAGTTGTTTCAGGCTTACTTTGAAGAAGGTGGCATGCATCAGATCTGATGTCAGTGCATTCTGCTGGATCCTTGCCACCTGGGTGGCTTGTGTTTTCTAAACATGCCTTTGGGCAACCTGTGGGAACAGAAATTTGCCGTTCTTGGTCCTTGTCCACCCACCTCTGAAGTCTCATATCGTTGGCGTGCGTGACAGTCAGTTGAGAGCATCTCAACACTCTGCAGCTTTCAGGGAAGAATCTAATGTGGCTAGAATGAGATGGTAGAGTGAAATCCTTGGATCAAAGCCTCTGTGGTGGAGCTAATTCCATGGAGTGATCCAAACACTTGGCTCTGTCTCTCAAAAACACCCTGTCAAAGTTAGCACTGCTGACTGTTTGGGCACTTCTGGTGCTTTCTGGGTCCTGGAGGCTGGGGCACATTGCTTGGCCTGAAAAGATTTTCTGCTTGAAGGTTCCCCCAGCGAGCACACTGCAGGTGGCCAAGGTGGCCTCAGCCTCCAGCTGCTGGCCTGCGGAGAGCAGTGCAGCGCATGGGGCAGTGTGACAGAAGCTGCGGAAGGAGACAAATTGATAGTGAGAGAGCTGGCAGGGAAAGAAGGAAAGGAAGATTGGAGAAGTGATGGCAGGAATATGTATGGGTTTTTTCTGTAGCTTCAGATCATAAGGCCAGACAAGATCATTCCTGTAAGAAGAGGTCATGGTAGTGGCTGTGTGATGTCGCTGAACAAATTCCTGTTTGCTTCAGCTAGAAATGTGTTTTCAAACCACTCTTTGCTTCTGGCTTGAATTTGTTAGTTTGATCTTGCAGCCATCAGTTTTCTCCCTTGCCTGTTGGATTGGTAGACTCTGTGGCAATTTGAGCTACTTGTGGATATGATCTCGTTGTCTTACCATCTGAATATGGGATAGCTTTGAGCTTGTAGTGATAGGACAGGGAAAATGGACTGAAGCTGGAAGAGGGCAGATTTAGACTGGGTGTTAGAAAGAAATTCTTGACAATGAGGATGGGGAAACACTGGAACAGGTTGCCCAAGGAGGCTGTGGATGCCCTCTCCTTGGAGGTATTCAAGGCCAGGCTGGATGGGGATTTGAGCAACTTGGGCTAGTGGAACGTGTGTCTGGCTGTGACAGTTAGAACTGGATGATCTTGAAGGTCCCTTTCAACTCAGCCCATTCTGTGAATCATTGTGACTTTACCTGATACTTTCCAGCTTGTGGATGGATCGTTTCCCTTTTTTTGATAAGGCTCCATGGTCCAATTCCACCACTGCCTTTCCTCAATGATCCAAAAACTTCTTTCTCCTCTTCAAAGAAAACCCCGAACAACAAATCCCAGTGCCGTAGTTCTGGCTTATATTCTTTTGCATCTGCTAAATCTGGTCAGAAGTGTTAAGTGTGCTTGCATGCTTGCATTTGCTGTCAGTGAGGTGTCTTATTCCTTTTTGTTCCTTCACTCAAGGTTTATTTAGGGTTTTGGGTTGGTTTTTTTTTTATTCTGCAGAAACTACTCAAAGTGCCTCCTGTTCCTGGTCTTCCTTTTCAGTTGCTCGTCATCTAGGCTGTGGTTTTTCTGCTTTGTGTGCAAGAATCATGCTGATGACTTGGAATCATAGAATGGTTTGGGTTGGAAGGGACCTCCAAAGGTCATTTAGTCCAGCCCCCCTGCAGTCAGCAGGGAAATACTCCCTTAGATCATTTTGCTCGAAGTCTTGTCAAGCCTGACCTTGAATATCTCCAGGGATGGAGCCTCAACTACCTCTGTGGGCAACCTGCTGCAGTGTTCCAGCACCCTGATGGTGCACAGAACTTGTTCCTAACATGCAATCTATAATTTCAAATCATTGCCTCTTGTCCTGTCACTTCAGGGCTTTGGAAGGAGTCCTTCTCCAGTGTTGTTGTCTCCTTGAGGTACTGGAAGGCTGATACTCTATCTCTCTGGAACCTTCTCCAGGCTGAACAACCCCAGCTCCCTCAACCTATCTTCAGAGCAGAGGTGCTCCAACCTCCTGATCATTTTTGTGGCCTTCCCCTGAACCTGCTCCATCAGGTCTATGTCCTTCCTGTGTTGAGAGCTAGACATGGTACTGCAGGTGAGGTGTCACCAGAGCTTAAGGGCAGAATCCCCCTCTCGTGTGCTGGCCACACTGCCTGTGATGCAGGATGCCATTGGCCACCTGTCCTGCAGTTGCCCACTGCTGCCTCATATTCAGCTTCTTATAAATTGACTTGGTCAAGGAGCTGTGGACTACCAGAGATTCTTTCTGAAGGAGTTACCTTTAAACAATGAAAAACTAAAAAGAAAATAATGGGGCTGATTTTTTTATTTTTGCATACGTGGAGCTTGAGACTCAGAGTCCAACACTTGCAGAAGATGCTGACATGGAATTGCAGTTCTGACGTCCCTGGGTCTGCACTGGGCATGTGTTGGGATTATGTCAGCAGATGGGATTAAGCACCCAGGCCTCCCTTACTCTGACAGCTCACTAACTGTGCTGGCTTAATAATTTCCTTTAATGCAGGCAGCTGTCCCGTGAAGTTTGCACAAAGGTGATACTGATGCCTGCAGGTGTTCTGCTGGAGATTGAGGTAGTGTGCCCTAAATTCACACTGTCCTTTAGACCGTAATTACAAGTGCACTTTGGCTCACTTTGGTGACACCTGATTGTGAGTTACTGGGAAGTGAACAGCTGCTTGTGCTCTGAAGATGAGTTCCACATCCAAGACTCCTGCCCAGAGTAAAACAGACGTTCCACTTCATATTTGCTGCTTGTCAGCGTGGGGCCATGAAACCAACCTGGGATTTGCCTTGCAGAATCCCTTGGATCACAGAATGTTGGGGGTTGGAAGCGACATCTGGAGATTGAGTCCAACCCCCCCTGCCTAAAGCAGGATCACCTAGGACAGGTCATGTGGGAATGCATCCAGATGGATCTTGAAAGTCTGCAGAAAAAGAGACTCCACAACCTCTGTGGGGAGCCTGCTCCAGGGCTCTGTCACCCTCACGCTAAACAAGTGCTGCCTCATGTTGAGGAGGAACCTCCTGGTTTGTGGCTTGTACCTGTTGTTCCTTGGCCTATCACTGGGCACCAGCACAAAGAGCCTGGCACCTTCATCTTGCCACCCACTCCTCAGATATTTATAGATGCTGGTAAGACCCCATTTCTGATGCTGGATGCTTGTCTGGATGCTTCTTTCTTGGTTTTGATGCTCTTGCCCCCTTCTTCTTTGCCTCCTCTCGCTGTGCCATCTGCCTGTCATTTACTTTCTCCTTTCTCTGACCTGTTTATGAAATGCTTGCACAAGTGCTTTATGCTGTGGATGGTAGAAGAGTGTTTGACTTGTGACCAGGCATATATCCTCTTCCTTGTTGAATTTGTCAAGTCCAGTGACTAGCCATGGGGTTTGGCGGGGTCTCTCTGGTCTCGTGTTAAATGCAGATGGTGCTGGTGTCCTGCAGAGCATTTTCTGGTAGTGGCAAAGGCAGGACCTGGCGGCAGTGTGAGCCTGGGAGGTTGGGATTTGTCCGAGTCCTTGGCAAGGGGGTGGGGTCGGGTTTAGGTTGCAGTGCCTTGCTTGCTGGAGTTCAACGTTCACAAAGAGGAACTTTATTTACGAAGCTCTGGACAGTGATTTCATTGTCCCAGCAATGCTGGGCATGAAGGGGAGAATTGAGGCTCTGTCACGGGTCCAGGTTCCCCAGTCCCCACCTGTTGGGGGGTGGCAGCAGGCAGTTGTCCACTGCCATGGGGATTCTTGGCTTTCTCATGTCCAAGGATTAAGCTGGGCTCAAACTGCAGAAGCCCAGTAGCAGGCTCTGGAAGATTTTCTTCTGCTTACTATACTGCATTGAGATGATACTGCAATAGCAGTAGGTGATGCAGAGCAAGAAAGGAGGCACAGCAACAGGAGTTGATATGCCTCCTTTCTTGCTCTTCATCACCTACTCCAGGGAAAAAACACCAACACCAAATTACCAATAATCCCACAAGTCTCTCTGTAGTAAGTGTTCATCTGAAGTAGGAGATTAATAAGACTTCACTGCTCCGGTGCAGGACCTCATACCCCACCTAGCAAGGAGGGAGCGCTTCAGAGTTTGGGATGTTTTCATGCCTTGTATAAATAATCAGGGTTGGATGGTGCCATACACCTCAGGGACAATGCAAGATGGCTGGATTTATTCTGGGAAGGCTGCTATATTGTCCGTGCTCTTCTGCTCGAGATAGCAAGGGGAAAAACAGAGAGAGAGGAGAGCAGAGCAGCCCTGATAAGGTGGCTCCTTTCACTTTCCTGCCTGCATGGTGGGGATGAGATCTGTCCTGCCTGTGATGGATCTGAGGTTAAGGAGCTCTGTTCACACATTCATGGGCATTATCCTACAAATAATGTGTTGTTTCATTTCTCCCCCCTCCCAAAATTGAGTGTTGTAGGGGCAGAGAAGGCCGTGAAGGGGCGGCAGGATGTTGGAGGACTTGCTGGACTCCCACAGCCTTGCTGCCTAGGGGATTTCTCAGCAAATGTACCTAGGAAATTCTGCCGCTTCCTTTGCAGCTCATTATTGGCTGGGCTCTGATGCACAGGCTGGCAAGGTCACTGTGAAATCAGAGCTTTGAGGGGGAAGGGTGGACGTAAAACCAGCAAACCCAAACCAACAAAACCCCCTTAGATGCAGGGTGCTGTAGAATTGGATCGTGTTTTCTTTTGTAGATCAGGCATGCTAATAAACGTACTCCAGATGACTAAAGGCAGAGGCACAGCTTCAGCTTTTTTTGGTCTCTGCTTTTTTGGTCTTTATCTTGAGACACTGAGGAAAGGAAATGGAGCACAAGGGGACAAAAAGAACCACTGAACAAAGCCTGTCCTTTCCCTAGCCTTATGGAATAGCAAAAGCCTTTTTGGGAAGAACCTGAGCTGCAGGGAGGGAAGGAGAAGGTTGCCGGGAGCATGTAACCGGTGGTGACATCCGAAGGGCTGCACATTCCTGCTCCCCTCATTTGCATAGAAGATGCCTCCTTGTGTAGCTCAACTCATAAAAAGCCCAAACAATAGCTCTTGCCTAAGAGTCGATACAAGGAGGGGATTGTTAACCTGCTGCTGACCCTCCCCCCGCCCTTTCCCTTTAATCTCCAGAAATGAAATAAAGCTCCATGTAATCACTTCTGAACTGGGCTGTGTGTGAGGCAGGCTTTGCAGAGCTGTGTTTGCCTGCACGCTCCAGCCCTGGCAGTTGGAGAGGGTGGCTGTGTGGTGAGCCATGACAAAAGGTGAGAAACTTGCCTTTGTTCTACTTTCTCTGACCCAGCCTCCCCTCTGCATGAGAGGGTGTGCTGCTTGATCAGAGGCAGCTTTTATGGTGTGTGAGTAATTAAAAGAAAGTGGAATTTCTTCTGTGATACTGAATCCACTCTAAAGCAGTCTTCTGCCTGGGACAATAAATACACTATAGATAACAGCTAGTCTGGGCCAGAGGAGCTCTGGCTCACCTTCATCTCAGAGATGAGAAAAAGATGTCAAGTAATGTGTCCAGATTCAAAAGGCAGACATGTGCTGGAGCCAGAGAATTAACAGATCCAGGATTGGAGTCCCAGCTAAACCTCCTTCCTCCCCGCCGTTGCTGTGCCACGTTGCAGGAGATGGGTGCTGGGAGTTGGTCAGGGCTCTGTAGTGACTTGCTCCCAAAGGGAAGGTTTTGCTGTGTACAGGAAGTAAATTGGCGTGTTGGAGTTCACGTACCAGGGAGAATTGGACACCTACTTGGCTGTTGGCTTCTTCCCTTCTTATTTTTGTCTGTTCTTTGCTCTTCCTGAACACTGGAGGTCTACCTCAACTTGAGGAAAAACTTATTCATTGTGAGGGTGAAGCCCTGGAGCAGGCTGCTCAGAGAGGTTATGGAGTCTCCTTTTCTACAGACTTTTGAAATGCATCTGCATGTATTCCTGGAGGACCTGCCCTAGGTTATCCTGCTTTGGCAGAGGGGTTGGGCTCTCTGGAGGTCACTTCCAACCCCTACCATTCTGTGATTTCCTCCTTGGAGCCTACCTGGAGTTAAGTCCATTTCTCTGTCCTAAGTGATAGTTACCACCGTATCTAAATCTGCTGGGCCATCAGCCCATTTGCTCTGTATTTGAACTCTCTGCATGCCCAGAGCATGGCTGAAGACCTAATAACTATTTGGGAACCGTGAGCAATTACTTTTTTAGAGATAGGAGAGAGTCATGAACGGAGGGAGCCACATCCAAAGAGTTTAGATCCGAAGTGCACACCAGCCAGAGGTTTGTGGACCGCCCATGACACCTGGGTAAGGCAGAGTCCTGGCCAGCACAGCAAGAGTTGAGGGAGGTGGTAATCAAAACATACCTGCCGTTTAGTGGGACACACTGGGAGGCTGATCTTTCTCCAGCAGAACCAGGGGGGAAACTCAGGAGTTGATCCCTCAGCTTGTTACTTTCTGAGTGTTTGAAGCACTTGGAAATTGCATAATTTCTGTGCCCTTCTGAGCACTCCAGAATGGAAGCAGAGTAAAGGTTTGAGTGTGCCTGTGTGTACTTGAAACAAAAGCTGTGTTTCATAGGAAGCTCCTCTTAGATCCTAAGCTGACATCTCTGGGTTTGGGTTTTTCAGGGTAGCATTGTCTCCCGCAGAACTTCACTGAGGAGAAAGGTAGGAGTGTTTTGTTTTGGCATGGAATGTGGGAGGTGCTGACGGTTGGGTTTGCTCTGGCTGTGCAACCTGTATATGGTCTGAACAGGAGGAATTGATGTTGTAGTTGTTGAGGTCTTAGGGAATTCCTTTGTCTGGAGTACTGGACTGAAACTAAGGGGATTTTGTGAGTGTTGTGAGAGGCAGGTTTGGGGAGAGAACAGGCAGTGGTTAAGTGTCACATCTGCTTAAGCCTGTGCTGAGGTCTGCTTCATCCCTTGGTGACACTTGAAGGGAGTGCTGTAGCCAGTTTGCTCTCGCTTGCGCACAGTGCTTGCTTCCATGGTGGCCGTGTGAACGTGCTGCAAGTGACAACTGCAGAAACGCTGCAGTAAAGAGTTTATCCCTTTCAGGAAGATCTTTGGTTTGGAGAACCTGCTTCCTTGCCCTTCATATGTGATCTGAGCAAAGGGGCTGCCCACAGGCTTTTCCCTTTACCTAAAGGAAAACTTCCCTCTGAAACCTGATGCAGCTGTGGGATGCTCAGGCCAGAGAGAGGCACTGTGTAAACTGTTTGTGCTCCATGCTCATGTGGCTTTTAGCTGAATGCTGCTGTTGAGGCTGATAGCACAGCCGTCCAAATGCAACGTGGTTAAAGAGCAACCTGCTTCCTTGCTTTGGAGGTGACCTACCCAGCCGCATCCATCCACACACAGCCCAGCATAGCTGCCTGTGTTTGGCATGTCCTGACTTCTCCTTTCACCAGGGTGGACAAGAAGCTGCTGCCTGAAGCCACCATGGGCACCTGACCAGCAAGCTGCTGCCACCGGAACCTGGGACACTGAGGAGCCCTTGGGAACAGAGCCCGGTGAAGCAGCAGCAGGGTTCTCCTCTGCAGGCTCTCATGGCATTCTGGGGGAGAATTCAGCAAACAGCAGTTTGCAGTTTGGATTGTTTATGGAGAGGAGACTTACAGTACCCTTCCAGTGCTTGAGGAGGGAGTTTTTGCAAGGGCTTTTAGTGACAGGATGAGAAGAAATGGATTGAAGCTGGAAGAGGGGAAATTAGGAAGAAATTCTTTAGAATGAGAGTGTGGAGACACTGGAACAGATTGCCCAGGGAGGAGCTACGCCCTGGAGGTCATAGGATCACAGGACATTAGGGGTTGGAAGGGACCCAAAGAGATCATTGAGTCCACCCCCCCTCCAGAGCAGGACAATCCTATCTAACACAGATCACAGAGGAACACATCCAGACAGGCCTGCAAAGTCTCCAGAGAAGGAGACTCTGTGACCTCCCTGGGAAGCCTGTGCCAGTGCTCTGTGACCCTTACAGTAAAGAAGTTCCCCCTTGTGTTGAGGTGTTCAAGGCCAGGTTGGATGAGGCCTTTAGCAATGTAGGCCAATGGGAGATGTCCCTGCACATGGCAGGGGGATTGCAACTGGATGATCATAAAGGTCCCTTTCAACCCAACCCATGTTTTTTCTATGAATTGCAGCCTTTGCAGCATCCTGAGCTCAGAGCCCTGCAGAAGAGAACTCTGCAGACTTGCTTGTGCAGACTTCCTGCTCCCTCCAAGGCATGGCTGCTCTCTCAGGGTCTGAATTACTTCAGGAGAATAAATGGGGGATCTGTAAGTTTAAACATTAAGGTCTTTGTCAGCCCACAGCGAGTAGCAGAGGCCTCCTGTGGATAAAACTGTGTCTGGGGGGAGGTCCTTATTTTACAGTGCATTGAGTTGTGTTGAAGGATGGAGGCTTGGCAGCATTGAGACTGAAGCCTGCTGTGCCGGGGACAGGTGGAGCTCCAGCATGGACCCTTTTCCCTCCCAGCCGCTCCTGCCGAGCGTGTTGTGTCCCTGGAGCAAAGGGCAGGACCGGCAGCCAGGGTGGAGGAGAAGATGGTGAGAGGCATGACTCAGGGGCAGCCCTGGGCTGCCTTGCCAAGTCTGCTCAGGCCTTTTTGTCGTCTTCATTTCCCAACAGATCATCCAGTGGTGTTGTTCTGCTCTTGTCTCTGCCCTGCCGTGGCCTGAGGGTGTTTGGGGCAGCCCTCAGCACCTCTGCAGCTTTGTGGAGGAAGGTCTGATTCATGGAATGGGTTGGTCCATAAATATCATCCAGCTCCAACTCAACGGCCATGGTCAGGGACACCTCCCACCAGCCCAGATTGCTCGAGGCCTCATCCTTGAACACCTCCAGGGAGGGGACATCCACAGCCTCCCTGGGCAACCTGTTCCAGTGTCTCCCCCACTTCTTCCTAATCTCCAGCCTAAATCTGCCCTTCAACCCAGTTCTCATAGCCTGTCTTGCAGGCCCATGTCAGGAGTCCCTCCTCAGCTCTCCTCAGGCCTCCTTCAGGTACTGGAAGGCAGCTTTAAAGTTTCTCTGGAGCCTTCTCTCTTCTGCAGGCTGAAGAGGCACAGCCTGTCCCCATAGGAGAGGTTCTCCAGCTCTCTGATAATCTTTGTGGCCTCCTCTGGACCCACTCCAACATTTCCATGCCCCTTCTTGTGTTGGAGTCCCCAGAACTGGATGCAGTACTCTTATGTGGGGCCTCACCAGAGCAGATCTTGCACTTGGGTCTGTATTGAGTGAAGTTATTCTTTCTGCTGTCCCAGCTGTCCTGAGCAGCTTTGCAGGCCCAAATCCAAGTTCCTCCAGCACAGGGTATGTCTGTTACTGGGCAGTTGCACGCACGGCCAGCGTGACCCTGCTCTCCTCAACCCGCCAACTCCTGCTGAAGCTGCTGCTGAATCTGTTTTATAGTCATTTAAATGGAAAAGATGGATCACAGCTCAGCAGTGATGACACTTCTTCCCATCGTGTGGTACTGCATCACCCTGCTCCCTGATGCACAAAACAGCTACAAGGCGCTGCCTGCCTTTGGTCTGCCTCAAAGCAGACTTCTGTAGGAGTTAAAGCCGCAGTTTGTTAGTGCAGAAGATGCTGTGTTCTAATTGCTGCTGGCAGGATGCTCAGGAAACAGGAAGGGGTGAAAGAGTGGTTCTTGGTCTGTGCTCTGTGGGACCATGCAAAAGGGACTTGAGATTCATTAAATGAGCTTTTTGCCAGAAAACTTGATAAAGCAGCCAGGAATGCCCAGGAAATTCACGGGTGTTGACAGCTGTCTGCTGGCGCAGCAGCCGCGGCAGGCGCTGGCGGAGGGCTGTGCCGAGAGCTATCAGTTTGGTGCGTGCAGATCAGACAAGAAGTTCCCCTGAAAACCCTTCAGTAGGTACATTCATTAGTGACCAGAGCTGCTCTTCTGGAAGGTTCTTCAACCTGGTCAGAGCTCAGTCCTTCCTTGGAAAGCAGAGATGCTCTTCTCTGTCTCGCATTTGCTGTTTGAATCCTGCATTCACTTTGTACTGAGTGGCTGTTAGCAGAGGCTTCACGTGGCTGAGCAGTGCAGATTGTGACTTGCTTTAGTGGAAGTGAAACTTGGTTTCCGCAGCCTCCCTTTTGGCCATCCTCAGCCCCCGCTCCCAGGACAGTTCTGCCCAAAGCTCCTTCCTGCTTGTGCCCCCAGTGTGTCTATCCAAACCCAGCAGCTACCACTGCATCCTTACTGGGGTCTTGCTCTCAAATTTGATCCAGTGCTGTGGAACCTTTCTGCATCCTTTACTGTGGAACATAATTGTTAATTCATTAACTTATGCCTTCTGATCTTGTGCCTCAGCTGGAGGCCTCAGTGGAGAAGCAGCACTGGAGTAGCCAGGAGCTGACACCCTTCTCCCTGCCCATGCCACCCCAATGCTCCATCACTGCTTTGTGCTGTTTCTCTATAGCTCCAGGCAAAACTAAACGTAAGTGTAATGTGAGTGTAGTTCACGTTAGCCTCCTGTCATTTTCCCTCTCCCTTTCCCTTTCTCTCCAGACTTTTTCATGCGCCTGCACTGTATAGCAGTCCTTTAGCCAGGATTATTTGATCCCATTTCTTGGAGAAAGGGCTGGGAGGCCAGGATTGCTTTATTTCTGTGTTAACTGGAAGGGCTCTTTGGACTGATAGAGGAAACTTCTCTCGGATCAATGCCAGAAATAGCTCTCCTGCCCCTTCCCTTGACTAAATGACCTTCAGATTTAATATTGATGTGTAGCTTTATCCTTGCTCCATTTTAGACTAGAGAGGTGATCTTTGTCTGCTGGGTGACTGCGTTGGGCTGTGCCTCTCTAGGTACTCATCTTACCACCAGCTCCTCTGCATGCCGAGTGCCGCCACTACAGAGGGAACATCTCCACCTTTATTCCGTGGGTGTTCTCTTTTCCTGAAAGGCTCTGGTGCTTCTGTTAGCTTGAGCAGGAATTGACCTCCCTGTGCTTCAAGCAAGAAAACCAGATTTTCACATTTGCTGCAACTCTGAAGCAACTCGGAGTGCAAGGCTGGGAAATAGGGGCGAGCCCAGGAGCGAGTGGGCATGAGATGTGACTGCGCACAGGCCTCCTGCAGCACAGCTCTCCTGCGTGGATGGGGCTGGGAAGCAGATTGCTTCTCATGTCTCTGCTAGATGGCTTGGGGAGCCTTGAGCCTGTGCCTGATGGGTGACTTCATACCACTGATGCTGTTATGCATCCGTGCTGTCTCTTTGCTGTTTCAATGTTCCCTAAAATCCATTTGCTCACCCTTTCTCCTGCCCACCCCAGCCCATTCCAGCAGTGTTTGGCACTCTGCTTCAGCTGGAAGTCCTTCCTGGCTTCTGCCTCTGTTGGCCTAATGTCACTACAGGGTCCAATCAAACACAGTTTTGCTCTGCTTCTAACCCTGCTTGCACTCTGAGCAGTGGGGAAGAGTGGAAAAGAACTTCCTAAGAGGCGGCTTTTGTGGAAAGACTTCAGGGCTTTTGTGCTCCAGGTAGAGAGCTTAATTTGAATGATGCTCAGAGCTGTTTGCGAACACAAACTTCAGGCTGGAATTCTGCCTTCTGGGATGTGCTTATAAAGCTCTCTCCTCCCAGGACGTTAAGGAGCAGATGAGGAGGGTGAGGTCATCTCAGCAGTGCAGGCATTTCCCAGGCCTAGAGAAGCAGCCTGCTTCAGTGCAGTCACTTACCCTGAAGCTTCATTTTGCTTTTGAGCTGCAAAACCTGTGGAGTTAAACAAAAAGACACACCCGCACCCTGTGATCCCTGACAAAACACCCTTTGACCTCGGGTCTCAATGGCTGCATAGTCAGTGAAGGAAAGATTCCTGTGTTCCTTCCTCCTGTCTGTCCCTGCTTACTGGGTGCAGTGCTGGGAGAGAGGAGGAAAACTTTCTCCTGCAAACTAAACCAAGAGGAAAATGAAAGCATTTCTGATGCCCGGTACTGCTCACTTCAGTCCTGTTTGGGCTGATGTGAACCAGAAGCTGCTTAGCTGAAAACAGTTTAAGCAGATGTCTGCATGCCATGTTAGTCTGTAGTGAGTCTTTGCCCGCTCTGTTGGTGAGATGTTTGGTAACTACTGAAGAAGTCATCTCATACAAGGAGAGCCGGGGCAGGGGGGTCCAAGAAGCTCTCCACAACAGTTTTTCTTGGATGTTCTGGGGTGTTTTAGAAGAGCTGTGGTAAGTAGGTTGAGAGAGGTTCTCCTTCCCCTCTACTCTGCCTTGTTGAGGCTGCACCTGGAATACAGTGTCCAGTTCTGGGCCTCTCAGTTCAAAAAGCACTTGAGGGATCTACTTCTAAGAGTTCAGCACAGAGCCACAAAGCTGCTGCAGGCAGTGGAACATCTCCCTGTGAGGACAGGCTGATGGAGGTAGGAGCTTGAGGCAGAGGAGCCTGCAATAAAGATGTGGAGGGCAGTGGGGTGAGGACACAGCCAGACTCTGCTCAGGGATGGCCAAGGGCAGCACAAGCAACAGGGGCAAGCTGGTGCAGAGGAGGTTCTACAGGAACATAAAGGAAAACTTTTATTGTGAGGGTGACTGAGCCCTGGAGCAGGCTTCCCAGAGACGTTGTGGAGTCTCCTCTGGAGACATTCCAGACCGACCTGGATGCTCGTTGTGTGACCTGCTCTAGGCGATCCTGCTGTGGCAGGGGGTTGGACTGGGTGATCTTTCAAGGTTTCTTCCAACCCTAACATTCTTGATTCTGTGATACCTCATTGTGAGACTCTTCTGCTGGTGCCGCCTGAGCGGAAGCTTTGCCATGACTGTAGGTGTGCTCATTTAGATCAAGTTGAAGGCAGCACGATCAAGAAACTGCCTTTGCTGGTGCTGTTCATGGTGTGAGCTGGGAGTGTTTCAACATCCTGGAGAACAGTTTAATAAATTCTGCCTTCAGTAAACTCTTGTGAACAATAAAAAGCAGGTCCCAAACAAGTCCTGTTCAGACATGAGGTTGTATTAAAACCCTTCAGCAACCAGAGTTCTGAGCTGCTTGTCCTCACCCTGGCCACGCAGGGCTCCTGTGTTCTGGAATATTGATTTACTGTGGAGCATTAAAAATGTGCAGGGACTCAGCAGAAGGGCCTCCCCAATTGTTATGCTCCAGGAACACTGTTGCTCAGGAATGTGAAATAAATTTTCCCTTTTAACAATAGATCCTGATTTGCATAGCCTCTGTTCTTGTTTCCCCAGGGACTGTGCCACTAATGGGCTATAGAGAAGGCTCCCCCACTTTGACACCAGGCTGCTCTATTTGCACACTTACAAAGGGCTCTGCTGTTGAACAAGTGTAATAACTCCTCAAACGGTTTACTCTGGGCTGTAATTGTCTCCTCTTTGTTGTGCAGTTACTTTTGTGTGAAGAGTTGAAGACACCCCCCCTTCCTTCTCATCTTTGATGTTTTAACTGTGCTCCTTCCGGGGAGTGTGGTTTCCAGTGCTTCCAGGTGTGGGGTTGGGATCTCGTCGCTGGTTGGAGGACACCAGGAGCTTGGAAGTGACTTGTTTGCTCAGACAGAAAAGCTAGGAAGGAACTTTTGACAAGGGCTTGTAGTGATAGGCTGATAGAGAATGAGTTGAAGCTGGAAGAGGGGCGATTGAGACTGGAGATCGGGAAGAAATTCTTTCTGGTGAAGGTGGGGAGACACTGAAAGAGGTTGCCCAGGGAGGTTGTGGCTGCCCCCTCCTTGGAGGTGTTCAAGGCCAGGTTGGATGAGGTCTCGAACACCTGAGTCTTAATTGTGAGGTGTCCCTGCCCGTGGCTGGGAGGTTGGAGTGGATGATCTCCGAGGTTGCTTTCAACGGGACTGAGGGAGTTTGGGCTCTTCAGTCCAGAGGAGACAAGACTGGGGGGAGGGGGATCTGATCAGTGCTTCTAAATAAAGGGTGGGTGTCGGGAGGGTGGGACCAGGCTGTGCTCAGTGGTGCCCAGGGACAGGACAAGGGGCAATAGGCACAAATGTGAACATAGGAAGTTCTGTCTAACTGTGAAGAGGAACTTCTTTAGTTCAAGGGCAGTGGAGCAGGGTGCCCAGAGGGGTGGTGGAGTCATCTCTGGAGGCATCCAAAACCCACCTAAATGTGTTCCTGTCTGACCTCCTGTAGGTGAACCTGCCTAAGGAGGGAGTCTGGACTCGATCTTCACATGTCCCTTTCAACCTCTACCGTTCTGTGGGATCTCTGAAAAAGGAGGATATACTCCTGGAAGAAATTGATTGTGAGCCTGAGCAGTCCTATTTTGGGGGGCAAAGTGGGCATCTTGGTACTGTTGAGAACAGCACGTTAAATCAGAACTGTCAGAGGAAAGCCCACAGCAGTTGGAGCAGACTTGGTTGCCAGTTTTAAACACCTCCATGCACAGTGGAGCTTTACCTTCTTGTTCCTGGGTTTAGCTGCAGGGGGTTCCAAACTGCCTTGCATTTTCCAGTAGGATGATGATGATCAGGCAAATCCTGCAGGTTGGCAGCATTAGCTGTGCTGCAGAGCTGCTTGGGAGCGTGCAGAGAGCTGGATTGAAAAAGCGCTCCGGTAAATGCTCTTATAAATGTGGTATTTTTCATCTGGCTGCTCTGCTGTGCAGCTGGAGAGTTGTTTTTGCTGGATCTACAGCCAGCTCTTCGTCTCCATGCTCTTCACCTCCTGTCCTCAGCTTGCTGGCCCCTACCTCTCCTTTCTCTCCTCACAGCTTCATGGGTGCCAAAACAGGATTTAGATACAGACTCACAGAATGGTTTAGGTTGGAAGGGACCTTCAAGATCATTCACTTTCAATCCTCCTGCTGTGGGCAGAGACATCTCCTGCTAGAGCAGGTTGCTCAAGGTCCCATTCAACCTGGCCTTGAACGCTTCCAAGGCTTGGAGCCTCCACAGTTCGGGGCAACCTGTTGCAGTGCCTCACCACCCTCATGTGGAAGAATTTCTTCCCAATGTCTAATCTAAATAGGACTTCTTCCATTTTGAAGCCATAACCTCTCATCCTTGCACTCCATGCCTTTGTCCGTGGGCCAGAGTACTTGTGTTGACATAGCTGAAAGAATACAATCAGAACTGTAGGTTGTTGTCACAGGACAGTTGTTGCAGCTGAAGCTGGGCCATGTCTGTTCGCAGACAGCCAGCTGCAGAAATGCCTGGGGCATTGCATAAATGTCACAGCATAAAGATGTGGGGTACTTGACTTGAAATATTGCAGAAGTTCAAACCCAGCCCTGGCAACCAGCTTGAAGAGTTTCAGTGAAGGTCTTAAAGGCATTCAGGGAACTAAAGAAGAGGGAACAGTGAATCTCAGCTCCAGCTACGAGTCTGAACAGAGCCTTTGGCCAGGCCCTTCTCACTTCCTTTTGACTGAGATGCTGCCAGATGTGTGCCATGAGCTCAGCAGAGTGAAATCCTAGTGATAATCCAAGGGCTGGAGCAGCTCTGCTGTGAGGATAGGCTGGGGGAGCTGGGGTTGTTCAGCCTGGAGAAGAGGAAACTCTAACTTAGAACTGCCCCCCAGGGTTTCTAGAGACAGGACATGGAGGAATGGTTTGAGGGACAGCAGGGTTAAACTGGAGCTGAGGAAGAAGTTCTTCAGTATGAGGGTGGTGAGACTGGAATAGGTTGCCCAAGGAGGTTGTGAATGCCTCCTTTGCTGGAGGTGTTTAAGGCTAGGTTGGATGAGGCCTCGAGCAACCAAGTCTAATTGTGAGTCCTGTCTGCCCATGGTGAGGAGATTGGAGCAGATGATCTCTGAGGTGCCTTCCAACCTGAGCCATCCTGTGATTCTGAGGGGATGGTGGTCATTTTGTGGGTACACAGTGTCAGAGTGCCTACAGTCCTAGGGTTTTCTGGAAAATGAAGTCTATTTTTGTTTGTCCTCTGAAACGTGTGACACCCCAAGGTAGCTGAAGAAGTTAAGCCTGGGGGGTTAGTGATATGGCAGCAGAGGAGAGCAAGGACTTCCCAGGAACCAAGTGAAGTGAGCTTTATGAGAGCAAAGGGCTGGAGCTGTGTGGATCTGTTGGGTTGGGGAGTTGAGCACTTTGGGAAGATCCTCTCCACAGCAGTCCTTTTGGAATGAAGGAGATGGAGCTGCTGAGAGGCACACTGGGAAGCTGGCAGTGTCTTAAAGCTTATAAAAATCAATAATGAATCAAAAACCTCAAAGCAAGAGGAGCTTGAAGTGCTCTCCAGCACTCAAGTGGTGTTTGCTGTCCCTCACTTCCATATCTCAACAGTTTCACCCCTTAATGGAAGGAAGCTGAGTGGAGGTGAGCGAGCTGGAGAGGGCTCCTGCTCCATCTGCATGGTGCTGCTGAAGGGTTCTCCTGAAGGTTAGCACTGAGCCACTGGCAGTAGCCCCTTCCCTGACTGCCTTGCCTTGAAGAGCAAGAAAAGACAGCAAGTTTTGCTGCAGGTCAGCTGAGGCAGAGGAAGACAGGGGTAAGAAGGTGCCTAAATGCCTCTCCCAGGCAGGTCTGGCACAGTCCGGTCTGCTGTGGAAGGGTTTTCCTGCCAGGCAGGACCAAGTGGAGATCGGAATCTGCCAGGAAAGCATCACCCCATACTACTTCCCACTCTCTTGTCTTAGCAGTGGCTCCCATGGCCTTGTTTGGAAGGTGTCCTCTAAGTGTCACCATATTTGGTGCTAGCTAAACCTTGCTGTTGGGGTGGCACAGGGGACAGGACTGTTCAGTATTTCTGTCCCTTAGGATCCATTCTCATACCAGTCAGCACAGAGCTGAACCCAGCCATGGTTTGGTTCCTGTTGGCTTGGCCATAGGTGAGATGGACACAGCAGATGATGGAGCTACGTGGTGTGAACACCACATTGACATCACATGCAGACCTTGCTTGCAAACTGGTGTCTGAAATCCCAGAGTTCCTCTTGCTGATGGCCTTAATGTGTATTTTGGAGTCACCATTCAAACAGAAGATGTTTGTTGCATCCTTCCAGCTCCTAAATGAACCTGTTAAGGGATCTGCTCTACTTTTGAGACTCTGTTCTCCCATTTCACAGAATGCTAGGGGTCAGTAGGGACCTCCACAGGGCAGTGCAACCCATGCCCAAGCAGGATTACCTAGGACAGGCCACACAGGAACATGACCAGGCTGGCTTTGAATATTACAACCTCTCTGGGCAGCCTGCTTCAGTGCTGTCACCCTCACAGTAAAGAAGTTTCTCTTCATGTTGAGGAGAGAGCTTCCAGGCTTTGCTGAAAGCTGCTGCATGTTCCTCTGAAGGTTGCTGGGTTTCCACTGGGACTGTGGCTGGGACTGAGAAGGGGCCAGGACAGACAGGAGTGACTCAGCATCACTGGCATGTGAGTCACCGCTGCGCACCACCAGGCTGCCTGCTTGCTGCTGCAGTAGTCAGACCTGGGAGGTAGTGGCCTGGCCTCCAGGTTATTAACACAGTGGGGTGAAACTCTGTGCCTTCAGCTCATCAGCTGAGTGGTTCCAGTGATGCCTGGGCCAGCACAGGCATTTCACCTTCAAATTCCAGTGTCCTCCAACTGCTCTGCTTCCACAGAATCACAATGGTCTGGGTTGGAAGCAACCTCCAAAGGCCATGCAGTCCAACCCCCTCTGCAGTCAGTAGGCACGTCCACAGCTCTCAGGTGTTGACTCCATTTCTGCAGCACAGCCAGACCCCGAAGGTGTCACAGGGTGTGGGACGACTGAAGTTAAAGTCTCCACAGGTGATGTGGGTGGTGATTGAGCAGTCTTGCTCTCAGCTAAAAGTGGGAGGTAAATCAAACGGTGGCTTTCAGTTTCCTGTTCAGAAGCGATGTGGGGTTGTTTGCTCTGAGTGTATCTGTGTAGAATTTGCTGGCTTCTTCCCTGCCTGCTTGCTGGGATCCCTCTTTCATGGCCTTTCTTCTTCAGAGTATTTCCTGGAAGGGAAGCAGGACAGATTTAGCAGCTTGGCTTGGTTCGACTTCCCTTTCTGAGGACACTTTGTGAAAAATCATTAGTGCTTCAGAAGTCTAAGTCCTGTGAAGATGAGTCCTGAGGTGTGTGGATGGTGATGATGTTGTTCAACAACATCAATAATCCCCCCCCCCGAGTTTTATTCTGGGGGAAAAAGTCCTTCCCAGAGAGTGGCTTCAAGGCTTGGGTGAGTTCTGCAGCTTCCATAAGTAGCTCTGAATCGTAGTAAAAGCTGTTGGGAGGCAGGGCTGTGAAGGTGCTTTGGTAGCTCTGGGTTTCTCTGTGCAGTGAGCTGGCTGGGGGAGGGTGTCCCCTGCCCACCCTTTGGCAGTTGTTGCACTTTGGTATTCTGAATTTCCCTTTTGTTTCCCCATCTGTAGGTTTGGTTGGGGATTGAGTTTTGTACCTATCCAAGGTGGCCTACTCTGGGTGATCCTGTTCTGGCTGGGGCCGGGGTGGACTGAATCTTTCGAGGTCCATTCTGATTCCCTCCAATCCTTGAGCTGCACTTAGCTTGCACTAGAAAGGGATTTGGGGTATTTTGAGGAGAGAAGCTGTCACAGCAGCGTGACCTGAGGCAAAGGTGTAGGCTGCAGCAGGAAGGAGGCAAGAAATGAGATCCAGGATGGAGCCTTGGGTGAGGGGCTGGTGGGCCCTTCAGCTCTGTAGCAGTGTTGAGCCATGGGCTAGGCACCGATTGTGCCACTGGCTGTTAAACATTTGGATTCTGCTGCCACAAGCTGTGTGGTCTCATCCTGCGTTTCTGTGCAGGGCTTCAGGCATCCTTTAAGGACTGGCCTAGGTCAAGATTTTTTTTCATAGAAATGAGCTAGCAACACCAAACCAAACCTTTCCTATCCTGCTGGAGTGGTGATTCCTCCGCAGAGCAAGCATTGCACGCTGTAGCCGGCGGAGTGGTTGGGATGGCTGCTCCTCATCAAAAAAGAGGGCAGTTGTGAGCTGCTCTATTTGAATGCAAATTCCACATGGCCCCGGGTTGCTGGCCGCTGGCCAGGGCTGCTCTCTCTCTCCAGCGGGAGCCTGGCATCCTTGCTCAGCCTCAGCAGAAGCAAAACGCCTCAGGATTTGTGCTCACAAATTTCCCCCTCCCTTCTCCGGGCAGTGGGGATTTCAGCGAGGAACACTGGAAATAGCTCTTTGCTCCCAGCCTACAGAGAGGTCCTGGGTTGCTGTGAATACGGGAATGAATGAAACCAGTTGAGGTTTGAACTAGATTCAGATCAATGCTGAGCACATGCTGTGACTAGAAGAGCCCTTCAGAAGCTGCTGTTTCTGTCCACGGGGTGGGGGTGGGTGTTCTGCTGAACAAATTGTTCACTTTGGCTTCTTTGCAGGCAGAAATGTTACGATCAGCTAATGAGATTGTTATTCATTTTGTGGGGTTTTCTCTTCCTCCCTTGGAGTTGTCATGCAAGTGGATTTGGCAGAGATTTAACTCTTGCTCCACCCACAGAGCAGGCTCTGCCCTGGTCTGAAGTAAATAAAATCTTTGGTGGTCCATGGAATGAACTCAAGGAGTGTATGGAGAAAGAG
The DNA here is from genome assembly GCF_015220805.1 of Pogoniulus pusillus. Classification (NCBI taxonomy): domain Eukaryota; kingdom Metazoa; phylum Chordata; class Aves; order Piciformes; family Lybiidae; genus Pogoniulus; species Pogoniulus pusillus. The sequence continues at coordinate 381,461 of NC_087303.1, forward strand.
GAAGCTGGGGAATAGCAGCTGGAGTGGGTGCAAAGCAGAGTTGTTTGGGCTGGAAAACACCTGAGGCCAACCACCAACACACCACTGCCACAGCCTCTAATCCATGTCCCCCAGTGCCATGTGCACACATTTCTTGAACCCCTTCAGGGATGGTGACTCCACCACCTCCCTGGGCAGCCTGTGCCAATGCCTGAACTTTGTTCTTCAGCGAGGCACAACTGAAGCTCATGAGGGCAATGAACAAATTTGCATTCCTGTAGTGCCTGGGGACTGATACTTAGATCACTTGGATTTTTTTGCTGCCAGAGCACAGTATGTGAGCAGATAAATGGCTTTGCCATTTGGCTGTGTCCCGTGTTTCCAGGGTGTACTGCAAATGCTGTCCCCGGGGTGGACGGAAATGATCATGGAGCTGGGGCTGTTCAGCCTGGGGAAGAGAAGGCGGGGGGGGACCAGATAGGAGGCCTTCCACTACCTGAAGAAGGCTGCAGAGGGACTGTTTGCAAAGGCTTGCAGTGACAGGATGAGGCAATGGTTTGAAATCAGAGCAGATTGAGATGGGATGTTAGGATCAAGTTCTGCACCATGAGGGTGCAGCAGGTTGCCCGGGTAGGTAGTTGAGGCCCTATCCCTGGTGATATTCAAGGTCAGGTTTGATAAGGCTCTGAGCAACCTGATTTAGTGGAAGATGTCCCTGCTGACTGCAGGGGAATTGGACTGGGTGACCTTTGGAGGTCCTCTCCAACCCAAACCATTCTAGGCTGCTCCAACAGAAGTGTCTGAGTATTTTACTTTCTTTTCAGCACAGGTGTTTGAGCTCCTTGAAAGATGAGCAGAGAAGGAGGATGGGGAACTTGATTTAACCTGCTTTTTATGCTGATGTTTCTCAGTTTCTGGCTATTGAACAGGAATTGATTTAACCACAAGATGGCTCTTGGCATCTCACTGCTGTTCAGGAGCAGGCATTGCAGCAGTATGGACACGAAGTGTTGCATTCACACTGCTCAGCTTTGCCCTGAGGCTCCTGCCCTGTGATGGGTACGGCAAGGAGAGCAGGCAGACTTCACATGGCTGATTTGTCCTTCAGCAGAATTCACAGCTGAATGCCATCAGGTGTCATCTTTGGTCCATTGGCAGGTGTAAGTCCCTGCTGAAGATCCCAGGTGGAAGCAGGGACTTAGCTCCGGTGTGCCTCATTTGTGTTTGGTGTAGCTGGCAGCGAGATCCCTCTGCCAGTTAAGAACATAGAACTGCAGCAAGTGCTGATGCTTGGACAACTCTTGGGAAGGCACCAAGTGCACCTCTGAGCATCTTGGCAGTGGTGGGATGTGAAGCTGAGTGCAGAGCTGGGAAGAGGAAGGCAGCTTGTGCAGAGATTTTGGAGCAGACTCAAAACCGGAGGTGGGAATGTGGCTCCCTGCAGTTACAAATTGGCTGCTGCAGTCTGAGGTGTGCGGAGCTGCTGCTTTTTGCCTCTCTGGGGAGAGGACAAATGTGTGAAGGGCTGCAGAAAGCCACAATCAGGTTGCTACCAATCCCTAGCAAAGCAGCCGGCACGTTAGGAGTAGTTTATGGCAAACCAGTAGGACTCAGCCTGTTTTTTTTAGCAATCTCTTGGCAGATCCAAAGCCTGGTAGACCCACAGGGGATGAAGATGGACAGCAGCTCCAGAAGAATTCCAGGTTTTCAGTGTGGTGGGAAATGATGTAGCCTGCTGAGGTGGGACTCCAGCAAGTCAGTGCAGGAGTAGGATAGGACAAGCCAGGAAAAGGAGAATTTGGCTATGGAGCACAGAGTGGATCAGGATAGAGACCTCCAAGAGGAACCATCTCTGTGCAGACAGTCTGGAAGAGGGAGATCCATGGGACATTGTTTTACAATCTCCACTCCCTCCCTTCTCCCTCACACAGCTGTGCCTCAGCCTCATGTTAGAGTCTAGATCCCCACCGCATGGCACATGCAGGATTGTTAGAGTGGAGAGTGCCAGTTGTGGGTCATCTGGCAAGCACCTCCTGGCTCCCAGTTTGAAACCTTCTTTGGTGGACAGGTGCTTAGTTGTTTTATTCGGGGGATGTCCTTTAGTGCGCTTCTTGGGGGTCTTTCCTGGCACCACGGAGAGCCTCCCATTGGAGGCCAACCAGCACCTTTCCAGCTTGTCTCTGTTAGAAGAAACTGAGGTTGGCTTTTGGGAGAAGGTCTTGAAATGTGTGGTTTTGAAGCAGCCTCAGTGGTCTGTGATGATTTATGCAACTGAAAGCTGTGTAGAAGGGGAGAGAGTAAATAGAGGGTGGCCTCTGTATTGGTAGGTGACTCCGTTTCAGGGGACAGCAGAGCCCCTGGGTCTCTGCTAGTAAGTAGTGGAGGACTATGCCTGGAGAGCTGCAGCTCTTTGCCTGATGTTGCAGCGTGGATTTGGGTCTGTGCTGGAGGGGAGAGGCCAGTAGCAGCACAGCCCGATGGCTCCCTGCTCTGAGCCATGCTCTGGAGCGTGCTGGCTCCTCTGCCCTGAGCCCGGTCTGGAGGGCTGTGCTGCAGCAGAGCCAGCAGCACCCTGCACCTCAGCTCTTGCTTCACGGCTCAGAGCATTTTCTGGTTCCCATCACTGTTCCACCACACAGGCTGCCTGGCTGCGTGAGGATTTGCTCAGTGTCTCTCTGCTGCCAGCTCTTTCGATTCCAGCGTGAGGTGGTGTTCTTGTTCCTCGTTGAACATCAGGACGATTGGGGTTTGCTGAAGTGCTCTGGGTGGCAGAAACGCTCTAACTCCACGCCCAGGCAGCTGCTTCTCATTCATTACTGCTGGCTTCTCAAAGTGGTTCCCCTCCAGCCTCTAACTTCTCAGCATGAAATCTACCTTCATTTTTTCTGTGCTGCTCTGTGTCACCATCAGGATGGTTTAGCAGCAGCTGGTGGATCTGCTCTGTTCACTTTGCAGCTGGACCTTTAGTAGGGCAGTCAAAAACTGCTACTCTCTAATTCCCACAGCTTGTTGGTGCTGCTCCTGCCCCGGTAGCATTCAGCAGAAAGCAAGACAGGCTGACAGCTGACAAGGGCCTCTCACCACTGATGCTGTGGTGGAAGGAGACCCTCTGGCTTCTCCGAGGCCCAGAAGAAGTGAAACGAGTATGGATCTTGTGTAACTTGGTGGTACAAAACCACCTAGCAGCAGGGTACTGCAGAGAGCTGCAGTTTATCCTAGGGCAATATGGAAAACCTGCCCGTGGGAGGACACAGATGTGCTGTTCTTGGGAGCGGGAAGATCAGAGAAACAGAATGGTTTGGTTTGGAAGCGACCTGCAAAGTCATCAGTTTCTTCCTCATCTCTGGTCTAAATCTGCCCTCTTCAAGCTTCAATCCATTGTCTCTCATCCTGTTACTCTGTTCCAGCTTGTACCTGTTGTTCCTCATCCTGTGACTGGGCACCACTGGCAAGAGCCTGGCACCTTCATCTTCCCCCCCACCCCTCAGATATTGATAGGCACTGATCAGATCCCCTCTCGGCTTTCTCTCCAAACCAAACAGCCCCAGCGCTCAGTCTTCCTAGCAGAGATGTTCCCAGACCCCAGTCATCCCTGTAGCCTCCACTAGACTCTCTCCAGCATGTCCCTGTCTCTTGAACTGGGGAGCCCAAAATTGGACACAGCATTCCACGTGTGGTCTCACCAGGGAGGGTTTACCTGCCTGGGGCTCCTACAGCTTCTGCAGCACCTCAGCTGCTGAGCTGCTTGAGCCAGGGCCAGCAGGGATGCGGAGCCGGAGGAGCAGAGGCCGAGGCGTTGCCGCGGTGGTTGGCAGGGCTGTGTTTGTGTTGCTTATGAAAAGCAGGCTCAGAGGAGAGCCCACACCCTCTCTGAGCTGGCTGCAGCCAGGCTCTGCCTGCCCTGCCCCTTGGCAGCTCGCTGGGCTGGTGGCACCGAGTCACCTCTCCATTACTTGGCTCTTCCCCTGCAATAGGGACGCTGCTGCCTGGCAGCTGCACCTAGCTGGTGAGGTTTGTTTTCTGGAGCTGACTTTGCCATTTGGGATAGTTGATTTTAACCCAGAGTTGCCTCCTTTGCCCTTCAGGAAGACCTGAAGCCCATCCCAAGGCCTCGCATAGATGTAATCTGGGACCTTGTCAATGCTTATCAGTGTCTGAAGGGTGGGGGCAAAACAGTGGGGCTGGGCTCTTGTCAGTGGTGCCCAGTGGCAGGACAAAGGGCACTGAGCACAAACTGGAACCCAGGAGGTTTTGCTTAAACATAAGCAAAATCTTGTTTGGTCTGAGGGTGCTGGAGCCCTGGAGCAGGCTGCCTAGGGAGGCTGTGGAGTCTCCTCCTCTGGAGAGATTCCAAACCCACCTGGGCAACCAGCTTTGGCAAGGCAGTTGGAGTGGGTGATCTCCTGGGGTGCCTTCCAGCCCTCAGCATGCTGGGATTCTGGGACTTCATTTTGTCCCCCTCCCCTCCTGCAAGCACAAAGGGCAGGATTTGAGCTCTTCCACCGTGGTTGAGGACAGGGATCCTGTTCTTCCCTTGCTCCCTCTCATCAAGCCCTGCAGCTTTCCCTTCATTTATGACCCCGCAGGCTGGCTGTGGCTCTGATCTCCGCTTGTTCCTCCTGCAGCCTTCTTGGGCACCTTCCAGGCATCTGCATGTTGCCTCCCCAGGAGGAGATGGATGTGAGGCTGCTGGCCCTGCATGCATGCCCCGTTTGCAGCAGGCACCATCTCCTTGGGCTTGCAGGACGCTGTCCTTGTCGCTCAAGCTGAGTGCCATGGCAGCTGGGCACACGTGGGCGAGGGGTGGCTGGCACCACTGGCACCTCGTCTGCTGAGGCCACTCTCCTGGCACACTGATGCCTCCAGAACAGGAATGATCTACCTGGGAAAGAGTTTTTTTAAAGGATCAGGCTCTTAAGTAATTAATTTCCTGAGCTGTTCAGTGAGGTGTCCCAGCAGCAGGGGCTGTCCCGTGCCACCCTCCATAGCCTCTTCGGTGCAGTCGCATGTGGCACACCTGTGCAGCAGCACAGGGAAGGGTTTCCCCTGGAGGCTGCTTTGCTGCTGCTCACTTCCCGTGCCAGTTTTGCCTCTAGAAGCGCAGGAGGACTCTCCAGACAAGCCCTGCAGCCGCTTGCAGCGGCACTGCCCTCAGCAGCCATCTGGCCACTCCTCCCGTCGTCTTGTTCAGCTTAATCCAAAGCCTGTTTTGAGCAAGTGCAGTCAGGTCTTTTTATTAATTGTCACATTAAAGTCCCTAATGTTTAGAAGGAAGGGAAGTTGTTTTCCCTGCCCCTGGAGCAGGGTGGTTGGTAAGGTTTCAGGTGACTGCAGCCACATTAGATGCAGTAAGTTGGTGAGATGCTGCAACAGGTTGCTAAGAGAGGTTGTTGATGCCTCCTCCCTGGAGGTGTTCAAGGCCAGGTTGGATGAGGCCTTGAGCAAGCTGCTGTAGTGAGAGGCGTTCCTGCCCACAGCAGAGGGGTTGGAACTGGATGGTCTTTAAAGTTCCTTCCAACCCAAACCATTCTCTGATTCTGTGAACGTATGAATTTTGTTTGAGATTGCTACTTTCTAGTGCTAGCCAAGACAATCACTCTTGCAGCGCACTTTCACAAGGATTAAAGCTGCAGAATCTCCATAGCTTGTTGCCCAAAAGCTGATCTCCATGAGGAGAGCACATCCATGTTGCTGACAGCCCCTGGCAGCCAAGGGTGTAATTGAACAGGCTCTGAAAAAGGCTAAATTCTAAATATAGAGGGAGCCAGGGTATGCTCAGTGCTGTTTTGGAAAGTGTGACTGAGCCATCATTATGTCTCTTCCCCTCCTCCACTTATGCTGCATGGTGTCAGAGGATGAAGTCTACACTTCTGAGTTTCACTTTCTTGGTTTATCTTTGGTTTGAGTCCAGTGGGTTTCTCTGGGGCAGGATGTGTCCTGATTTTGAGGTGAAGAGCAGGTCTGCTGTCGCTTACGCTGTCAGGGCACTCAGGAATCTGAACAGGCTTCAGGTGGCTTTTAGGCTTCACCTCAGTTTCTGTCTCATCTGAGCAAAAGAAGATGATTCCTGATGCAGCATTCCAGTGTCATTCCAGCAGTCACAGGGGCTTTATGACTTTGCAGAGGCAAGCAATGAAGCTGGCAGCTCAGAGGTGTTCTCAGCAGCTTTTGGTATCTCCCCAGTTCCCAGTGGCAGGTGGATCTCCAGAAAGAGTGGTCAAATACTGACTTTAGGTTGGACATCAGGAGGAAGTTCTTCACAAAGAGAGTGGTGGAATACTGGTGCAGGCTGCCCTGGGATGTGATTGAGTCGCCATCGCAGAAGACATTAAAGATCAGACTTGGTGTGGTCCTGGGCAGCCTGATCTATTTGGGGGTGTTCTGCTGGCTGCAGGGCAGGGGTTGGACAAATTGACCTTTGAGGGTCCCTTCCAACCCAATGCAGTCTGTGAATTTGTAAAGCAGAGAAGCCTTCCTGAGGTCTGTCTTGGAGCCCTAAACTTTGCAGGAGCTCAGACAATCGACTGCATCCATGTGAAGATGCCATAAAAGCAATCACAGCCACTTCAGAGGTCTTCCCAGGGTTGAAGCTATAAACTGAGATGAACTCTTCCTCAGTAAAACTGGTCTTAGCTTCTGAAATAAAAGCATGGTAGAAATGAACTGCAACTTGGCTGGCAGAGCAGAAAACACACAGCCTTGAGGGAAACTCCACCATGCAGGCAGTGGCAGTGCTGCGAGTGAGTCAAGCAGAGCTGCTTTGCCAGCAATGCTCAGAGCAGCAGCTCTGAGGTAAGGGAGATCTGTGCCCCAGTTCTGCTTTCCTCTGGTGGTGTGGAGGGGATCTTGATGCTGTTTGGGCTCAAATTGGAGGTTCCTTGTGAGGAGCAGGGGCTGCAGTCTTGCTTGCTTGCAGCAGAGTTAGGCATGGCTGGGCAGGAGGTGGGGATTAGAGCTGCTGTGATAGGGTGATGCTGGGGTGGTATCAGCTGCTCAGCCCACTGGAAACAAGATTAACCCTGTGGTCATTCTGCCTTGCTGCTAGGGTCTTGACCCAGCCCTGGTGCTTAGCTGCCCTGGTCATCTTTTGTCTCAGTTTCTACTGGTCATATCCCTGGTGTAACTGATGGAGGATTAAGGTCTGGCCTTGCTGTGGCAGCCTTCTACAATAAAAATAGAGCAGGCACTTTGCACAGGGAAGTGTTCCAGAGAGAAGGACTTAAGCTCTTAAAAGGCCTTTGAAGATGGTCTTAAGAGGACAGGCAGGACCATAGGCAGGGGATACAATTGCCCACTTTGGTGGCAATCTGGCTTCATTCAAACTAGCACTGAAGCAACATCGCCCACGCAGCTGGAAGGCCCAACAAGAACAGGGGGAACTTGCCCTGCTCTGCACTTGTGGCTTTCTCTTGCACTTCAAAGGAGCCACGTCCTCCTTTCAGGGTGTTTCTATTAGTTGACTTGAAACTTGTCCTAACCCTGCTGCTTTTGGGTTTGGGGGTTGCTTCTTTTAGGCAAGTGCATGGTGGTGGCAGTACATCTAAATAAGGGCAAATGCACAGGAGGTGTGGGCTCTTCTGAGAACTCATTAGCGCTGTTTCGTCTCTGCAGCTGGGACTGCTTCCCAAGTAGACCTCATTTACCCCAGGTGCTGCTTTTGCTCTGCTGGCGATGGGCTCAGCTCTCCTGGTTGAGCTTTTTGTTTTGAAAGAAGCTGCTGGACCTTGCTGTGGCTTCCGTGCCCCTTCTGTGCTCTCGCTGGGTTCAGAAGTACTCCAGATGGGCAGAGGGATTTATTTTGTGATTAATTTCTTAATTGCCAAACATCCAGATGTGGCAAAGGCTTTGTGCAGCAGCACAGGATTTGGGCTTGTGCTGGTGCTTTGTTTGTACACCATAGATTCATAGAACTGTAGAATGGTTTGGGTTGAAAGGGACCTCAAAGCTCATCCAGTTCCCACCCCCTGCCATGGACAGGGACACCTCCCACTAGCCCTAGTTGCTCAAGGTCTTATCCAGCCTTGCCTTGAACACATCTAGGGAAGGGGCATTCACAACCTCCCGAGGCAACCTGTTCCTGGGTCTCACCACCCTTCCTAATCTCCAGTCTAAGTCTGCCCTCCTCAAGCTTCAATCCATTGTTCTTCATCCTATCACTACACTGCCTTGTGAAAAATTCCTTCCTGGCTCTCCTGTAGCCCCCTTCAGGTACTGGAAGACTGCTCTAAGGTCTGCCCAGAGCTTTCTGTTCTGCAGGCTGAACAGCCGCAACTCTCTCAGGCATAGCAGAGGCGCTCCAGCCCTCTGATCATCTTCGTGGCCTCTTCTGGACCGTGTTGTGGTAGCATTAATCTGATGGAATCAGGATTCTTAGACTGTGTTTTCAGGATATTATGGCTCTTGGTTTGGGATAGTGGAGCTGTTGACCTTATCCTTATGCTCATCCCATCCTGCAGTGCAGTAGGAGGCATTAAGGGAGTCGTTGTAGCAGGAGCAGTGGTCTGGGCCATGCGCTACTGACAGCACATTTCTGCCCCTGCAGAAAGGTGCTTTGTGTTTGCAGCTGAGATAACGTAGGAAATCAGGCAAGAGCTGCAAAGTGTGTGGGTTCCCTCCTGCACCCACACGTGCTCCTCTTCACACTGGTTGCACCTCAGCCCTGGAGATCAGGAGTTGTTCACTTGGTAATTTTCCCCTGTTTTTCCTGGCCTCTCTGCTCAGTCAAGATGTCAGAGCAGAAATCAAGTTTATTGCTGCCTGCTTTCCTTTGCCACACCTTGTTGCAGGGGAGCAGCTTGTGCAGGGTGCTTGTGTCTCTACTGCTCCTCTCTGGACAATTTGTACTCATAAAACAAAATGGTGGACACGAAGGGCAACAGCAGCCTGGCTTGGATCAGCAATGCTGCAGGCAGCTGGATCAGGGAAGGGATTGGGCCCCTGTGCTCTGCACTGCTTAGGCTGCACCTTGAGTCCTGAGTCTAGTTTTGAGCCTGCCTCTCCAAGACATTGAGGATCTGGAGCAGATCTGGAGAAGGGCAACAGAGCTGGTGAAGGGTTTGGACAACAAGGTTAGGGAGGAGCAGCTGAGGGTGCTGGGAGTGTTTAATCTGGAGAAAAGGAGGCTGAGAGGAGACCTTTAGGCTCTTTGCAGAGATCGAAGCCTGGTAGGGATTGGTCTCTTCTCCTGAGTAGCAAGTGATAGGATGAGAGGAAATAGCCTCAGATTGCACCAGGGGAGATTTAGGTTGGACATAAAGAAGAATTTCTTCCCTTTGAGGGTGTCAAGCCTCAATGTAGATGTGCTGGGAGCCATGGTTTAGCGGTGAGCTGGCAGTGCTGGGTTGGTGGTTGGGCTCAGTAGTCTTAAAGGCCTTTTCCAAGCAAAGCCAGTCCCTGTCTCTGTACTGTGTTGTGAAACTTGCTGCTGAGTTTTACTGGTGGCCCTGAGGTGCACCCTGGCATTGAGGTGCATTTTGTGACTGGTGCCAGAGGTCGGCTTCATGGAAGAATGGAGGAGGAATACTTGGGAAAGTGAGCGTGTGTGGCAGATGTGAGCAGTAGGGCTGGAGCTGCTGGTTCAGCTAGGCACAGAATCAAATCTTCATGCTGGCACAGACAGGGAGGGCATCAGTCAGTGGGTTCCAGAAGTTGTTTCAGTGCTGGTCTGCAGAGGCTCAGCTTTTACAGCCAGGCTGGTGATCGCTGGCTGTGGCGGGCTGCTGTCAGCCCTGCCGTTCTGGCTGCAGCTTCTGAGCTGTCTGTCAGTTCTGCTGGGCTTGTCTGTGGGGTGTATAAATAAAATCACTCTCACAGTACTCCTGTCCCCTCCCCATTTCCCCCCTCTGTTTTTGCAGGAGGCGAAGGGCAGAGTGGAGATGGGCAGCAGACCGTGCAGCCATCGTCAGCCGCTGGAACTGGCTCCAAGCCCACGTCTCGGACCTGGAGTACCGCATCCGGCAGCAAACGGACATCTACAAGCAGATTAGAGCCAACAAGGTGAGGAGCAGGGCTCTGGCTGCTGTGCTGTTGCTTTATCTGCCTCCTAATGGCTCTCTGCTCTGGTGCAGTTGTGAGTGAGCACGCTAAGGCTGATGCTTACTTTCCCCCACACCTCTCAAAAAGCAAATTGCCTGCTTGTGACTAACTCTAATGCTCTTTGGCGTGGACTGAGTGTCATATTTTTACCCTGGTTCAGTGCAGTAGGACAGGCAAGGTCTTACTCTGAAGTCAGCTTTGTATCAGCAATGTCTTACTTCACAGTCAGCTTTTAGGTGCTGAACAAAGCTTGCCTTTGCATGAGTGCTGCTGTTCTTCACAGATTCATAGAATAGTTTCGCTTGGAAGGGACCCCAAAGCTCATCCAGTTCCAACCCCCTGCCATGAGCAGGGACACCTCCCACCAGCCCAGGTTTCTCAAGGCCCCATCCAGCCTGGCTTTGAACACTTCTGGAGAGGAGGCAGCCACAGCCTCCGTGGGCAGCCTGTTCCAATCCATCAGCCTCACTGGAAGGAATTTCTTACTAATCTCCTGTCTCAGTCTCCCCTCTTCCAGTTCAAAGCCATTCCCCCTTGTCCTGCCACTCCAAGCCCTTGTCAGAAGTTCCTGCCCAGCTCTCTTGTAGCCCCTTCAGGTGGTGAAAGGCTGCTCTAAGGTGTCCCTGAAGTCTTCTGCAGTTTGAACCGCCCCACCTCTCTCAGCCTGTCTCCACAGCCCTCTGATCATCTCTGTGGCCCTCCCTAGCCTTTTGATTGCTGTTTTTTGTTGTTAAACCTGCCCTTTTTTATTTGGAGCAGCTGAAGATGGGGCTGAGGAACAGCTTAACAGGAGAGTTGATGGGGAAGGGAGGAGACTGTGGAGGAAGTTAGCTTCACATGCTATCACATAACACTGGGTGAAAATGGAGTCTATCATAAAATCAGGCAGTTTCTAGGTGCTGACCTTTCTCTGTGCAAGGAATTACTTTTCTCGGGCTTGCTCTCCTGGAGGGGGAGCTGGGGAGAGTAGAGCAGGGATGAGGAAGGAATTGTTAGCAGGGCTTGTTCAGGCATGCACAGCTAAATGTCAGGCCTTGGAGCAAGGAATGTTTGAAGCTTGTGGCTAGAGGGCTCACAGTGTTGCATCAACATAGGGATCCTCAGGAATTCAGAGGCCAGCAGTGCTTTGCCTAGGATGTGTGGTGGTCTGGGGGTGGAAGGGGAGAGATTTCCAGGCAGAGAGGGAGCATGGGCAGGGGAGAGAGCTTAGATTCTCTGCAGCTACGCAGCAAAACAGGCTCACTGAGTGAGCCAGGTCTGTAAATGACTGGGTGGAAGAGCACTGCATTAGAGAGCAGAGCAGAGGGCTGCCGGGAAGTGGACTGTATGGCAAATTAATCAGCTTCAGAAAGTTATCTTCTTCTGTCCTAAGAAAGCCACTCGTGGTTTCTGTGTAAAATCCAAAACAGCTAAACATTTCCATGCCAAAAGTAACAAAAGAAAGGAGCCATCTCCTCTAAGGAAGGGGAAGGTTTGGTGCTGTCAGCAGCTGATGGCTACTGGACAGACCCATGAAATGGCCTGACCGTGGCTACAAGCATCCCATGTGTTCTTATCTAGGGCTGCAGTCTCTAGGGCTGAGAGGACAAGATCATGGTACTGTGTCTGGGTTAAAGAGTACAGCTGAGGTTTCAACAAACAGGATGTCAGCTTGCTTTGATTTGTTCCAACAAAAAACTTTCAGCTGGCAGCCCAGAAAGCAAATCATGTCCTGGGCTGCCTTAGGAGGAGTGTGGCCAGCAAGGCAAGACAAATGATTCTGCTCCTTTGCTCTGCTCTGCTGAGACTGAATACTGCGTCCAGTTCTGGTGTCCCCAGCATAGGAAGGGCACAGAGCTGACAGAGTGAGCCCAGAGGAGGCCAAAAGATGATCGAGGGTGCTAAGGTAGCTGCTGCAGGAGTTCAGAGTCAGTCTTCTGTTTTATCCTCTTTTTTAAGGCTGATTAACTTTTTCATGTTAAGGTTTGCACAGAATTGTAGGGGTTGGAAGAGACCTTTCAAGACTGAGTCCAACCCCCTTGCCAGAGCAGGATCACCTAGGACAGGTCATACAGGAATGCATCCAGATGGATGCACAACCTCTCTGGGCAGCCTGCTCCAGGGCTCTGTCACCCTCGTTGTAAAAAGTTTCTTCTCACGTTGAGGTGAAGCCTTCTCTGTTCAGGTTTGTGTCCATTGCTCCTATTGTGCCCCACCAGAAAGAGATTGGCCACAGCCACTTGACACCCACCCCTCAGATATTTAGATAGTGATCAGATCCCCTCTCAGCCTTCTCTTCTCCAGACTCAGCAGCCCCAGGGCTCTCAGTCTCTCTCCACTGTGGAGATGGGCTGCAGTACATGGACAGTTAATTCAGGGCTCTGGATGCCCTCCAAGGGCAGAAGGAGGGGGTTGAATCTTTCACCAAAATGCCTTTTTGTGGTTTTTTGGAGATGGGGTGTGGCATGGTGCTGGTCCCACACACAGAGTCTTTGCACCTCACTGCTTGTGTGGGGAGCAGAAGCTCACTGTTTGGAAAGGAGCAAGCAGGATTTTCTCTCTCTGAAAGGAGAGGGAAGTGAAGGTGAAAGGGTGGCAGAGTGGATGAAAAAACGTCTGACACTCGTTGAAGAAGAGGTTGTTTTGCACATCATCTGTTGTGGACTCAAGTTCAGTTTGTTCCAGATGGGTTCAGGATGTTCCCTTTGTGCTTTTGGCCTGCCCTGTGTGCAGCCTGCTCCGTGGGGAGGGCTGTGCTCAGCTGCTGAGTCAAGAGAAACGCCTGATGGGAAGGGTGGGACTTGAGTTAGGAGGAGCCTCTTGCTGGAGGCGTCTGCAGCTCTCGCTGGGGTTTCCTGTGTCTGCAGTGCTGTGTTGGGCTTAGGGCATCACAAGAGTGCTGCTGTTCCTCTCTGGGGCTGGTTAGGACATTCAGTCTTTCTGATGTGTCAGTCCTCTTCCTCAGCCCTTAGAAGCTGCTGAATTAGGGGACTGAGGCATCTGAGCTCTGTCTCTGAGGCCTGTACAACTGACTTCCTATCAGTGCCATAATTAGCAACAAAAGTGGGAGTAAAGAAGCAGCAAACTTGCTCATCAATATTAGAAGGCCTCTTCCTTTTTCCTTTGTTTTGGAGAGCGCTGGTGAAAAACAAGCGTCGTGTGGCCTGGTAATCGTGCAGATGTGCTGCTCCTTTCCTGTTCCTGAAGGAGAGTTGGGATTTTTATGTTATCCCTCTAATTCCTCTCTATTATTCAGAAGTGTATAAATAATGGAGGTTTGAAACTCTTAGAAGTAGGGCAGAAAAGCACAAGCCCTCAGCGGGAAGATGCTGTCCAGCCTTCAGCCGTCGAGATTGTCTCATGGGCTGGGAGCTGGGAGAGGGCAGCTGGTGTCCATGGTCAGTTTGAGCAGTGCAGTTTCTCATCAAGGGCTTGGAAACCAAAGCTGTGACACTCATGGGGGAGGTTGTGTTAAGCCTCTGCTTCAAAGTCAGCAGCAGTGGTGTCTAGAACTAGTTCCTGCTCCTTCCCAAGACATGGAGCGGGTCCTTTCCTCCCTTTCAGTAGAAGGCAGTAGTCCTCGGTAGCGGTTTCTGTTCCACACGGCCCTGCCCTCATCTCATTCTCTCATTGAGCAGATGAGAAGCCCAAGTGCTTTCTGGAGCGCCAAAGAGAAGCAGTTTCCTTGGTTCCAACTTGACTGTCAGTCCCAATTTCTCCTTTTTTTCATGTGCACTGTCTTGTGCATCTGACAGCTGGAGATGCCCAAGCTCTTTGAAGCACGCCTGAGAATGCTTCTAGAAACAGTGGTGCAATGTGAGGGGTTGCCTTCAGAGAGGGATCCTTCAAGAGCAGACCAGTGCAGAGCAGTATGGAGGCCTTCTGGTGGCCTTTCAGTGCTTCAAGGTCCTGATCAGAAAGGTGGAGACAGTCTTTCGTGCGGGGCCTGCTGTGGCAGGACGAGGGGTGATGGTTTGAAACCAAAAGAGGGACATTCAGACTGGAGAGAAGGAAGAATTTTTTTACAGTGAGGGTAGTGAAAGCCTGGCCTGGGTTGCCCAGAGGTGGGAGATTTGCCCTTGCTGGGCCCACTCCAGTGAGGCTGTTTGAGGATCTGAGTAGCCTGCAGATGTCCCTGCTGACTGCGGGGGGGTGGACTAGAAGCCCTTTAAAGGTCGCTTTCAACTCAAACCATTTATGTTTCTGTGGCTTGAGTTTAGGCTTCCAGCCTCAGTCACCCACTAAACATCTTTCTGGAATGTCAGAAACCTCTAGAAGGTCATCACCTTGTTTATTCTAGAAGCTGGCTACTTCCTCAGTGCTGGTCAGAGGCCACCTTCAGTTGTATTTAGTTGATGAACTTCTAGAATCATCCCTGAGGGCTGCCAGTGTCAGTCTGGAAGCCACCAAACTTGTCTAGAAAATTGTGTCGGGGCATGAGATGAGCCTTAAGAGTGACTTCATGGCCACACAATCAGATTTGACTTTGTGGACTCTTGAGGGGAGCTTTGTGTCTCTCTCCCTGCTCTGTATAATGTGTCCAGGTTCCTTTGCAGTCTCCCTATCTTGTGCCACACAGTGCAAGCCCCAGAATTGTTTGTAGATGACTGCTCTGCCCCTTCTCAATCTGAGCAGCCCTTCCCATGCCTTCTTCCTTGATCAGACACAAACTTGTCCTTGCCTGTTTTTTGTCCCAGGCAGTATTCCTGGCCTGTAGGTTCTACCAGCTCTCTAACCTTGCACAGTTTAGTCTGTTTTGTTATAATACAGCTCAGAACATCCATAATTAGAATGGTTTTATTTTACTTGGTGTGGCTCAGAGGCAGCAGCCCTGCCTTTGGAGCGACCTCCACTTGGAGTAGAACCATATCAACAGGACAGCGTCTGTCGAGCTTGATAAAGCAGTTCTCTGCTGCTCTGCTTTGTCCCACTAGGTTTGGAGCAGTGGGTTGCTTAGCTCTGCTTTTCTTTCCTTATGGAATTTTGTCAATGTCACTTCTGAGAAAAGTCTGCTCAGGCTAACAACTTTGACTGCAGAATTTTGGCATCCGCTCAAAATGATTTTGCTTGGCTGTGTTTGGTGAGTTGCACTCTGCTATGAAAGTAGTGCTTCCTGCTCTGTGCTCCAGCAGAATGCTCTCTGCTTTTCCTGGCGTGCAGCTCGCTGAAGCTCCTTGCGTGTGGGAGGAGGGGAAGGGATGGGAAGCTCTGGGAAGGATTGGGAAGCAGGACCGCAGCAGCTTTTCAGCAGCTCTGCCTGAGAGGGAGCTAACTGTCTACTATTAATGGGCCGTGGGCATGTGATTTGGCTTCAGCCACAGCTGCTTCCTCTCCGAGTTCAGCTGAGATGTCAGGGAAATCCAGGCAGCAGGGGACTGGGTTTGGCTCCGTGTCTGAGTGATGTGGGAGCACCAGGCTGGCCGCACCGCGGCTGCAGCTTCTGGGGGGCGGTGGCTGCGCCGCTTCCCTGCTGAGACCGAAGGAGCCGCAGTTAATTCCTGTTCCCTCTCTTCCAGGGGCTGATAGTTCTTGGTGAAGCCTCACCTCCTGATGCTGCAGTAGATGATGTGTCCCGTCCCGCTAGTGCTGAAGTTAAGCTGGAGCCTGGGGCTGACCGGCTGGTAAGTGCCAGCAGCAGAAGCAACTGGGTCTATGAACTTCACTTTGGGGGATTTTGTGGTAGGGAAGATTCCTTCAAGCTGCCGTGGGAGATAGATCAGAGAGTCACAGAATGTTAGAGGTTGGAAGGGACCTCCAGACATCAAGTCCGACCCTCCTGCCAGGCAAGATCACCCAGGGTAGTCCACACAGGAGTGCATCCAGGAGGGATTTGAAAGTCTCCAGAGAAGCAGACTTCACCTCTCTGGACAAGCCTGCTCCAGTGCTCTGTCACCCATACTCTAAAGAAGTTTCTCCTCATATTGAGGTGAGACCTTCTACATTCCAGTTTGTACTTGCTGCAGATCACCAACAAGAGACTAACTCCCTCCACTTGACACCCACCCCTCAGATATTTGTACACATTGATCAGATCTCCATTCAGTCTTCTCCAGGCTAAACAGCCCCAGGTATGCTCACACTGTGTGTCTGATATGGGACTGATCTGCAGCAGCAGCTCTCTATTGGACTTCACATGGGAGCTGCTGAACTCTGGGTCTGTGCAGCTCACCCCCACCTCCCAAATAATTTTGGGATTGAAACACCTTTTAGAGCAGCCTCCCTCAGGGATGAAATCTGCATTAGCATTTTGTGAAGCTTAAAAATCCTAACTAATCCTTTCCCTCTAGCTGCAAAAGCACCTCAGACTGAGAGGAGCACAATTAGCAAAGGCTTCTAAAGATGCAGCTATTAATATCTGCCCGAGTGTTACCCCCTTGGAAAGGGAACTCATGATTTCAGGGAGATGCACTGGAAAGGATGCACAGTGCCAGGTGTTTATTATTTAATGCAGAAATGTAGGCCACAGGCTGAAGGCTGCAGTGTGCTGTGCAGCCTGCCTGTGATTACTTTTGATCCTCTGGGACACATGGATGTTTGAAAAGTGAAGGATTTTGAAGTGCTGTAGTACTAAGAGAAGGGTGGTCCCTGCATGCCCTCAGCTCCTGCACCATTCCTGCTTTTCCATCCTCATGCCGTGTCCAGGGAGCAATGGAACTCCAGTGCAGTGGGAGCACTTTAGAGCAGCAGTGGCAGAAGAATCACAGGATTGCAGGAGCTCTGAGATCATCAAGTCCAACCTTCCACCCAGCACCTCCTTGGCTGTTAAACCATGTCCCAAAGTGCCACATCTATTTGTTTCTTGAACACCTCCAGGGATGGTGACTCCACTACCTCCCCGGGCAGCCTGTGCCAATCCCTGACCACTCTTGAGGGAAGGAATTCTTCCTAATAGCTAATTTGAGCTTGCCCTGGTGCAGCTTGAGGCCATTACCTCTTGTCCTGTTGTTAGTTACTTGGGAGAAGAGGCCAAGATCAGCCTCACTCCAACCTCTTTTCAGGTAGCTGCAGACAGCAGTGAGGTCTCCTCTCAGCTTCCTCTACTCCAGGATAGACAATCCCAGCTCCTTCAGCCTCTCCTCTCCAGACCTGCTCTCCAAACCCCTCACCCAGATCTCTGCACCCCCTTCAACACCTCAGTGTCTGTTTGACACCCCAAACTGGATGCTGCACTTGAGGTGTGGCCTCACCAGTGCCCAGTCCAGGGGCACAACCACTTCCCTGGTCCTGCTGGCCACGCCGTTGCTGATCCAGGCAGGGATGCTGTTTGCCTTCCTGGCCACACTGGTCCAAGCAGATGACAGAGATAAACTGGATAACTGGAAGTGAGTGTACAATGGTACTTAGAGTGTTCTCTCAGTGGCAAGGCATGGGCAGAGCTTTTCTGCTGCTGAAGGATTGTAGTAAACACTGAATATTTTTATTAACAGTAGACCACAAAGGGGTCATTAGGAGTGATTGTGATGAAACATCTCACTTGGCACTGGTGTTCAGATGTGTGTTTGGCATTGAAGCTTAGCTGAGCCCACAGCTCAGCTGAGGTGATTTGGTGCACCCCAGCTGAAGTGGTTGGTGGTGCTGCAGGTGAAAACAGAGCCTTGCTGGAGGCTGCAGAGCCGCGGTGCCAGGGGCTGCCACAGGGCACGACTGACTCACAGGCATTACGCAGTGTCTGGTTCAGAGCAATGATGTCTGTCTGTCAGTGTCCCACTCCTCCTTTTCATGCTGTAACCTAAAAAGCAAAGCAGAGAAGGTGCTCCTGTCCTGATGGACTGCCTCTTACTGGGAGCTGATCCGGAGCTGGCAGACTGATAACAGAGATACATGATCAAATTTAGCAGTTGGGGGAAGAAAATTTGCTTCTTTGTCTGTTTCAATCAAGTTGTTTATCTGACATGAATATTTTCAACCTGGGAATCTGCAGATGGAAGGACTCTGTCCTGCTTAGGTGTTTAAAACACTTTCTACATCCTTGTGAAACCACAGAATCGTTTTGCTTGGAGAAGACCTTTGAGTCCAAATCCAGCTCCACCAAGTCTGTTGCTAAACCCTGTCCCTTGGTACCCCATCTGCACAGCTTGTAAGCACCTCCAGGAATGGGGATTCAGCCACCTCATGTTGTCCACTCTTAGATTGTCTCAGACATCATCTCTGGGTGTATCGATTAGGACACATCTGTGGATTTCTGGTGTATGAAAAGATGCTGCCTGACTGGTTTTGCTGTCTGGTTTTGCTGCTCGCAGCCATCTCCCTCGTGCTGTGTTTCCTCATTTCCTGCAGTGTCTCTTGTCTCATCCCCTGCACTTGGGTATGAGCTCTTCTAAGAGAGAGTGCTCACACCGTGGAGATCTGATCTCTCTTGCAGGTCTTGGAGGTAGCAGTGCCACAGATTATAGAAACTCAGCGCAGTGAAGGGCAACCTTCTGGGTGTAAAGCAGGCTGCAAGTTCTGCTCAGCACCTTCTTCTGGCTACTCCTGTGCTCGCTTCTTGGAGGGTGACGCCTGCTGAAAGGGACTTTCTGTTCCCCTTCCACATGTGGCTGCTGCCAGAGGCACATCACCCCACACTGCCGGCTTCTCTGCAGCACTGCTGGAGGTGTCAGCACCAGAAAGGCTGCCCCCAGGCACCCAGCTCCTACAGCCTGCTGCTGGAGGGTTTGTGATTAATTAGATTGCTGGTAAGGGTGGGGGTGTTGAGTCAGAGCCTTGATCTGCTCTGAGCCAGAGATTAGCCCAAAGCCCATTCCTGTTGCATTAGGACACTTACTGGAAGGATATCTCTTGGGCCTCTCCTGGAGAGGTGCTTATCATTTTGGCACCCTTTGGGTTACTTAGATTTGGACTTTTTTGGCCTATTTCCTGCTCCACTCCAAACTGTCTGTCTCATCCACAGCTCCCCTTTGGATCTCATCCTTTCTTGGATACCTCCCTTGGCCAGTGTAGAGTGCAAGGAGCACATCCTTGGGCATCAGCTTGATGTGTGGAATGTGGCTGATAATCCTAGGAAGAACTAATCCTGTCATTGGTGAAGGGAAGGGCTCAGTGTAGGTCTGGGAATGTCTGCTGGGAACTGGAAGCTCAGAATATGAATAAATGTTTTTCCCTGAAGATGAGAACAGGAAGCCTTGAGGAGATAACTCAGCTGCTGATAGTGGTTCCTTGCTTGTAGGACTGGTCTAGCAAGAGGATGAACTGAAGATGTTCATAGGAAATAAGAAAGGACTGTGCTGGAGTGTCCTGGGTGGGCTTCTTCCTGCACTAGGGCCTTGCATCTAGTAACAGGTGAAGGTCTGTACCTCTCTAGTTTTGTTCAGGGTCTTTGGGAATACAGGGGACAGCATGCAGCTTTGTTACTGCCATGGGAGCCCCTAGCAGCCTGCAGGCTCCTGGTTTCATCTGCAACAGGTGGATGTGATAAAGGTGAATCTTTGATGCCCCTGAGGGGATCCTGACGTTCAGGACTCTAGGTGAACCCAAACCACAGAGAATAGCTCAGTCTGCAACGTTGGTGTGACCCTGGTGTGATGAGCACTCCTGGATCCAGCCTGGAGGAAGACACAGCTCTGGGAGGTGCCTCCAGGAGGAGCTGGTGCAAGAGCTTTGCCTCTGCTCGGAGTGATGGATGTGGCAGCTTTTGCCTTCCTGCCTGTGCCCTCGTTTTGGTCTTAGACCCTTGCTAGGGTACACTCATCTCCAGCCTGATGAGGTGAGCCTGGGCTGGTTCTGATACATAGGCTCTGGGTTGATGCTTTCAGCTCATCTGGAGGAAGCAGAGGACTCATCTCCATTCCTATCTTGAGCTATTGAGCCAGAGACAGCTCTTGGAGAAGAAGTTCCTCCTTTTAAGACCCTTCTGGAGAAGAAAATAAATACCCTGTTTCAAAAGAGCTTATGAGTCATGTGTGCCCGCCCTCCTGAACCGGGGGTGCCTCCGGTGGAGGTGTCATGTGAAGGCTCAGCCTTGCCAAGGCTCTGCAAGCCAGAGGGGAAGAGCTGAGCTCCTGCACTGACCTCAGCTCGCCAGGGTGCTGCTGCCTTGTGCTTGCGTAACGCCTCTGGTGATCCGATCTCATCCCTGCCTCCCTACGCTCGCCCCGCTCTGGGGATGAGCCCATCAGGGCTGATCCTGCATCTGCTCCCCCTGGGGCAAACCTCTTCTGCAGGAGAGCCCAGCACAAGTTCCTCAAACAGGCAGCAGGCAGAAGCTGTCTGTTGTTAGAAATTGCTCGTCCCAGGGTGAGTCAGGTCTCTGCTGAGAGAGAGCCTAGCGCCATCTCAGCCTCACCTGATTTCGTTGGGCTGGGGGAGTCATGGCAGGGGAGACAAGCTGAGGGACTGGGGGCTTTTTAGCCTGGACAGAAGACTGAGGAGGGATCTTCTCAATCGTTAAAGGGTGGGTGTCAGGAGGGTGGGGCCAGGCTTTTTTCATCGGTGCCTCGTGACAGGACAAGAGGTAATGGACGTCAGCTTGAAGGAAGGAAGCTCCATCTAGATGAGGAGGAACCTCTTTACTTTGGGGGTGGTGGAGCCCTGGAACAGGCTGCCAAGAGAGGTGGTGGAGTCTCCATCTCTGGAGTAATTCAAAACCCACCTGGGTGCTATCCTGCTCAGCCTACTCGGGGTGGCCCTGCTCTGGCAGGATTGGACTGGATGACCTTCAGAGGTCCACTCCATCCTCTACCGTTCTGTGGTTTGAGTCACTGTAACATCAGTTGATGCTTTTGAGATGGAGATGAACAGAGATGGCCAACCAGCCCTGTGCATAAGTCATACCTTTTGTCTTCACTGGTACTTCAGCTGCTCTACCACCCTTGGGTACACAGAGGAGGAAGCCCAGAGAGAGAGCCCTGAGCAGTGAGAGCAGGAAGTGCTGCACACAGGAGAAGATGAAGTTTAACCCTAAGGGGGTGGAGGAGGAGCATGTCTGAAAATAAAAAGTGCTGCAAAGATGGGACTGGGAGCGATGAGCACCCAGGCTGTGAACACCCTGGACCCTGCTGGAATGGGGAGCAGGAATGCTTCTGGCAGGAGGTATAAATCCTTGGAAGCTGTAGTGACGGTTCCCCCCCACAGGAAAGTCACTGGGAGATGTGCTGCAGCCACACAGAATCATGGAAGCTTGAGGGCAGATTGAGACTGGAGATGAGGCAGAAATTCTTTACAGTGAGGATGGGGAGACACTGAAACAGGTTGCCCAGGGAGGTTGTGGATGCCTCCTCCCTGGCAGTGTTCAGGGCCAGGTTGGATGAGGCCTTGAGCAACCTGGGCTGGTGGGAGGTGTCCCTGCCTGTGGCAGTGGGGTTGGAACTGGATGATCTCAAAGGTTCCCTCCAACCTAACCCATTCTATGAACCAAATCCAGCTGTCAGCCCTTCACTGGTCCAGTAGTCAGTGACTTCTGTTCACTGCAGAGCAAGGGGAGGTTGTGCACCAGACCTAAGGCAGGAGGGATTTGGAGAGCTTATTTTTTAACTTTCCTGTGCCAAAAAGGTGTTTCCAGCTTTGTGTTTCTCAAGCAGTTCTGTCTTTAGAGAATCCTCCTGCCTGTGTCCAAACCCCACAGCTCCTGTTCATTTAAAACAGGTTTTGAGCTGAAGTGCAGATAAAGATTTGCAAGTCTGTTCTCCTCTCCTTCTCCTTCTGTTTTCCCCCAGAGTGCTCAGACAAGGGCCTGTGGCCTTGTGGCTGTAGAGCACAACATCAAGCTTCAGAAGCCTCCTGAGTGGTTTACAGGTGGTTATGAACTTGTTTGCACTATTGAGACAAAACGCTGGAATCTCCTTAGAGAGCTCAGCCTTTCATGCACCCCCGGGGTTGCCTGAGGGGGGATTGAAGTCCTTTGGTGCTTGCATTGAAAGCTTTGTCATGTATCCATCCTCCTGCCAGAGCAGCACCCAAAGAAGTCCTCAGGTCCCTGCTCTCCTGTTCACACGCTCATTTTCTGATCCCTCGTTTTGAACCCATGGCTACAGTGCAGAATCCTCAGCGAGAAACAGGAGTAGGAAAGTTGTGGCTATTTAAGCAGCTTAAAAAAACTCTAATTTATCCTTCTCATCCTTTTCTAGAGTGCTCCTGGATGCCAGCCACTAGATAACTTAGGTATTTCTACTGCAAGTACTCCTGAATCCCATCCCACCAAGCCCTGTGGAGCACCAAGACCTGTCAATGGAGTTATTAACACGTAAGCTACTCGTGTATGATGGGGAGAGGCTGAGTGTTCTCCCCTGGGCTGGGAACAGTAAGAATGCTCTCTTTTTGAGCAAAGCAGGGTAGCAGGTCCTGCTTGGGAATGTTTTGGGATGAGATGGATTACTTGAAGTACTCTGCTGCGTTGTTTTCTCTGAAAAGGGCAGGAAGCGGAGCTGTGTGTGCAGGAGCAAGCCCTGCAGGCAGCCGTGCCGCAAGCATATTCCAAACTGGTCCTCTATGAGTAGTTTCAATTCGCTTGCAAATGATCTGATTCAGAGGTACCGGTGGCCTGCTTGCAGAACCATCTGTGACCACCAGCCTGCTTTTCTGGAGATGCTGAGGAGCCCACATCCCATCAGTCTGACGAGTAAAACTTTCTCAAGTCTCTGTTTCTTCAGGCTGCTTTTTGTTGAGAAAGTCTTTAAGTGGGTACACGAGAACAAGGGAAAGGAACTCTGCTGTGCTACAGGATGATGTCAGGGTTGAACCACTTGAAAGCCTCTGTGCACATGGTGCTTCACAGTTCTGGTGGTGGCTAGAGGAGCGCTGCCAGCACCTTGTACAAAGTCTTGAGGGGAGAGAGATGCTGCAGTACGAGCAGAAAGCACTGATCAGCCAACTCCTGGCTACAGCTGAAACACCTCAGGCTATAACAGAGCCCTTTGTGTGCCTGCAGCCTTTGAACTGCAGAGCCTCAGACCACAGGGCTTTCATGTTTTGCATTTTGAGAATCGAAGCACTTGTCAAATAGACATGAAAAGGTTCCTCAGATGAAGAGCTGCACTGGTGCTTGGTAGGTGGTACAATGTAGTGTTGCTGGTTGTAGGCCAGGGTTGCTGTGTGTGAAACAGAAGGGTTCATGTTAGCACTGCACCTTTCTGGTGTCGCTGCTGAGAGCTGGTAGAGTTCTCAAATCTCAATCGGAATCAATTTTACACTGGGGGAAGATGATGCTGTGTCTTGTGCTCTCTGCCGTTTACACTCAGGAGTTGTCTTAAGATGCCCTGAACTGTAATCCTAGGGGAAGCTAAGCTTCCAGCACTAAGGGTCTTTGGGGTCAGAAGGGCTTTTGTTCTTCCTCTGTGTCCAGTTTCACCCACTGGGTTTTTTTTTGTTCAGAACTTCCAAAGGTGTATTATCAAAGGTTCAGTGGTAGGAGAACATTGAAAGTGGCCAAAGTAAAAGCAAGAAATCAGAGCTGGCTTAACAAAAGCTCTTGCCTCGTGCAGCTGCAGTGCTTTAAACTCAGCTCAGAGCAGCCACTAAGGTCCGAGTCGTGAACCAGGCTGGGCAGTGTGGGAGGGCTGAATGAGTAACAATATCTTCATTTTCTTGTCGTGCAGTCTTCAGCCTAGCCTGGCAGAACACGCTCAGGGAGATGGCCAGGAAGCTGAGGAGCTCCTGCATAAAAAGCAGCGCCTGAACGTGATTTCTTCGCCCCCGGACGGGTCGTGCGTGGCGGCTCGCACGCGCCCGCTGCTGAGCTGCAAGAAGCGAAGACTTGTGCGGCCCAGCAGCATCATGCCCCTGTCCAAAAAGGTCAGTGCCCTCTGGGGAGGGTGGTACAGTGCCCGGCTAAAACCCTGCACCAGGGAGCCTGCCGAGGTACTGCTGCATAGATCCGCTCTGCTTCTGCTCTTTGCTTGGCCTCCAGTTATGCCAAGACGCATTTAGATTGGATATTAGGAGAAATTTCAGCATCCCTGCCTGGATCAGCAGGACCAGGGAAGTGGTGAGGCCACACCTCAAGTGCAGCATCCAGTTTGGGGTGTCAAACAGACACTGAGGTGTTGAAGGGGGTGCAGAGATCTGGGTGAGGGGTTTGGAGAGCAGGTCTGGAGAGGAGAGGCTGAAGGAGCTGGGATTGTCTAGCCTGGAGTAGAGGAAGCTGAGAGGAGACCTCACTGCTGTCTGCAGCTACCTGAAAAGAGGTTGGAGTGAGGCTGATCTTGGCCTCTTCTCCCAAGTAACTAACAACAGGACAAGAGGTAATGGCCTCAAGCTGCACCAGGGCAAGCTCAAATTAGCTATTAGGAAGAATTCCTTCCCTCAAGAGTGGTCAGGGATTGGCACAGGCTGCCCGGGGAGGTGGTGGCGTGACCATCCCTGGAGGTGTTCAGGAATTGTGTGGCCATGGCTCTGGGCCGTGGTTTAGTGGCTGCAGTGGTGTTGCATCCGTGGCTGGAGTGGATGATCTTGAAGGACTTTTCCAAACAAAACAGATTCTATGATTCTGTGACCAGAAATGACAACCACAGAGTTGGTTCAGTGCTGTCATCTATCAGTGTTCCTGCTGCTCTACAAACTCTGAACTCAGCATCAATTGAGACTTGCAAGTTAGGAGAAGTCCTGTAGGAAAAAAAGGTTGTTTAAAAGTTGAGTGGCTCTGTAGGCTTGGAAACAGGACTGGGCTTGTGAAACAGGGAAGGGATCTCCTGCAGTCACCCACAGCACCCCATGCCCCGGAGCAGACTGCTGTGTCCTCACGCCGTGCCAGACAGTCTGTCTAAACCTCCCTAGGCAGCGATTTGAGTGCTTAGCTGCTCTTGGTTTTCAGACAGCAAAACCAAACAAACCCAGTTCTCTAATAGAAACTGCCTTGGCTGCTGTTTAGTCATGACCAGTCCATGTGCTAGTGTAAACTGGTCATCTTCTCTCATTGCTTCAGAAGCTCTGAACTGTGAAAGCTCATTCATAAAATCATAGGATAGGTTGGGTTGGAAGTGACCTCAAAGCTCATCCAGCTGCAGTCCCCTGCCATGGGCAGGGCCACCTCCCACCAGCCCAGGTTGTTCAAGGCCTCATTCAAACTGGCCTTGAACGCCTCCAAGGAGGAGGCATCCACAACCTCCTTGGGCAACCTGTTCCAATGTCTCCCCACCCTCACTGGAAAGAATTTCTTCCTAGTCTCCAATCTGAATCTCCCTCTTCCAGCTCAAAGTCATTGCCACTCATCCTAGCACTACAAGCCCTTGTAAAAAGTGCCTTCCGGGCTTTCTTGTAGCCCCTTCAAGTATTGGAAGGCTGCTCTAAGGTCTCCCTGGAGCCTTTTTTTCTCAGGCTGAACAGCCTCAATTCTCTCAGCCTGTAGGTCCTCAGGTGAGGTTCTTCAGCCCTCTGCTCATCTTCGTGGCCTGCTCTGGACCCTTCAACAGTTCTGTGTTCTTACGTTGGAGGCCCCAGCACTGGACACAGTGCTGCAGTGGGTTCTCACCAGAGCACAGCAGAGTTGTTGGTGTGGTCACCTCTGCACTGAACACAGCACACAGGATCTATTTTTTTTGTGGGAGTGTTTCTGAATTTTTTGTTGTTGTTTTCATTCTGCTGCACACATTTCTTGAACCCTGTGCCCAGACCTGGTTGCAGGCCTGCAGCTCACCCATCAGCAGTGCTGAGCACTGGCAGCATTACCTCATGCCCAGAGCCATCCTGTTTGTGAAGCCCTGGGGGGTGTTTGTTCTCAGCAGCGCTAAGATGCTGCTGATTCACACTCGTTTTCTGATCCATGACAAGCACCAGGTCCTCTGGGCAGAGCTGCAGCTCACTTACCTCTGCCTCCTCTGCACTGGCCACTGAACCATCTTCTCGTTGCATTTTCCCTCAGTGAATTAAATTACTTTTTTTTGATCATTTCCAGCTCTTTCCTACAAGGGACTTGCAGCCCCTCCCAGTTCTAGTGTAAATTGCTAGGGCTTAAGGGTGGTCTCCCTTCCATCGTTCCAGATGTTACTGGCAATTGTTTGAATACTTAGATGCCAGCCTGATCCTTCCCTTTTTGTTGTTGACTTTCCCTGTATGGGACTTACATCCAGGTCTGCATCTGCCTGCAGTGGTTTTAAATTAAGTCTATAAATGTGTGACAAGGCTGAAACCCTCCTTTCCACTCTGTGAAGGTGGCTCTGGAAGTGTCAGCTCTTGGCCTGGAGTGATCAGCTCTGACCCATCTGATCTCCAAAATGCCTTTTATTTTCTCTTCTTTTCCCTCTCTGACAGCTGAATTGTGCTGCCTCATGCTTTTATAAAGGAAATTTCAACAAAATGCTTTCAGGCAAATGCAGGAGATGTTCAACTCTCTGTGCTGGTGGGCAGGAGTCCTCTGTTGTGTTTCTGCAAAGCCAGAGCATAGAATCATAGTGTGGCTTGGGTTGGAAGGGGCCTTAAAGCTCAGCTAGTTCCAACCCCCCTGCTATGGAGAGAGACACCTCCACTAGCCCAGGTTGTCCAAAGCTATATCCAGCCTGGTCTTAAACACTACCAGGGATGAGGCATCCACAGCTCCTCTGCGCAACCCGTTCCAGTGTCTCACCCCCCTCAGAGTCAAGACCTACTTCCTAATGTCCAACCTAAATCTCCCCTGCTCTAGTATCAAGCCCTTGCCCCTTGTGTCCTATCACCAGAGGCCCTTACAAGCACTCTGACAGGAGTAGAGCATCCTTTCGTCAGCTGGGGCTACACCAGCAGGTTGTATATGAGAGATTAGAAACACCCCACCACAAAGAGCCTTCAGGAGGTTTAGCACAAGTTGTGAAGAGAGCCCTGAGACAGGCTGACCCCTGAGATGCTGATGCTGTTCTCTGTCCCCTTTGCAGGTCCATCGCAGCAGCCTGGCGCGGTGCAGCTGTGACGTGAACCCTTTGTGTGCTCTGTGCGGCACTCGCAGCTCCACGTCTCTGGAAATCCAGTACGATGCCCCTCTGCTGGAGCGCCTCTCCCAGCTGGACTCCTGTGTCCATCCTGTCCTCTCGTTCCCAGATGGTAAGAGCAGCGCCCACACAGCTGCCAGAGGCCTGGGATGGTTTACAGGGGATGGTTGGAGCTGCTCCAGAGCTGCTGCACCTCCACCCTGGGCTTCCAGAGGAAGTGCAGATCTGCTTGGGTGCAAGCAAGTTTATTCATGGAATGGTTTGGGCTGGAAGGGACCTTAAAGGTCATTCAGTTGCAACCCCCTGCCATGGGGAGGAACACCTCCTATAGAGCAGGCTGCTCAAGTTGCCATCTGGCCTGGCTGTGAACACTTGCAGGGTGAAAGTATTTTTAGGAGCAGAGCATTTTCTGGAGCTGGCAAAGTGTTACACCCGAAGCCTGTTCTGGTATCAGTGTGGCTATGGGAACCTGATCAGGAGCCTCACCTAGGGTGAGCATTAGAGGTTGGAAGGCACCTCCAGAGACTGAGTCCAAAAGCCCCTGCCAAAGCAGGGTCACTCAGGGTGCACAGGAATGCATATGCATGCAGGTGGGTTTTGAAAGTCTGCAGAAAAGGAGACTCCACAACCTCTCTGGGCAGCCTGCTCCAGTGCCAGAAGCCAAGCAGTGCCTGGAAGTCTGTGCTGGGACCTGCTCTTAGGCTGATGTCTCTCTTTGTTTCTTTAAACCACATAAGAGAGATTTGCTTCTGCAGAGTTCCTTCATCTGTATAAAATTAATTGTTGGATTGGTTTAAGTCACAGGAAGGTTTTTTTTGACCTTGTAAGGAATTGTTAATGGTCTTCCATGGTTCAGAGGGTGCAGTGGGATGTTCCCGTTAAGACACTTGTAACAGTATCAGGGTTAATTATGATTAAGAGGAATAACAAACCAAGCTTGACAGTGAGGTCTTCACAGATTTCCTGTGCAGGGACTTTTCCCAAGGGAAGAGAAGTAATTTCCAGCAGTTTTTGCTTCATAAGCTGCCAGATTCAGCAGAAGCCTATTCTCTGACCCAAAACTATTGGCATGCATCAATGTAGTGTCCATCTGTCATCTCCTTCCTCTGATCACAAAATACAGGGGCATGGCTGACAGGAGCTAGTCCTCTCATTGGGAGGTTCAAGCAGTACATGGATCACAGGGTGACAGGGTGTTAGGGGTTGGAAGGGACCTCTCGAGATCATTGAGCCCACTCCCCCTGCCAGAGCAGGACCACAACGTAGCGCAGGTCGTGTAGGAATGCATCCAGACAGGGCTGGAAATGCTCCAGAGAAGGAGACTCCACAGCCTCTCTGGGCAGCCTGCTCCAGTGCTCAGAGACCCTTAGAGGAGAGAAGTTCTTCCTCATGTTGGGGTGGAACTTCCTGTGCTGTAGTTTACATCCATTGCCCCTTGTCCCATCACAGGGCACAAGTGAGCAGTTTGTCCCCCGACCCCCAGCCCTCAGATATTTATAGGCATTGATTAGATCCCCTCTAGGTCTCCTCCTCACCAGACCAAGCAGCCCCAGGCCCCTCAGCCTCTCCTTGCAGGGCACTGCTCCAGCCCCTTTAGCATCTTTGTAGCCCTTGGCTGGACTCCATAAAGCAGATGCCTGTCCCTCCTGAACTGGGGAGCCCTTAACTGAACCACATACTACTGGTGAGGTCTCACCAGGGCAGAGTGGGAATGCTTGTGAGTGGTGTCTGTGTGTCCCTGCTGCTCCTGAGGATGTGAAGCAGTGGCTGCAGGTTAAAGCACAGAGCTCACATCTGTGTTTGACTTTAAATCCCAGCTTTGCACAAGCTTCATGTGACAGTGGGAAATGCACAGAGTGTCTGGGAGCAATTAATCTGGCATCTTGCACTAGCACTCGATTTAAACCAGCCTAAAAATAGCACCAATTTACTATTTTCAACACTAAATCCCCACACACCCCTCCAAAGACACATCGCTGCTGAGGAACACAGAAGGGACTGAACACACTGAGCTCCTGAAGCAGAAATTTCCTGATTTCACAGCCCTTGTAGTCGTGTCTGGAGTGTTAAATTTAATATCCTCAGAAGCCTGTTGTGGGCTATTGCAGCATGGCCACCAGGCAAATGATCTCATCCCATATTCACTTCCCATTTTCTTAGGGTCAGCTGCAGCCAGCTCACGTGGTAAGAGATCTGTCCTGGCTGCAGCAGATAAAAAACCCTCTGAGTTTAGAACTGTGCAGTGGAAGACTTAAAACACCTACACAGAAATAGCCGTTTCCCCTTCTCCCTGCCTCAGGTTAACTGTGGTTGTTCAGTAATGCCAGGGCTGCTTTTTGGGGGTGGGGGTCACAGAATCATAGAATTATTTGGGCTGGAAAATCCCTCTAAGATTGAGTCCAGCCTTCAGCCCAACACCACTGTGGCCACTGAACCATGTCCCCAACTGGCCACATATTCCTTGAACACCTCCAGGCATGGGGACTCCACCACCTCCCTGGGCAGCCTGATCCAATCCCTGACCTCTCTTGCAGCAAAGTAATTGTTTCTCATGGCCAACCTAAGCCTCCCCTGGTGCTGTCTGAGTCCAGATGATTTTCTATCCAAACATAAAGCCAAGCAGTGTGTTCGGGAAGGGAAATTTATCACCCCGATGCCGTTGGCTTGCATCAAGATGTCTCCAAATTGCTCTTGCTCTGCTCTCCATGTTTATTTTGGGGGGGGCTCACCTTAAAACCAGCTGGCTGGGCAGAGACTGAGATGAGACCTTTGGAGGAGGCTGTCAGATGGAGCTGTGAGCATGTGCTGACTTTCACTTTGAGCCTGTCTCTGCTGCCAGCAGCCAGGAATCTCCAGTGCTGTTTGCCAAGGGCAAGACTGCCAGGCACCACAGGAAGAGGATCGCTGGAGTACTGCTTCTCTTGGCAGGCAGGACACAGGAACCCTGGCATTTAACTCCTTGCACTTTATAAGTGCTTTGTCCCCTTCCTTCAGGCCTTCTTTTATCCCTTGCTTTTTTCTTGCTGGTTCATCTGATTTCTCGCCGGGAATTTTCAGATGATGTAATAACCTTGGTGGGGAGGCTGAGAGCTGAGGCTCTGGTTGCCATCTGCTGGTCCCTGAGAGGCCTGCACTGCTCCACCGAGGAGGAGGAGGGACTGTGCCACTTGCTGCACAGACTCTGGCGCAGCCCGTGCCGACGGCAGGACAGTGACAAGCCAGCAAAGACTCATTTTCTGCTGACAAAGTCTTGTCTTGCGTTTTTTCCACTCCCTCTGACCTGTTTCCTCCTTCCACAGCTGTGTGGGCTGCTGGGATGGGAGGAGTTTTCAGGAGAAGGCAGAAAATGGACAGAGAAGAGGCTGCTTGCCCCAGGTCGGAGCGCTGCAGCGCAGTTGTGTTGCAGCCTCACTGGCAACAGAATCCCAGCATGGGAGGGTTGAAAGAGGCCCCTGGAAATCATCCAGTCCAACCTTCTGCTAAAGCAGGGCACCCACAGCAGTTTGCCCAGGATTACAATGGCCAGAGGGGTTTGGAAGCTCTCCAGAGAAGGAGACTGTGGAGCAAAGAATTTTTTCCTCCTGCTCAGATGGAATCTCCTGGGTTGTAGTTTATGTCCGCTGCTCCTTGTCCTGTCACTGAGCACCACTGAGAAGAGCCTGACCCCAGCCTCGCTGGCCACACTTTTCTTAATGCCCTCCGACACCATTTGCTTTCTTCACCACCAGGGCACGTTGCTGGCTCGTGGGGAACTTGTCCCCCAGCACTCCCAGGTCCTTCTCCACAGAGCTGTCTTCCCAGCAAGTCATCCCTCATCCTGGTGCAGGAGGTTGTTCCTCCCCAGGGGCAGGACCCTGCACCTCTTGAATTTCCTGAGGTCCCCTCTGCCCAGCTCTCCACCTCTCCAGGTCCTTGCAGCACTGGCTTGGCCCCTCTGTGTCCTTTGTGATATGCAGTGATGCTGTCACACTGTGATTGCCCTTCCTTAGCAAGTGGAGGGGGCTAAACCAGAGCTGTAACCATCAAGGTACCAGAGTTGGAGCTGTCCTGGCTTTTCCCTGAGTTTCACATCCCCCTGTTAATCACAGGCTCTGCCAGCTCTCCATCCTGTTTGCCTGCCTGGGGCTGCTGGAGCATTCCAGTCCCTGGAACTGGTGTGGCAATCTTGAGGAGAGGTTTGGATACCAGCCACTGAGACTCCCAACAGGGCTTGAATCTCTGCCACATGCCCTCTGAGATGATCTCAATGCAGTTCTTAATCCCACGGCAGCTTCTAATTGCCTTCACATCCTCTCTTCAGGCACAGAGCGAGGAGCTTTGTTTCTTCTGCAGGGCCTGGGAAGGTTTAGCTCTGCTTAGTGCTGCTTCAGAGTCCCTGTGAAAATGTCATGTGAGCTTGAGAGATGTAGAGGAGTGATGTTTGTGCTCCACTGATGTTCATCTTGGTGCTTTTAACTCCTATCTGTGGCAGCAAGAGTTGGCATCAGGCTGTGTGTCCCAGCGGCAGCAGGCTGCGGATTGGTCCCGGGGGAGCAGAGCAGGTGGTGGCCTGGCAGAGTGCAGATGCTGCTGTCTGTTTGGAGAGGACGCAGCCACTCAGCACTTCTGCTAACCCCAAAGCTTTCAGTGCTTTTCCAAACCAGGATTTTGGCCCTCGGGGACCTAGAAGAGAGCTGGGTCTTGGAGGAGGGTTAGGCAACAGTATTTGGTGATCGGATGTGAAGTTTGAAGCCATGAGTATGAAAGGAAGGCTTATTTGTGGGGCTCCTGAGGCTGAAGTTGTTTGCTACTCTGCTTAGTAGTTTCTATTCCACCATAGCCTCTCTGCACAGGAAGTGCATTCAGTAATCTGGGGTTAGGAGTGTGCACCTGGATGGGACTGGGGGGAACCAAGCTTGAGGAATGTGAGAGAAGTGTCTGCTGAAGTTCACAGCAGGGAGTGAGCTGTGAGGTGTCAGGATCAGGGACAGGTTACTCTGCACTGCCATCAGCTGTGGCATGCACAGAGCCCTCAGCCTCCCAGTGCCCAGACAGGTGTCCTTGGGTTTGCAGCTCACAGATGGCTCAGTGACCTGCACCTGCCTGGGGAGCTCGTGGAGAGCAGCAGCAGCACCACTGCTCATGGAGCCCTTGAAGGGTGCTCCCTCACACAACTTTCCTTAGGTGATTGAGATCTCACATCAGCAGATTAACATCAGAGAGGACTTGGCTGGCTCTTGGGTTGGCCTGAAACAGGATTTCAGATGAATTCCTCTCTTTCCACCCACGCTTGTGTAGATTTGATGCGCTGAGGTATCTGAGTCAGACCTGAGATAGCAGCATGGAGTGTGGCAGTGCAGGAGGTACCTGCAGAGGTGAAGATGTGTGGTTTAGTGACATTCATTCTCCTGCTGGCATACGCTTGGGGCTGTGGATCCTGTAGGAATGTCCTCTGAGATTCCCAGAGACTGTCAGAGTACAAGTATTGGATCCTATCACTGCAAGTCCTGCAAGAGCATGAGGGAGGTGCAGGCAAGCCTGAGTCTTACTGTCAACACCTCTGTGTTTGCCCAGAGATCTTCTCACTGGGGGACTAGGAGAGGGACAGGGATTACAACCTAGATGATATCGAAGGTCCCTTCCAGCCCAGCCCATTCCACAATTCTGTGAATGGATTCTGGCTCCAGAGCTTCCTGGGGCAGGCAGCAGTTAATTGGAGTGCCCTGTTCTGTGTCCCTCTGCAGATGTGCCGACAAGCCTGCACTTCCAGAGCATGTTGAAGTCTCAGTGGCAGAACAAACCCTATGAGAAAATCAAGGCTCCCAAAAAGCTCTCACTGAAGCACAGAGCCCCCGTGCCTGCCAGCAGCCTGCCCGACCCTGCTCGCAAGGACCGCCACAAGCTGGTGAACTCCTTCTTCACTGCAGCCAGTAAGTGTCCCCCTGCACCCACCACCTGCAGAGACACAACAGCCCCTGCAGTCTAGGAGGAGGATACCCTTCAAATTCAGCTCTTGGAGATGAGGCTGAAGGCAAAATCAGAATCATGGAATCACAGAATCATTGAGGCTGGAAGAGATCTCTGAGATCAAGTCCAGCCTGTAACCAGCCTGTCTAACTGTGACATGTGGGCAGGTTGTGAAGTTCAGGTTGGTCCTGGTTTGCAGTTGAACAGTGTAAGGCTGTGCTCACGCTGGGTCGGGCAGAAGTGTGCAGCCAGTTCTGCTCTGAGCACATCTCTCCTGCACCCTGGCAGTACCGCGCCCGACCCGTCCCTGTGTGCAGAGTCGGCCGAGCCCGCCCGAGGCTGCTGTGCCAGCAGAGAGAGGCGAAAACTGCCCTTTCACAGCTCTTTCTCTGTTCCCCTCCTCAGAGCGCTCCCATCCAAAAGCCCCAGCAGACAAGGCACACAGGCCACCCTTAGACGATTTTACGGCCCTGGCCAAGGCCGAGAGAGCTGCAGAGCGCTCGCTTGTGCCGCCTGCTGCCCCTGACAAAAGGCGATTGCGAGACTGCTCGACTGAGAGGAGCGAAGGTAGGCGCCCAGGGCCAGCTCTCTTGGGGGGAGCTTGGGCTTTGCTGCACATCCAGCCTCTCTCCCCACCTCCAGCCTCGGAGGGTGGGGGGCACTGCGCTGCTTCTGTGCGTCCGCTCTAACTGCTTCCTCCCCCAGGACCTCTCAAGCTGCTGGCTGCCATCAGGAGCTGCTTCTCTGCCGCAAAGTGCTCTGCAGCACAGGCCATTTCTGGTGCACATGGTCCTTTTCTGTCCAATACCACCCCTCTTCAGTCTGGTTTTCCTGCTTGCTAACATCATCCTTCGTTTTCTTCCACCCTCCCTCGTGCAGTGTTGAAGCATCACACGGATGTTGGTGGCCCAAGCTACTTGTCAGCAGCTGTGACCCCCACGCCTCACAGCCCCGTAGCCCGGCAACTGTCCACCTCCTCAGAAGGCTCTGCTCCTGCCAGCACGAGTACACAGGGCACCTCCAACACAGCTGTAAGTATCTAGTGCCTCCCCAGAGGCTCAGCTCCATCATGGAGTCCAGCTCTGAGCTTCCCATTTCAAGAGACCTAGAACTCCTGGAGAGCCTACAAAGATACTGAGGGGCCTGAATCATTTCTATGAGGAGCAAAGGCTGAGAGCCTGGAGAAGATAGAGGCATCTGAGCAATGCTCAGCATGAGCTAAAGGGTGGGGGACAAGAGGATTGGGCCAGATTCTTCTCAGTGGTGCCCAGGGACAGGTAGAAACTGGAACCCAGGAGGTTCCATATAAACAGGAGGCGAGATGTCTTTCTGGAGCCCTGGAGCAGGCTGCCCAGAGAGGTTTTGGAGTCTCCTCTGCAGAGCTTGCAAACCCCTCTGGCCATTATGACACTGAGTGACTCTGCTTTAGCAGAGGGGTGAGCTTGGACTCAGTTATCTCCAGAGGACCCTTCCAGCTACACCATTGTGTGACTCCCTGCTGCCTTGGCCATAGTTGCCCACCCATTGTGTCCTCGTGCACGTTCAGAGTCCTGGGGCCTGGCTGTGTCAGGTGCCCCAGCAGCTGGGTTCTTGCCTGGTTTTACACTGGAAGCTGCAGGGAGCAAAGGAGAGGGCAGACATGGTGAATGGCATAGTGTGTGTCAAACTGATCCACGGAGACTCGTGCCACTCTGCCATCAGTGCTGCTGTCACAAGAGGTTCTTGAGTAGAGGATGGCAGGAGAGCGCCCAGAGTTCAGCCAGGTTTGGGTTGTTGAGTGTGGAGCTCATTTCTCATTCCAGTCGAGAGTGCAGTGCAGGTGAAAGCTGTTAAGCTCTCGGTGCAGCTGTCAAAACCCAAGGTGCACTCCTGTGTAACTGCTTCACATTCCTCCTGTCAAAGTGTCACCTATGGCAAGTCCAGACCCCTGCAGGGACACAGGCAAGGAGGCTCTTTCCAAACTGGATGGTTCTTCTCTCTTTCCTGGTGGCCTCCTCACCTCCCTTGTGTTGGTAGTGGGGACCTGGATTGTGGGAGCCTTTTCTTGCTGGGTCAGTTAATCAGTCTCCATATGCCCTGACTGCAGTGACTGATGTCAGCGTGGGGATGGTGGCTGGAGCTCAGCAGCCCTTGTTCACCTCATTTCAGGGCCTGCAGAGCCACCACAGCCCTTACCCTCCTTTTTGTACCTTCCAAGCAAGTTTTGGTTGGGAAGCAAGCAGCAGGCAAACTCCATTGTGGTGCAAACTGTTGTTGGTTCTGGAGTCTCCACAGATCATAAATCATGACTCCAAGGCCGTCTGTGTCAGGCCATCAACAATCCAGGATGACAAAACCTGCAACCCTTTCTCACCTGCTTCTTGCCTTCGTGTTACAGCAGCCAAGGAGGAGGAGAGGAGAAAGCTCATTTGATATTAACAACATTGTCATCCCCATGTCTGTTGCTGCAACGACTCGTGTGGAGAAGCTGCAGTACAAAGAGATCCTCACTCCCAGGTACCTGCTTGATCCCTGGCTCCCATGGGATTCTCACATCCCAGGCTTTGCTGTGCAACTGTCCTGTGCCAGAAGTTCAGCCCGGGCCCAGGGCTTTGTTCCCGTGGGTGCTAACTCGTGAGGAAAGCCGCTCCTGTCTTTGTGAATGTAGGAGGTTTGGAAAGCTTCTGATCATGTCATTGATGGAGAGTGAGGAGTTAGAGAATGTTGACTGAGTGCTCTTCATGCATAGCAGGCAGCTGCTGTGCTCAGGAGCCTGCAGTCTAGAGGCATTCTCTTTGTCCTCTGTCCTGCTGCTGAGTGCATAGAGCCAAAGGTCCTGATGATTTCCCAGCTCTGCTCATGCCTAGGCTGAGTTAATATGCAGGAAAGAAAACACTGCCTTGGGTCACAGCAGCCAGGAGAAGCCCTCCTGTGCCTGGGCAGTGGTAGGCATAAGGAATTGCTTCTGCCCAGCTGTCAGTCCTGCTTTGGATGGGCTTGGATTAGCACCATGGATGAGATCAGCTCCTGGGTAGTGCTCGCTGGGAGCGTGCCAACTTGCTGCAGCACTGGTGCACCTTCTTCATCCAGACTGCCCAGTTCCCAGTCCTCCTTTTTCCTCCCAGCTCTCAAGGTCGCTTTCCCAACTTGGCTCTTTTTTTCCTCCTGGTCCTAAATGCTCTTCCCAGGCTCTGTTTGTAGTGTGACACAGAGGGAGCCTGTTGCTGAGCCAGAGGAAGAGGAGGAAATGCTGCAGCATCTGCTCTGCTTCCTCTGCCCTTGGCAGGCAGGAGCTGGGCAGGGAGGCATGAGCAAGGGCTGGAGTGGGAGGACACTTTAATCTTGCTCTCTGCTCCTGACCCTCCCAGTGTGGAAGGACATCTCCTGCCAGTCCCCCACTGCTGCACTCTGGTTGCAAATCCACCACAGAGAGTTCTGCTCAGGATGCAGCAAGCTCATGGGGGAAGGGGAGAAAACTTCTCCTGATACCACAGGAGGGCTTTTGAGTAGGCAAAAGTGGCCACTTGGCTTAAAACGGAGCCCAGGTCTGTCACTCCTGGCGGCAGGGTTGGCGTTTTTATCACCCCAGTGTGAGCAGTGCTTGTGCGGCTGTGGCTGACTGCTGTTGTGTGTTAACAGCTGGCGTGAAGTGGACATGAGCACTCTGAAAGCCATCCCTGATGAAGACAGCGAGGAGGTAAGAAGGTGTTCATTTCCCAGTTAAGGCAGGGTGGAACGGGACACAAGCACCTCGGCAGAGAGGTGTGGAGTCTCTTCCTTCTGTACAAGAAAAGGACATGCTTGTGCTCACAGAGCCGAGCCTGGGGCTGGTTCCTTCTCAGACAGGTGGTGGGGGCAGGAGTTGGATTAACTGGCTGGGGACAGCTGAGTCTGAGGTCTGGCTGCTGTCAGGAGACTTCTCTGGCAGAACTGTTGTTAGGGAATAGTCTGATCAAGAAGTGAGGAGCACTTTTACCACTGCATTACTGCTTGAGCTGAACTGAGAGCAGTGCCATTTCCCCGAGTCCCTGTGGTGCACTGCCCTTGGCCTGGGTTCTCACTCTACCCAAGCAGAGCAGACTGGGTCTAACATGGTGCTCGCTGGCAGCATCTGCCTCCGTCCAGACACAGACACTGAGCAAGCTGGGGTGGTTTAACCTGGAGAGGAGAAGACTCCAAGGGACCTTGAAGGCATCCTATAAGAAGACTGCAGAAGGACTTTTCCTGAAGGTGTCTAGAGACAGGCCAAGGGGGAATGGTTTGAAGCTGAGCAGAGCAGGGTTAGACTGGAGCTGAAGAAGTTGTTCTTCAATATGAGGGTGGGGAGACACTGCAACAGGTTACTTAGGGAGCATGTGGATGCTTCCTCCTTGGAAGTGTTCAGGGCCAGGTTGGATGAGGCCTTGAGTAGCCGAGCCTAGCTGTGAGGTGCCTTGCCCATGGTGGGGAGCTTGGAGCAGATGATCTCTGAGCTCCCTTCCAACCTGAGCCATTGTGTGCTGCCTGCTGGCAGCTCTGCACCTTGGTGAGTGTTTACCTTGAGGCAGCTCTGACCCAGCCCTGTGCCCTCCCTTTCAGATCGAGGACTTGTCTGATTCGGCCTTCGCTGCCCGGCACAGCAAGTGTGAGGAGATGGAGCGGGCGCGCTGGCTCTGGAGCACCAGTGTGCCCCCACAGCGGCGGGGCAGCAGGTATGGCAGCACCCGGGCAGAGAGGGTGCAGAGGGCTCCCCTTGGCCAGCGTCACCATCCCGACGGAGTGGGATGCTCTGGGAGCAGGTCATGGGGGAGTTATGGGGCTGGCTGATCCGGGAAAGGGTTTGGTTACCACGAGCAGCTTGAGGAGCCCCTCTGGGAGCAGGAGGTGCTCTGCTGAGGTGAGGCTGAACTTACACACCAGTTGCACACCAACCAAGTCTTGTGCTATCTGCTGGGATTCTGCTTTCGTGACCACTCTGGGGGAATGGAGGCTGATGTGCCAGTCTTGATTGAAACAGAATCTTTCTCGGTGTCACCTCTTGCACTCTCTTGGTCATCTCTGGTTGGTTACCTCAGCAGTGTTCAGTCTACACACAAGTCCTGACATTCCTCTGGTCACTTGGCACTTGATTGCCCTTTCCTCAGTGGGTGTTGAGCCGTCATGTGCCCAGGTGGCCAAGAAGGCAACAGCCTCCTGGCTTGGATCAGCAGTGGTGTGGCCAGAAGGACCAGAGAGGTGATTGTCGTGTACTCAGCACTGAAGAGGCTGCACCTCGCATCCTGGCTTCAGTTTTGGGGCTCTCACTCCAATAAGGACATTGAGGTGCTGGAACAGGTCCAGAGAATGGCAGTGAAGCTGGTGAAGGGGCTGGAGAACAGAGCTGGTGAGGAGCAGGTGGAGGACCTGGGGTTGCTCAGTCAGGAGGAGGATGAGGTAACTTCTTGTTGCTGTGATTCCACCAGGACCTTGCTCTCTGCCTGGGGAGTGCCTGGGCCAGGTAGCAGCAGTGAACACTGAGGTGCACCCACGTAGAGCTCTTTGTGACCTGCTCCAGCAGATCTGCTGGGCACCTTGTAGTCTTCCTGCCTTGAGGATGTGGCAGTCTGGTTTGGTTTTTCCTGTAGCAGCTTTTAAATTGGTTCTTGACTCAGCACGTGGACTCCATCAAGCTCACTGCAGTGTAACTGCTGCATTGGTCTGGTTGAGGCTGGTCTTGTCTAAGCTCTGAAGAATATTTTGGCCAAGGGAGATTTTGGAACCTGATCCTTTGCGAGGCCTCGATTGCTGCTTGCTGCTGCAATTCGCCTTGAAGAGCTGCACCCATAAGTGGAGGGACTCCAACTGGGTTTCTCTCCTTGCAGCCTGTGGGTCTTTTATCTGAGATGTTCTGGAGGTGCTCACAGAGTCACAGAATGTTAGTGGCTGGAAGGGACCTCGGAAGATCAGAGTGCTCAATTACCCTAATCCTTGGTGGAGGGAACCCCTCTGAAGCTGAGGGGTTTTGCAGTGCTGCTCCTGCACCCAGCTGCTGAACCTGCTGCATTTTCAGCATCTCTGATTCGCTATGCAGTTGTGGTGGCTCATGAAGTGCCTGGTGTCCCGTGGTGTGTGGATGGTGGAAGCACTGGGAAGGGGTTCTGGAGTGCCTGAGCTCACAGGGCAGCTTCTCAGAGTGGTGGTGGTCATCCTGCACTCAGAGTGCAGGAGGTGTGTTGGGGCATGGAGCCTTGGGAGAGCAGCATCAGCGTTGCAAAGCTGCATCAGGGCAGAGATGGACCTGGATGAGTTTAACCTCTGGCTGGAAGTTGCACCAGGGAAGGGAGGTGTAGCTTGCACGTGAGGAACAGTTTCTGTCCTGCAGGAGTGGTCAGGGATTGGAACCCCCTGCCCAGGGAGGTGTTGGAGTCACCGTCCCTGGAGGCGTTGAAGGAATGTGTGGCCATGGCACCTGGGGACATGGTCTGGTGGCCGTGCTGGTGTTGGGTCAGTGGTCAGGCTGAGTGATCTCAGAGGGCCTTTCCAACACAAACGATGGGCATTCCCCATCGTATGGCTGCTCCTGAGGAGGGGGCACTGGAAGGGGATGACAGGGTGGCATTGGATGGCAGCGAGCAGCCGGGGCCGGCCCCTCTCTGGGTAGGACTGAAGGCTCTCAGCTGTGTTCCTATCTCAGGTCTTACAGATCGACAGACGGACGGACGACCCCGCAGCTGGGGACCCCCTCGACCCCCCAGCCAGCATCCCCTGATGTGGGCAGCTGCCACTCCCACCTGGAGCTGTCCCACACCCACTCCCCACGCAGCCCCATCAGCCCCGAACTGCTCTCTGTCCCACTCACCCCTCTCTCCCGGGACTCCCTGCGGCTCCTGTCCGGCGACGACGCCACTCGCTGCTCCACGCCCGAGGCCGGCTTCGACGAGCAGGTGAGTGCTGGCTGGCTGGCTCCCCTTCGCCCCCTGCCTCCAAGATCTGGTCATGGAGGCTGGCAGGGAAGGTCTAGCGGCTGCCCATACCTGCAGCAACCACTGCTGCTGGGTGTGAGGGAGAATGTGGTGCTCAGATAGGGCTGGTTTGTCCCCCTCGCTGCTGGGAGACAGCAGAGGTGGCAGGGGGAGAAGAAGAAGCAAGGGGAGCAGAAGGGCTGCTCGAGGGGTGCAGGGGGAGCAGAAGGGCTGCTCGAGGGGTGCAGGGGGAGCAGAAGGGCTGCTCCAGGGGGGCAAGGGGAGCAGAAAGGCTGCTCCAGGGAGGCAAGGGGGAGCAGAAGGGCTGCTCGAGGGGTGCAGGGGGAGCAGAAGGGCTGCTCTGGGGGTGGCAGGGGGAGCAGAAGGGCTGCTCGGGGGTGGCAGGGGGAGCAGAAGGGCTGCTCCAGGGGGGGCAGGTCTCGACACATGCCTCCAGCCCGCTGTCCCCACAGGCTGTGCAGCCCTGGGAGCGCCGCAGCTTCCCACTCTCCTACGACCCCAGGACAGAGTGCGAGGACCAGTCCGACCCCCAGGAGCGGTTGTCGCGCTGCACCCGGCGCACGTCGGGCAGCAAATCCTCCCGGGAGCCCGATGGCACTTCTGCTTTGCCCAATCTGGCCAGCCTCAAGACCCGAACCCCTCTGGTGACATCCCATTCCTCCTCCTCCTCCCCTTCCTCCTCTTCCTCCTCCTGCTCCTCTTCCTCCGCAGCGGTTCAGCGGCCAGCGCACAGATAGAGACATGCGGGAAGACAAAACCAACAGACAGAACTAACTCTTGGCATTAAAGCTTCCAAAACTGCGTTTGATATTCAAACATCCTGCTGGGAATTTTCACAGTTTTTAGTGAATTTAAGGAGTTTAGAAACTGTTTTTGTTTTGGTTTTTTTTGTTTGGTTTGGTTTGTTTTCTTCCCTCCCTTTTTTTTTTTACTTCTTTTTTGTTTTCTTTCTTTTTTTTTCTTTTCCCTGCTCCATGTTCCCTGTTCACATGACTGAGAGCCCCCAGACTGCCCCCAGCGGAGTGAAGCCTTGGGAAGGGGAGCAGCCCACCAGACCCCCTCATCCCCCTCCCTCTTTCCTCCCCTCTCCTTTTTAGGTGTATAAACTAGAGCACAGGATTTAGCTGACTAGCAGGCGTCGGGGATAGTTTCTCTCAAGCAGAAGGGTGTCCTCTTAACCCACTCCCAGCCCCTCCTGGAAAGGTTTTAGTGGAGTGAAATTAGTGGTGAAAAGTGATGTCTTGGGTCTGCAGCCCTCCCCAGCTGTCTCTCTGTCCTCACCGTGCAGTGTCCACCCTGCACCTTCACCTTCTGCCAGTGTCCTCCCCCAGGTTGTAGTTCCAGGTGTCCCAAGGGAGAACTCAGCAAACCCCTTCCCCTCGATCTTCCTCCTGCTCCTTGGGCTGCCACCACCTCCTGCTTCTTTGTCCCTTATCTGGGAGCAGCCCTTTGCCATGCCCAGGTTGGATTGCCCTGGTATGGGGAGGGTGGGATGAGGGCAGGACCCCTGTAGCAGCCTGGCACACAGCTCAGCGCCGGGGGAGCAGTGTGGAGCTGCCTGCTCCACACCTGCCCCGTTTCTTCTGGGCAGGGAGGGGGCAGTGCCCGGCCCGGTGCTGTGGATGCCCTGGGCAGGAGCAGAAGTCGCCGCAGGCCTCGGGGATGCCCTTTGGGGATGGAGCTGTTGGCCAAGGCCAGCAGCAGCTTTCAGCCTGGACATCCCCAAGCTCTGCCCTCGACTCTGTCCCCCCACAGGGTCGAGGAGCTGGGGCAGCCCCGAGGAGCTGCTGGGCACGGTGGGTGGCAGAGGAATGGGACAGGCCGATGGGTTGCATGGCTGAGGCACTCTGGTGGGCATTGGGGGTGGCTTTGGTCTCAAAAGGGGTAAACCAGAGGCACTGAGGTGCTGGGGGGTCTCGGGGCCTGTCACCACTGCTTCGCTCCACTCCACGTCCCCAAGCTGTCGAGTCTCTTTCATTGCCCACTCGTTGGCCCTGCCGTGCCAGCTCCTGACAGGTATTTTCTGTTCAAGCCCAGTTTGCTGTCGTTCCTGCCTCCAGCCGCCCCCCACACACCCCCAGCCGCAGCTCCTGGATCTCACACCCCCCACACCGTGCCCATCCGTGAGGCTGTCCAGGTCGCAGTGGTGTGGCTGTCGGTCCCTGTCCTGTCGCTAGCATTGTGCCTGTCTTATGTATAACCACCTCAGCCCCTCCCTGCCCCACAGAAAAGAAAAAAAGAAAAAAAAAAAACATTTAAAAAGCCAAAAAAAAAGGGAAAAAACCCACAAAAGGACTTTCTTTGTTTTGTTTTGTTTTCCCATTTTGTAATGGTAAAGGAGTTCTGCTCAGCTGCTTCAGGGTTGGGTCTTCTCATAATTTTCGACATTATCTCCTGGGTATCTTTTTGTTGTTTCAGTTTATTTTGTTATTTCTGGCTCTGTTTCTGGTTTGGAGGAGGATTTGTCCTTCCAGCCACAAGCCCTGACGCTGCCACCTCCCCCCCCCACCTCTGCATAAGTGGCTTTTTTTCCCTCTCTATTTATAAGGTTGAAAATTCTGAATGACCCTTTAAGCATTATTAAAAAAATCAAACCAGCCCCGCAAAGGAGCCCAAGAACCACCTTGTATTTTGTAAATACTTTTCTTTTCTCCTGCTTTGAGCTGTGTAATGTCCTTGTTATATAGAAATGCTTTTCTTCGAGAAGCTGATCTTTGTTAA
Organism: Pogoniulus pusillus; assembly: GCF_015220805.1. NCBI lineage: Eukaryota > Metazoa > Chordata > Aves > Piciformes > Lybiidae > Pogoniulus > Pogoniulus pusillus. The sequence continues at coordinate 423,870 of NC_087303.1, forward strand.
TGTCTTGATTCTGTTGGCAGAAGCACAAAAAGTGCTTATAAAAAAAAATAAAAAATTTTAAAAAAAGAGAGAAAAAAGATGAAAAAATCCTGGAGTCGTTGGGAGGCCACTCCGGGCTGCGTGCGAGCGGGTGGGGGCAGGGGCTTGGGCGTGCTCAGCACGGGCTGGGCTGGGTTGGATCAGCTGCTCCCACTCTGTGTTTTGGTGCCTCTCTTTTCTTGCCCTGTTTGCAGCAGCTCAGTCAGAATGATTCTGGGACTCAGGACTTGGGTTGGAAGGGACCTCAGAGCTCATCTACTCCAAATTCCCCACCATGGGCAGGAATCTCTCGACTAGACTCAGCTGCTCAAGGCCTCATCCAGCCTGGCCTTCAGTATCCCCAAGGGAGGAGCTGTCTACAGCATCCCTGGGCAGCCTATTCCAGAGTCTTGCCACTTTCCTACTGAGGAACTTCCTCAGCTCCACTCCAACCCTGCTCTCCCTCAGCTTTAAACCATCCCCCCTTGTCCTGCCTCTAGACGCCCTTAGGGAAGTCCCTCTCCAGGCTGAACAACCTTAGCTCTCCCAGCTTCTTACAGCAGAAAAGGACTCGATCTGCAGCATCGTGGGGTCCAGGCTCTGGGCTGGGAGATGAGATGCAGCAGGACCGGGAGAGCCCAGGAGTGAGCTCAACCTCCACGTAGTTCAGTTGGACCCCTCGTGGTAGGCAGGGGGTTGCTTTAACAGCTCCATTCCGACTCACACCCACGTTTGTCCTCATGGGTGGATCTGCTGTGGAAATTGAATGTTTGCAAGAGACAGTGGTGGCAAGTGAGCTCAGAGAGCCCCAGAGTTTCCACAAGAGAGGTGCACCTGGTTCCTCCTGAGCTGAGTGGATGGGAAGCAGGAAGGTGCACGGTGATGCTCAGCCAGATGATCAAAAGGCTTGTTGCAGGTAATCACCTGGAGGAAAAACCTGATCCTGCCCCTCTGGGAATTCCTGACCTGCACAAGCAGCCAAGTTCTGGGGTCAGCATGGAGCAAAGGGCTCATGGTGTGGCTTCATTGCCACCACAGTAGCTGGTACATGGGGGTTGGTGGGCTGTGAGCTGCCAGCTGAGGAGTGGTGGATTGTGCGAGCTGCCACAGTAACGGAATGGAACTGGAGAGTAAAGGATTGCTGTGACCTGGTGCTGCGTCTGCCCAGCCTCAGCGCTCCCCAGTTAGGGCAGGGGCAGAGCTGTGTTGAGTCTCATTCCACAGCTGAGGAAATGTCCCTGGTCACACCATGGGCCAGAAGTGAAAACAGCTTCCTGGCTGCAGAGCCTCCCCTTCCTACACCCAGTTTGTCACAGGGAAGCCACAGCCGGGGCGGTGGTGGTGGTTGGTACTTGGAAGAAAAAAAACTAACCCTGCCCATCTGTAGCTGCCCCTACAGCCCCGGGCTGCTGGTTTGGCTGCTGGGGCCTCGGCAGCACCGGCAGAGGGAGAGGACGAACTCGGGCTGGGTCTCAGATCCAAGCTGGAGCATCGCCTGGTGCCCCCTCCTGCTCCCCGCGTCGCGAAGCAGGCTGCGTGGCTCGTAGTAAGGACTTTTTATTTCCAAATTCACTTGTACGGCAACAGTGTAAACCAGTCGTTAAAACGCACGAAACACCATGGACACCCACAGACAGAAGCTAAGCTAGAATGATACACTGAGATCAAACCTTCCCTCCCCTCCCAGGGGCTGCCAGCACCACCGGCAGGCTGGCACTGGCAGTTCATGTCACAACCACAGTTACTTTGAGTGCAGAAACAGGGGTCGGTAGCTGAGTCGGTGTCGGTTTGAACCCTTTTCAGACCAAGATGTGTGGAGTAAAGGAAAAGCCGTGGGTCAGGTCTGTATGGCTGCTCCTGGTAACCCTCAGGCCTGGGTCTGAACGTGGGGCAGGGGGGTTTGGGGCTGGGGGATGTGGCTCAGGCTGCTCGACAGGGGCAGCAGGAGAGCAGTGGATGGCAAGGGCTGTCCTGGGACCCTGGGAGGGGATGACAGGCTGGGGCCGTGTGGTGCTCAGTGGAGGACACTCGCAGTGGGAAGGGGCTGCTCGCTGCAGCTCACCACCTGCTACGGACACCTCTGGCCTGGGGTGTTGGTGACCAGCAGGAGCTGCACAGAGGGGCTGGGGGTGGCATAGGGCAAGCCAGGATGGGCGCCTACAGCTGGGCACCATCCTGCTGCCAGGAGGGGTGACTGGAGTCGGGGGCGGGGGGGGTTTGGTGCTTCCCGTGCTGGGCTTGCAGCGGGCACAGACACCGCAGCGGCTCCCGCAGCGATACAGAGGCAGGGACTGAGAACAGAGTCTTACAATCATCGAGTCAACTGGAACGGAGCAAGCGACAAGCTGGACGTGGCCATCACTGGGCCTGCTCGTGGCAGTGCTGGACCAGCCTCTCCCCAGCAGTAAAGCAGCTCCTGGGGCTGCAGAGACAAGGGTTGGACCCTCCCAAAAACCACCACCCACCCATCCTCCCCCCAGCATAGCCAGCCTTCCTCTAGTGAGCTGCCCAGCACCAGGCAGAAGCTCCCTCTGGGGCCCATGTGGACTGTGCAAAGGCATCCCCACCCGCAAACGATGGGCCAGGTCCTGTCCGGGGAGGACAGCCACTTGACTCCAGGTACCGGCTGCTAAAGCAGCCGTGGTGCCCCCTCCCCCCACTCTCAAGACACCATCCTAAGGACACCCACATTGGTGCCTCAAGGAGACCCTTCCTGCAGTGTCCCCTTCAGCCCAGGATCTTGCTGGGAAAGCTCAGCTCTCCCTGAGTGCAACTCCTGCCTTCACCACTCACTGCCCCAGCTCTACCCCACAGCTCGGTGGGCGCTGCTCAGGGGGTAGCCGCCGGGGGGGCGGAACACACGCTGAGCTGCACTGGTCACATCTCAGCCTCTTTGGTTGTAGAAGAAAAGGGCACATGGGGACAGCCATGGGTGCAGCACAGCCCTGGGCCACTCCCTCGGCTGCCAGAGGAACAAAAGCAGCAAAAGAAAGCGAGAAAGAAGCTCCTTTCCCCCGTGCGAGCGGGGACGGGTAGGTGCTGTGTGCAGGAGACACTTGGGGGGGGGGGGGGGGGGGGGGGGGGGGAGGGGGCATGCAGCAAACCCCAGCCAGGAGAGTGCCTGGGGTCGGGGGGGGGGGAGGGTTGTGGGGTTGGGGGGCGGGGTGTCAGGGTTAAGGAGCAGCTACCGGGCCCCGAGGTGGGAGAGCCACCAGCTAGAGCTGCCCCCATGCCTTCCCCTCGCGTCCTCCCGGTTGTCTCCTACCGCTGCCAATGGCACCAGACCAGCAGAGCCACGGAGCTGTCGCTTCTGCCGTCTCTGAGCTGACCTTGCAGGGAAAAAACAACAGGGAAAAAAAACAGCAACCCAAAACTGTTACAAACTGCGCCCAAATCCAGGCCCCACAGCCCCGGAGCTGCGAGTGCCCCTTGCACACCATCCTCAGGCAGTGGCATAGCCACGACGAGTCCCTACACAGCCCCAAGCCCTCCCTGGGCAGCGAGGCAGCAGCTCTGCACCCACCCATGAGCCCGGCAGGCATGCGGTGCCAGGGCTGGGCACGGCCTGGAGCTCTGGTCGGGCTCCCCCCGAGCCCTCCTGGCCCCGAGCCGGCGCGGGGCAGCTCACAACTACTTCACAGCATTGATTAGTTCTCTTTTCCAAACACATGCTCGTTTATGACGACAATCACCACCCTGGCACGGGCCAAGCATATACAGACAAATCTACTCTACGACACGAGGGGGCTGCCAAAGGGGCGGGGGTGGAGCCTCTACTCATCCACTCAGCGGTTCCAGCACAGCCACGGAGAGAGGGGAAGGGGCTGCCCGGGGGTGTTGGGGGGGTGCCCTGCCGCCATGGCACAGCCCCGGCGCCACCGGTAGCCCAGCTGCCGGAGCTGGGGGCGGGTTCGGGGGACGCCTGGCAGTTACCTTCAGACACAGCTCAGCTTTCGGAGGTGAAAAAAAGCAAAAGGTTTCTTCCAAATCGGCAGGCAAATTTAGTGCAGAAAGGGGAGGGTTCCCCCCCCGCGGGCCTCTGCCGCCCGCAGGCCAGACCCCGGCCCGGGAGCGGCGGGAGGGGTCCCGGGCCCCTCCCCTGAGGACCCCTAGCCTTATGCTGCAGGGGTGCTCGGGTCAGTGGCTGCCCCCTCCTCTATCCCCTCCCCTGCTTCCCCCTGCCAGGGTGGGGGCCAGCGAGGGATCTCAGGGAGCTTGCAAGGTTGGGGTGGGGGGAGGGAGGCGACGAGGGGCAGGAGGGGCAGGAGGCTGCGCGCTCCGAGGAGCAGGGGGAGAGGAGGTTTTGTACCTCATCGTGTCACTGACTTTGAAGTCCTGGAGCTAGAGCTGAATGAACAGTAAAAGCAGGTTAAATCATTAACCGGTTAGGGTGGGGTGGGGGGGAGCAGCTGTAAAAGGAACAGAGGAAGAAGGCCAGATTATTATTTCGGTTCTCCTCGTCTCCTCTCGGCCCTGCCGCGCCCCCATCACAAGCCCTGCTTGGCCAGCGAAGCAGACACTTCGTCGGCTAACGTGGCCAGCTGGGGGGAGTCCACCAGGTTGATGCTGCCGGTGGAGGAGACGTTGCTAAGGCGGCGTGGGGAGGCATCTCCGGAGATGGTCGGGGACTTGTAGACGATTTCGGCGCCGTGGTCGGTCTTGGCTTTGGCGTTCTCGCGGAAGGTCAGCTTGTGGGTCTCAATCTGCGGGGAGAGGAGAGGCTGCTGAGCAGGGCAGGGGCTGAGGGAGCACGGCCCAAGGGCATCGCAGCATCGCTCACAGGAGGGCAGAGGCTGGAAGGGAGTTCCGGAGGTCATCGAGTCCAACCCCCGCCACACCCTGCCGAAAAGCAGGATCGCCTGAGGCAGTCCGCACAGGAATCCAGGTGCGATTTTTACCTGCCAGCTGGTGGCTGTTGTGCAGCTGCGAGGCCTCGGCTCGCTGGCATGGTGCCCACCCCCCCGTCCCCTGCCCCGGTGCTCCCAGTCCCCAGGCAGGCCCCTCCGGGCAGCCCACACAAATAAGTAGGCACAACCAGAAAGGATGGCAGGACTGGAGCACCTCGGGATGCTGCCAAATCCATTCTGAGCACCCTGGCATCAGGCTCAGGTGGCACAGCCTGGGCTGCTCCCACTCTCCTGGCAGTTTTACAGGGCTGGAGAAAAAACTTCTACAATCATCAACTCCAACCACAGCCTGGGGGTGGGATCCCCACACAGCTGCCCCTCAACCCATGGCCCCACGAATGCTCCCCTCTCTCCCGGGGAGGGGAGGTGATATGGGTGGGGTTTGCTACTTACTGGTGCCCTCCCCAGCCAAGTGCAGGGCTGGAGGCTGGCTCTCCGGGGGGGTGAGTGGCTCCAGCACCAGGGCCTGGAGCCCAGCAGGGTCTGGGCTCGGGGTCCGAGCAGGCTGGGGCCACGTCTTGTCTTCCTTGCCTTTCTCCCTCTACAGGTGAAGAAACCCGCCCGGGGCGGTGGGGGGCAAAAAATGCATCAGCAACCAAAAATAATTCCAAGATACAATAAAATGCCAACCAGCAGGAAAAAAAGACAAAAAAGAGGAAACAGAAAACTGGGGGGAAAGATCTGAAAGCCAGAGCAGGTCACTGACTCACAGGAAGAACCTGGGAGATGGGAGGGGGAAAGCTTCCCAACGCGAGCAGCTGCTGCCAGCAGAGGAGCTCTGGCAGAGCACGGAGCGTGCTGGCTCCTCCCGGGAGACTCAGCACAGGACCCAGCGTTCAGCCTCAAGTGATGTGGATGTGGTGTCCAAATCTGGATCCTCTGTGTGGCAGAGTGAGGAGGGGACGGGAGAAGGCTGGGGAAGGGCCCACGGCTGCTCAGCGTGGGGCTCGGTGGTAGCCTGTCCCCTCCATGCAAACAAAGCCCCACCTCAGAGTGGCACTGCCTGGGGACGATCCCAGGTGACAAGGTGTGGACTGGGCAAGGGACAAAATCAGAGGCAGCATCTGACCTCAGGTTACACCAACGACCTCCTCCTGGTGTGGTCCTGGGCAAGGTATGAGCAGCTGCCACACAGAGGCAGGTGGCAGCACTGCTGGGTCACAGCACTGCACATTAATTCCCCCTCCAAAGGCCAAGGTCTTCCAACTATGGCCCAGTGAGGGTGCCAGGCTGTGGAGGATCATCAGTGGCACCAATAAGTCGGTGAAAAGAGGCTGAGTGAAGCACAGGGCAGCCTGATGCACAGCAGCAGCGAGAGAAGGGTAAGGAAGTCAAGCAGGCCCTCAGTCAGAGCTCAGAGGTGCACAGAGGAGATGGCCAAGAACAAAGTGCCAAAACACAGGAGCCAAAAGAGAACCTTCCCCTCCCCCGGGGAAGGAAAAGTGGTTGAGAAGCAGGGAGGAAGCCAACCTCTGCCTGCAGGAATTCAGCCACGGTGCCACCAGCCTGGAGTCTCAGCCCTCTGCTTACCTGCTCCCAAGCCTGCAAGGGACCTGCCTGATGGTGCTTTACTTAGCCAAGCCTTACGGTGGAGTCACCCTCAAAGCCTCCGGCAGGAAAGGGTCACCCCAAGATCAGCACTTCTGCCCTGACCAGCTTTTGTCTTTCCATTCAAATCCACCCCCAACAAACCACTGCCTGCAGAGCTCCCCCTGAGAGCCTGAGACTTGAGTGAGGTCATCTCCTGCTGCAGGGAGGGCTTGCTGCAAGGTCACTTCTTTGAAATAAACTAAGCCCTTATGGCTCCAATTTCACTGGGCACCCAGCACCTGTGCAGCACCCTTGAGCTGCCAGCGTCATGCCACTTCCCAGCTGGCAACACAATGCAAAAGCAGCTGGCACTGGCACCCCTTGACGTGAAAGGTCTGAGACATGAATGTGCTTCTGCACCAACTTCAGCGCCCAGCAGAGAGCAGGAACCCGCAGGACATCTGCCAGGGCCCAGGAGGACAGAGCCTGCCTGCTGTCCTCACCACTCTGCCACTGCAAAGGTCCCCAGCGTTGGGAGATGCAGCTCTGGAGCCCAGGGCTCTGCCCACCAGCAGCAGCCACAAGCAGGAAGGGGAGTGGGCAGTGGCACTGGGCTAGGCACTCTGTGCCCTCTGAAGAACAGATAACCTCCTGGTGGCCCAGAGGTGAGTGGAGCAAGCAGGCCCTTCTCTGAGCACCCTTTGGTGGCCTGCTGCCAGGACCCTTGCTGTGTGCCTGCTCTCCACCCAGCACCCCTTTACCTTTTTGTTTCCTCCTCCAGGGACGTGGCTGATGTTGTCTAAGGACCCAATTTTCGACTGCACCTTATCTTTGAAGTCCAGTTTCTCAGATTTCACCTCCACCTGGCCACCCCCTGGAAGAGAAGCTGGGTGAGCTCCCAGGCCAGGCTGGAGAGAGGCTCAACCATAGCAGGGTGAGGATGAGCAGAGGGTGAGGATGGCAGAAAGAGGGACCCTGTGGTGATCTGGGGCATCCAGGAGCCAGGGCAAATGGGAGCCAAGCTGAAGAAACTCCCCAGAGGATGCTGTGTGGAGCTCTACAGAAGCAAGGGCAGGGAGCTCCCCTTACTGCCCTAACACCAGCATTTCCCACTCAGGGACAAGGTGTGCATGGATCCCACCAGATCCCTCAACTCAGAGTGACCAGACAGACTGGAAAGGTCTGGCAGTGATGGAGCTGTGACCAGTGCTCAGCACCCCAGGACTCACCAACCCTCTGCTCACTGCTCCATCTGCTTCTCCTCGCTCTCAGCACTACCCCAACCCTCTCCCCAGCCCCAGATGCATATCATGACACAATCTGCAAGCTCCCAGTGCCCAGCCTAGTGAGCTCCCAATGCCCAGCACCCAGCCCTGTGAGCTCCCAGTGCCCAGCACCCAGCCCTGTGAGCTCCCAATGCCCAGCACCCAGCCCTGTGAGCTCCCAGTAACCAGCATCCAGCTCTGTGAGCTCCCAGTAACCAGCACCTAGCCCTGCGAGCTCCCAATGCCCAGCACCCAGCCCTGTGAGCTCTCAGTAACCAGCACCCAGCCCTGTGAGCTCCCAATGCCCAGCACCCAGCCCTGTGAGCTCCCAGTAACCAGCATCCAGCTCTGTGAGCTCCCAGTAACCAGCACCCAGCCCTGTGAGCTCCCAATGCCCAGCACCCAGCCCTGTGAGCTCTCAGTAACCAGCACCCAGCCCTGTGAGCTCCCAGTAACCAGCACACAGTCCTGTGAGCTCCTAGTGCCCAGCACCCAGCCCAGTGAGCTCCCCGTGCCCACCACCCAGCCCTGTGAGCTCCCAGTAACCAGAACCCAGCCCTGTGAGCTCCCTGTGCCCACCACCCAGCCCTGTGAGCTCCCAGTAACCAGAACCCAGCCCTGTGAGCTCCCCCTGCCCAGCACCCCTGCCCTGCCCCACCTGGTTTGTGGTGGATGTTGCCCAGGGAACCACATTTGGACGTGACGTGGCTCAGGTCCACAGGCTTGTAAACGATTTGGACCTGCCCACAGGAGAAAGGAGAAAGGGATGAGCTGGCTGGCACCGCGGGCACCTGGGGAAGGGGGAGGCACAACACACAGCAGCACCTGATCTGGACTGCAGGGAAAGGACAGCTGAAACCCCCGCGAGATTAATGACACCAGAGAGACTGTCACCAGAGAAGGGAGGTCGTTAATGCCCGTGTGCAGGAGCCTCCCCTAGCACCTCAGCATGCACAAGTTCACCTCTCCAGAGAGGGGCAGGGGGAGCAGAGGCAAACTTTTAAGAGTGCTTAAAAGTGAGAGAGAAACGGTGGAGTGGTGATTAATTGAGAGAGTTGCGTACAACATCATCCAAAAGGAGGAGCTACACCAGAAAGGAGCAAAACCCCAACAAGAGTAAAAAAAACAATAAAATAAATACCTTTTCTGATGGAAAACATAAAGCTTATGTCCACAAAAACTGAAAGAACAGAAATGGTCAATGTGCACAGAACCTGCTTCCTTTTTTCTCAAAGAGTGACCAAAAAATCATCAGTAACAAATTTCAAAAGCATTTCTGGAAATGCTGCAGTGGAAATCAGAGCTCCCCAAAGCCACTGAGCTGCAGTGATCAGAGCCTGAACGCTGCAGGATGCCCGCAGCACAGCGGCGCCGGCTGGCACCAGCCTGACCCACAGCAGCATCGCCTCGTGGCATTAGCGTGGGGCTTTGGGTTGGCCTTTCCTCACTGTAACCCTGAGCACAGGTTCCAGAACCCCACCAGGACACCCACCCACGCCCCTCACCCGCCTCCCCCCCCCCCCGCCCAGGGTAAGCCTGCCCCAGCAGGGACACGCAGGCGACAGGGAGACGCAGACAGGAGGGAGGTTAAGGTGGAGCTGTTTAGTGGTTAGCAGTGGAAGACCACACTGGAGAACACTGGAGAGGTCTGGGACCACTGGTGACAGTCAACACCGACACGACCCAAGCACAACACATCAGCTACAGCAGGAGCAGGAGACAAGGGGCTCGGAGAACACCCCCGCAGCCCCAGGAGGGCAGCCCAGAGCCTGGCGGTGGACTCGCAGGGGTGTGCCCGAGGTGCTGCTGGGGCTGTGCAGGAGCAGCCGGACCGGCAGCGCCTCCGGGGCGGTTCCTACTCGCTGGGCAGCGTCTGACGCTCACTGCATCTCGGTGTCCTCACCAAGCGCCACGGAGGGCAGGATGCTCCCACAGATGCCAGGATGTGCCAGCACGAAGGGGACCTCTGCAGGGGAGCTGACTCCTCCCAGCAGCCTGCAGCCTTCGGGCCACCGCGGCCGAAAGCCAGCGGGAAGGATTCAGCAGCCTTCAGCACCCTCTTCAGCACATCCCAGCAGCCTGTGCTGCCTCAGAGGCCCAAGGGGAAGGTGCACCCCTCGGGTGTCACGCTGGTCCCATCTCCCTCAGAGCTTGGGGCTGGACTGTGGTGTGCACAACACTAAGAAGCTCTGCCCCCCTGCACCACACAGCCAGGAACAGCAGCTGGGTGCCAGTGTCCCATTGCCACGGAGCTCACATGAGCCTGCCGTGTCTCCAGTGCTCACCAAAAGGCACAACTGACAGAGAGTGGAGACAGAGAGAGGGGAGTAAAGCAGCCCCAGGGCCTGGGGGCACATCGCAGACACAGACATGAAGACAGTGCTGGGGGAAGGTCACACATGTGGAATGCACCAGGCAGGAGGAGAGCTCAAGTCAGCCAGAAGGCAGGAAACAGGTCCCAAAAATGGGCAGCTGGCACCTCCCTGATCCCATCCAAAGGACCTGGAAGCAATTTGGGCACCACTGGGACCTAGGGCTCCCATCTGCAGAGCCAGCCATCAGCAACTGAAACACTTTCTGCCCTGATTCCAGACCCCTTTTTCACAAGCAGGACTCCACGGACCCTTCCCATCCTGCTGGGGAGCAGAGGAGGGTCCTCCCCCTTCAGCAAGAAAGGAAAAGGGGTACAGAGCTGCTTGCCTGTGAAACCAGTGCCAGAGACCTGGGGATCCCCACTTCTCTTCAGGAGCATTTTTTTGCCCAAGGCATCACCTTGTCAGAGCATCAAAAATCCAGGAGTCAAGCTCAGGTTCCTGCAGGAACAGCTCCTTGCTGTCCCTCTGGAAGCAGGAGTGGCTGGGCAGGCAGGTGGAGGATTGAGGTGTGGTGGCCACCAAGGGCCACTGGTCTGCTGCTGCGCCTCTGTCAGAGAAGCTGCACAGCACAGCTCTGCTCCAGGACAGCCTCTGCAGCCAGCTCAGCACTGAGCCTTGCTCTGAGCACCCACACCCAGAGCTAAGCTGCTGCTCTGTGCTGGCACAGCCAGGCAGCTGTCAGGAGTGACCAGAGCCTGGGCAGGGATGACAACCTCCAGCCAAAACTGCTGCTCATGCTCAAGCCAGCACAGCTGCAAACGCCTGCCCCTGGTGTGAGCTCTGGGTGGAGGGAGGGCTGAGCTCACCAGCCTGTGCTGGAGCCAACTGCCAGCCACAGCACTGGGGATGAACACCAGCTGCTGGTGTCACCAGTGGTCACCATGCACCAGCCAGTCCAGCCAGAGCAGGACCCCGGGGTAGGAAAGAGCAGGGAACCTGCTTCAGAGGGATGAGACCTCCTCAAAGCAGCTCCTCTGCCCCTCCAGCCACATAGAGCGATGTCAAATTCCAGATGGAGGTTGCAAACCCAATGCTTGGGTGTCAAGACCTCTGCAAGGCTCAGTCTCTCAGGGAGGGCATCCAGAGAGGTCAAAACCAGCACCAGGAATCCACTGGAACATCTGAGAGGCACCAGGTAGGTCCCTCAGAGCGCCACAGAGCAGGCAACGCAGACCCTGGGTCGCACTGTTTGGGGTCTCAGTGATGTGTAACCTTCCTTGGTCCATCATCTTTCCTGGCCCCAAGCACTGTCTCCAGAGAGTCCAGTGCAGATTCACCAACCTCTGTGGAGTTTCTCCAGGTTTCTGGCACAGTGACTGAGAGCTGAGTCCGGCTCTTTTGTCTGGGAGGGGCTGGGAATGTCAGCATTCAAATCAATGAACTCAACACTGCCTTAGGCTCAGCCTCCCTGGGCGCTGCCGGGCACGGTCATTAGCAGGGAGAAGCTTGGATCATACTTGCCTGGCGGGAAGGGGCAGGAACCTGAGCTTGCAGGTGCTGGGTGGAGTCGTGAGCGATTCAGCAGCATATTGAGCAACCAAGACGATGTTTGCTCAGAGATCTACCCAGCTCCTGCATCAGCAGCTACCTCACTGTCTGCCAGAGGTTACCCACCCGGCAGACAGCGAGGCACTGAGCCCTCCAGGTAGTGCCACACCTCGGGGTTAAAGGGATGTTTGGTTACAGACATGGCTTCTACACAGGTCAGTTAGTTCTGTCCATGCCAGGCACCTGCAGGACTTGTTATGGGTTCATCTAACCACGTCTGGTTGGGTTAATGGGGTTAGATGCCAGCACAACACCAATGGCTGTGGGCCAGCTGCCGACAGCATTGGTGCTGGAGTGGGTACAACATGCCACTGCTCATCAGGGTAGCACAGAGCATTCAAAGTGTGGAGGGTACTCACACTGCCTCCTCCTGGGATGTGTTTGATATTATCCTTTGAGCCACACCTGGATTGAACGCTGCTAAAGTCCAGCTTCTTATTAATTATCTGCACCTTTGGTAGCCAGAAAAGAGTCATTGCACGTCACCAATAGCTATCTGGTGGCAGGGGCGCTGCAGATAGCATTGGCAGTTTAGTGTACACAACATGCCACTGGTATCACCAGAACTGTTAGAGTGCATTCAAAGTGTGGAGGTACTCACACTGCCTCCTCCCGGGATGTGTTTGATATTATCCTTTGAGCCACACCTGGATTGAACGCTGCTAAAGTCCAGCTTCTTATTAATTATCTGCACCTTCGGTAGCCAGAAAAGAGCGTGAGAAACAACATGACCATCTGCAGCTGCACCGAGTGCCACACCACCAAAACCAGCAGCCTGCTGCCTCTGCCCATGCCAACAGCAAGGCACAGCTCCTAGCTCACTGCACAGCTTCACCTAGACTGGGTTGGGTTGAAGGGACCCAAAAGATGAACCAGTTCCAGCCCCATGTCATGGGCAGGGACACCTCCCACCAGCACAGGCTGCTCAGGCCTTGAACACCTCCAGGGAGAGGGCATCCACAACCTCCCTGGGCAACCTGTGCCAGTGCCTCACCACCCTCACTGGAAAGAACTTCTTCCTCATCTCCAGTCTCAGTCTGCCCTCCTCAAGCTTCAACCCCTTCCCTCTCATACTATCACTGCAAAAGGGAATGGATTGTCTGCTCAAGGGTCAGAAACTGAAGGTGTGGGTGGGCAGGTTCTCAGCAGAGGCTGGATGCATCTAGCTTAGGAAGGTTCCAGGACAGGCCAAGCAGCTCACCCCCGAGCTCCTTCACTGAACCAAGCAGGGAACCTGCTGGGCAGCAACGCTGGAAGGGAAGCAGAGCTCTAAGGCTCAGCTTCTGCAGAGCCAGGGGGAGGAGGGAGGATGGAGCCGAGAGAAAAACGCCAGCTCGGCCCCATTGCCATGCCAGGCAGCGAGGCAGCACGCCCCCTCTGCAGCACACAGCTGTCCCCTCTGCAGCACACACACACACCTGTCCCCTCTGCAGCACACAGCTGTCCCCTCTGCAGCACACACACACAGGGGGCAGGAGCTGTGTGCCCAGCAGGGCCTGGGAGAGGAGGCCTGACCTCTGCACTGGGCAGGGCTCACACTGCCTCTGCAGTCCCTGACGAGCAAAGCTGCCAGGATGCAGTTCCCTGCCTGCAGTTCTCTGGCTCCCATTCAGCGGAGATGACAGGGGCAGAGCAGACCAGGCCCAAAGGCACAGCTCTGCTGCACCTTCCTCAGATCATCCCGGCAGGGAGAGCACCTGGCCGTGGCTTGCTGCCACTTACACCGTGTCCCCTTCACCCTCCACTCCCCGCCCTCCGCCCACACACATTTCTGTAGTAATGAAGCTGTGTCCACCTGGGGCTGGTTTTCCCTGCTGGGGTTGCCCCTGCCTAGCAGCAGCTATTCCAGACAACACAAAGCTGAAGGCAGCTCCTGCTCCTCCTGCACAGCCTGCAGATGCTTTGCAGCATGGAGCTGGCTTTGCAACCTGTCTAAGCATAGCCCAGAGGTAAAGCAGCTGAAAAGCAGTCTCTGGAGACAGCACAACCCTCAGGAGAGGGTCAGAGCCACAGCACCCTGCAGGAGGGCAGCGTCACCACGCTGCACACACAGTCCCTGCGTGACAAGGTCACGAAGCTGGCAGAGCAGGAACCTCTCCCTCCATTTCAGCTGCCCCCAGCCTGCCGCTGCAAGGAGAGCTCCTCGCTGCGCCCTGCTTCATTAGCACCAGAAGCACTGAGGCTGATGTCTGCCTCCAGCATCGTTGTCCAAGCCCACACCAATGAATCCTGCAAACCAGGACCCAGATCTGCCAGAGCAGGCTTTGCCAGAGCAGTGCTCAGCCTCCCAGCGACGACAGAAGTGTTCAGACCATGCAGAAACACTGGAAGAGACTGAAAGTAGTGGGGAGTGTGTCCCACGTGTCTGTACCCCTAGGCTGGGCTGGCTGAAAGCTGCGTGGAGAGCAGGCTCCAGACCCACTTCTCTCTGGCCACCCTAAAATCAAACCTGTGGCATCCGTCCCTTCTGGTCCCCAGCTCCAACCATTCATCTAAGAGCAGCCTCCTGGCTGACCAGAGCACCCAGTCCAGCCCTTCTTGCCTGCAAAGAGCAACAAACTGTCCCAAACTCAGCTGTGGCAACAGCAAACTTGTTTGTCTGGCAGAGGGAGGGGGAAAACCACTCGTAAAGGCTGGAGGAAAAGGAAGCAAATCCTTAAACCGGTTCACAGTAAAGGAAAGGAGAGCTCCTTCCACAACCCCTGGAGCAGCAGCAGAACTCACTCCTGTGCTAAGCAGGCAGAAGGGACATGTGGTGCTCTGCTAACGCCCAGCAGCCAGAGCAGCCTTGCCCAGGGCTCCAGAGACGCTTCAGTTCACAGGATCACAGAACGGTCAGGGCTGGAAGGGACCACAGGGATCATCCAGCTCCAACCCTGCCATGGGCAGGGACACCTCACACTGGATCAGGTTGCTCAGAGCCACATCCAGCCTGGCCTTAAAGACCTCCAGGGATGAGGCTTCCACCACCTCCCTGGGCAGCCTGTGCCAGCATCTCAGCACCCTCATGCTGAAGAACTTCTTCCTAACATCCAATCTGAATCTACTCACTTCCAGTTTTGCTCCATTCCTCCCAGTCCTATCACTACCCAACACCCTAAAAAGTCCCTCCCCAGCTTTCCTGCAGGCCCCCTTCAGATACTGGAAGGTCACAATAAGGTCTCCTTGGATTTAGTACAAAGCAAAATGTGCTTTGGTCAGTGAACTGCACCCCCTCCCCCCACTGTCCAGTACATGGCGAGCCACAGGAAAACTGCAGGTAAGGAAGTGGAAGAGCAAAGCTGCTGTCTGAGGGGCTGAGGAGAGGCCACCTCAAGGCTTCTCCACCTGCCAAAGTGGAGCCATGGAGTCACCCACTCACACCAAGCGGCTTGCAGTGCACTCAGGGAAGGTTTGTCACAGCTCTGTCAGCAGCAGCAGAGCAAGGGCTGCAAGGCTGTTTTCCACCCCCTACCCCCTCTACCACCCCCTACCCTCCCCAAGGGCAGGCAAGGACAAGCACCCAGGGACTGTTGGCTGCAGCAGCCATCGGATGTGCAGCTCTGTCACTGAACCTGTGCAGGAGCCACCTTCAGCAGGCAGAGGAAGCAGCTGCCTCCGTCCACCCACACTGCAAGGGGGGTTACAGAAGCCTCAGGATGTGGCCACGCAGCACAAAGAGGTGCTGAGCAGCCAGCACCACACACAGCTGCTCACACCACTCCCTCCTCCAATCCCTGCTCTGCTGGGCTTGGGAAATGTAACCCCAGAGCCTCGATGCCAAGCACTCAGAGCAAGGAGTTCGCTCTGCTGCTCAGGAAACAGCCTCTCTGGGTGAGAAGTGCCCCTGGCTAGCACAGAACAGCGGCACCAGCTGTGGCCATGCCACTCTGCACCACGGAGCAAGGCAGTCCCAAACCTGCCAGGCCAGAACCCTCCTGGAGAGGAGCCCATCCTGCCTGCTCGCTGCTCGGGGGCGGTTTGCTTGCTAAAGACCTGCAAGCTTCTCCCAGCCCAACCGCTCCCTAACTCTGCCAGGGCTGGTGCTAAACCGATGCCCTCAGCACCACACCTGTGGGGATGGGGATTCAGCCACCTCCCTGGGCAGCCTGTGGCCGGCTGAGGAGGATTCAGAAACACATCCCTGACTCTTCAGGGCTGCAGGTCACAATTTGCTCTCCCTGCCATGAGGGCATGTCATTCCCCTGGCAGCCAGTCCACACATGGACATGCCACCCTTTCTGCATGCCACACCACGAGCTCTCTGCAGGACAGCTGCACTAAGCCAGGCAAAGCACTGCAGAACAAGGACCCAGCCCAAACAGCCCCAAAACCTCCAAATTCAGACTGGAGATTACAGGATCACAGATGTCAGGGGCTGGAAGGGACCTCCAGAGATCAAGTCCAACCCCCTGCCAGAGCAGAACCTTAATCTAGCACAGGTCACACAGGAACACATCCAGACAGGGCTGGAAGGGCTCCAGGGAAGGAGACTCCACAACCTCTCTGGGCAGCCTGTGCCAGTGCTCTGGCACAGGAGAGAAGTTCTTCCTCATGTTGGGGTGCAACTTCCTGTCTGTAGCTTACATCCATTGCTCCTTGTCCCAACGCCGGGTGCAGCTGAGGAGTCTGTTCCCTCCCTCCTGACCCCCAGCCCTCAGATATTTATAGGCATTGATTAGATCCCCTCTAAGTCTTCTCCTCACCAGACCAAGCAGCCCCAGGCCCCTCAGCCTCTCCTCACAGGGCACTGCTCCAGCCCCTTTAGCATCTTTGCCGAGTGGATCCCTGCCCCTCAGCTCAGCTGCCCTCTGCCACATCTGCAGCCCCACCGTGCTGCTGCCGCCCCGGGGAGTGCTCTCCTCTCCCAGAGGCGGCACCAAGCACCCACCGTGTCCCTCCAGACAGAGCCCTGGCAAGCAAGAGGCCACCTCTACCTTGCCACCTCCGGGCTGGTGCTTCAGGTTCTCAGTGGAGCCGATTTTGGACTTGACGTTCTTCAGGTCGGGCATGGGCGCGGCCGAGGGCTGGATGCGAGTCTTGGCGGAGGCAGGAGACTTGGGCGGGGTGCGAACCACTGCCACCTTCTTGGGCTCCCTGGCTGGTGGGGTGGGCAGAGAGGGAGTGCGGGAACGGCTGCCTGGAGTCCCAGGGGAGCCGGGACTGCTGTAACCGCTTCTGTCTCCAGACTTGGGCTGCTCACCTGCGGAGGCAAGCGCAGGGTAAGCGACCCCGGGGACACGCAGCCCCTGCCCCGCTCACTGCCTGCCCCTAGGGGCTACGTCTGCCCGGTGCCAGGGCCCACCAGCAGGCCGTTTCACTTCTACTTCATTTGGAAGTGCACACTGTGGTGGAAGGCAACTCCCTCGTTGCCCAGAAGGAAAATGGTCTTAGTTGTGAGAGTCTCCCCCCAGCCCCAGGCATGCAGGATGAGTTAGGGACGAAGACACTGCTTTGCTGTTAGCAAGTTAGAAGCACTCCTAGAAAACGCTGTGATGCCATTAAACGAAGCTGATGACTCAGCAGCTTAGAGCTGCCCCCACTTTGAGATGAAATGGGAAAAGAAAATAAACCCCTTGAACATCACCTTTCTCGGGCTTGGCTGCTGCAGGAGGTGGTTTTTTCTGCTCCTTCCTGCCTGTTTAATGAATGAGAAAGATGCTTAAACCCAACAAAATAGAAGCTGAATGGATTCATGGGGTTTTGTGCAGCTCTGCTAAAAATGGGAAGTAGAAACAGGCAGGGAAATGCAGGGTCTGAAGGGGAGTTCACAGTGCCTGATACTTTCTGGGGGTCTCTTCTCTGGGCATTAATGGGCTAACCTCCACTCCTGCAACCGAAGACCTGAATCCTCTTGCCCCTGCTCTTTGTGAAATATTGTACAAGAGAGAAGGAACACATGGATTAAAACCCAGCCCCCCAGTCCAGGGAGCTGCCTGAGGCTTCCAAGCTGGAGGAAATCCCAATCGGACAAAGCAGCTACCCTCTCTTGCACACTGGCAGCTACGTGCAGGAAGTAGACACAGCAGCATCCAGAGAGGCTCACTGCAGAGGACTCAGCCCTAGCTCTGCCCCACAGCCCCACGTGAGGAGGCTGAGCAGCTCTGGAGAACCACACAGACCTCCACCTGCTGGCCCTGCCCTTGCTCAAGAGCTGGGCACGACCTCAGCACTGGGGCAAACTCTACCTGACTGCATGGAGAACCAAAGCAGAGCCTTGGGAGTCAAGAGACAGCACGGGAGGGCTGCCCCCATCACTCACCAGAGCTGGGAGGTGTCTTGGGGGCCGTGGGTGTCTTTGCTGGGATGCGTGTGGCATTGGTGGAGTTCCTCTGCCCGGCCGCGGGCCGTGGTGCGCCTGTCTTGGTGCCAGCTCTCGCCTCCGGGCCCTGGGGGTGCAAGGGGCAAAAGGCTGATGCAGGGGGTTCTGCCCCAGGATGGGTTATCAACCCTCCATGGACCCACACAAGACCCTTCTGCTCCCCACTCTCACAGCCCACAGGGTTTCCCCACAGCAAGGAGCTGTGCTGTGCCCACTCACACCCTGCGTCCTACCCCCATCATTGCTGTCCCTCCCGGGCTGCCAAAGTGGCTCTGCTGCTCTCCCTCGTGGGCTCTCAGCTGGGCCTGCCTCCTCCACCACACACTCAGCTGTTCCACCTTCGCTGTCCACATTCCACTGCTTTGTTTCTGCTGTTCTGCTAAATTTTTGTGTATATACCTGAAGCCAATCCACTGCTGGGCCAAAGGCTGCCCTCAGGAGCACAGTGCCAGGCTCCAAAACCAGAGAGGCACCTCCTTTGTCCACCCTGTGTCACCCACTGCTGTGACATGTGGCACACTCAGCATCTCCAGTGGCATGGGAACAAGCAGCAGCTGCTGCCTGCTGATCCTGCAGGAAAGCTTCCCTTCCTCATGCTGATTTGTGCATAACTGCTCATGAAAAACATAATTACAGAATCACTCTGGTTGGGAAAGACCTTTAAGGTCATCCAGCCCAACCCTTAGCCCAGCACTGCCAGGGCACCACTAAACCATGGCCCTCAGCACCACATCTCCAAGGCTTTGAAACCCCTTCAGGGATGTGGACTGCATCACTGCTCTGGGCAGCCTGGGACAGGAGTGGACAATCCTCTTGGGGATGAAATTGTTCACATGTCCAACTTAAACCTTCCCTGGCACAACTTGAGGCCATTTCCTCTCATCCTGGCACTAGCTCCTTGGGACAAGAAACCAATCCCCACCTGGCTCCAGCCTTCTTTCTTGGAGAGCAATGAGGTCTCTCCTCAGCCTCCTCTTCTCCAGACTAAACTTCCCCAGCTCACTCAGCTGCTCCTCCCCAGCACTGATCTCCAGACCCCTCACCAGCTCCGTTGCCCTTCTCTGGACCCACTCCAGTCCCTTACTTGGGAGTGGCCCCAAACTGCACCCAGGATTCGTGGTGTGGCCTCACCAGTGCCAGTGACAACTGAGCTGTGTGGTCCCAAGGCAGCAGGAACTGGAGCATCCCTCTCACAGCAAACCCACATCTCATTGCCTGTGCCCTGCCTTCTCGCCTCCTCCCCTCAACCTGGGTGCCTCTGGATGACTGAACAGCACAAAGGGAAGCTCCAAGCTGCTTTCAGTCTGTGGAAGCCACCAGGGTGGTGTTTCCTGCTCTCCATGCAGCACCTGGGCAGGGCTGGCTGTGGTGCATTCCAAACACAGCTGCTCTTAGAGCCAACCCACCCAGAAAGCCCAGCAGGAAGCTGCAAAAGCCAAAAAAAAAAGCCTGAAAGAGCAGAGACCTGAAATGGCTCAGGGAGAGCAGGAAACACCCTGCAACAGCGAGATCCTTCTGCTGTAATGCAGTGCAAAGGGGTCTAGAGGCTGAGCAGATCCACCCAGGGCTGCCAGCCGTGTCCTGGGCTGCATCAGAAGCAGCATGGCCAGCAGGTCAAGGGAGCTGATTCTGCCCCTCTGCTCCTCTGAGACCCCACCTGGAGCATCGTGTCCAGTTCTGGAGCCCTCCAGGACATGGAACTGCTGGAGAGGGTCCAGAGGAGGGCCACAAAGATGATCAGGGTGGGCAACAGGCTGGGAGAGCTGGGGCTGTTCAGCCTGGAGAAGAGAAGGCTCCCTGGATGAGGCTGGATGAGGTTTGAGCAGCCTGGCCTAGTGAGAGGTGTCCCTGTCCATGGCAGGAGAGTTGGAACTGGATGACCTTTAGAGTCCCTTCCAACACCAGAACTGCAGCCAAATGTGGCCACAGCCACTGGGAGGGGAAGCACCAAAGGGGCCGTGGAGGGACTGCCCAGCCAGGCACTGCCAACCATCAGACCTGCCAGGGGGCTTTAAGGTGCTCCCAGGGGCAGCTTTGCCTCTCTCAAACCCCACTTCCTTACCTTGGCTTTGGCTTCTTGTGCTCCTGCACTGGCAGGTCGGGATGTGCCAGAAGAGCCTCGCTTGGAGGTGGAAGCAGGGCTGGAGGGTGCTTGCGAAGGGGTTGTGCTAGAGGAGGTGTGTCGGTGGGGGGGGATGGAGGGTCTAGCACCTGGGGGGGTGGCAGTGCAAGGTGAGGATCTCTTAAACATGGAAACAAAAATAAAATGGGAACAACAACAAAAAATAACATCAGTATGGGAGGGAAACACAAAGGGATCACCGACACCAAACAGGAGTGGAAAGTGCAGTCCTGGGCTGGGGTCAGAACTGCCCTCACCCTGCATCACAGAGCTGTGGGCTCTGCTGGCACCCAGGGCTGCTCTGGCAAGTCTGGCAGCCCTCATCCCTGCTCCTCCCCTACAGGGCACAACACCCAAACCCCTTTCTGGGGAAGTGTCACCCTGTGCCAGCCTGCCCCTGCCACCACCCCCCAGCACCAGCAGCAGGCTTTACCCTCTGAACTGCTTCACTGCCTCTCAAGCTCTCTGCTCTGCTGGCAAAGGCACTGCAGGAACAGCAGCAGCAGCACCAGCATGTCTGGGAGCTGCAGGTGGCTGCTCCCAGGTCTCCCAGCCCCACCCCAGCTGCTCTGTCAGTTATGGGTCGCTGGTTTTTATCCAGAAGGCTCGGATTGTTCACTGCTTGAAGCTAACCACAGCCCTCACCTTTAACGCTTCGCCCACTGCACTGCCCAGCAGCTTGTCATTATGCTGCCTGGGCACCAGCCAGGAGAACGAGCAGCTGAACTAATGCTCCTCCAGCCCAGCAGTGTGACAGATGTCCCTTAAACCGCTGAAGACTCTTCTCAGTGGTGCCCAGTGATAGGACAAGGAGCAGTGGGCCAGGAGGTTCAGAGCCCTGGAGCAGGCTGCCCAGAGAGGTTGTGGAGTCTCCTTCTTTGCAGAGATTCCAACCCATGAGGACATTGGGATCCTTGGCCAAGCTGCTTTAGCCAGGAGGGTTGGACTAGATGACCTCCAGAGGTCCCTTCCAACCCCCACTACTCTGATTCTGGAATTTGCCCATTCTTAAACCTGTTCCTCACCCACGGCTCAGCAGCTGCAAGGCCTAGAGTGCTTCTTTTTTCGTTTTTAACCTACATGTCTTGCTCTTTTCACTGCTACTCTGCTTGTCCTCAGTCCAGCCCAAGACAGTTTTGAGTCCGCTTTCACACCAGTTTGCCCCAGCCAAGTCAGATGGCTGCTTTCAAGCCTCAGGCTAAGTGATCTCCCTAACTCCCACCCACCCCCAGGACCCACAGGTCTGCTGCAGGCTTGGCTCACTTCCCTGCCATCAAAGCTCACCAGGGACTGCACCATCCAAACCAGGGTGAGGGAAGGGAAAATTAAAGCACTTTTGAAAGACAGATGGAAAACCAAAAGATAATGGAGAGGGCTCCTAAGGGGCAGGACCTGAGGCAGGGAGGGCAGGAGAGGTGTTTGGTGGCACCACCTCTGGGGCTGGGTTTCTGCTTACCTTGGGTTTCTTTCCCTCAGCTTCAGTCCCCTCCTTGTCAATGCGTCCTGACAAACGGAGAAGCACAAATCAGAGGTCCTGGGACTGGTCAGTAAGCTCTAGAGAGATGGCAGTGCCTGGCTGCAGCGACATGCAAACTGGAGGGGGGGTTCTATGTTCCTGCCCCCTTGAAATGAGGCACTGCTCTCAGAAATGTTCCAAAGCCATTCCCTTCTTGCAGAGCTATTTCCACGCCCTAGAGACATTCTCTCTGGGTTGGACAGGTTGCCCAGAAAGGTGGTGGAAGCCCCACCCCTGGAGGTCTTTAAGGCCAGGCTGGATGTGGCTCTGAGCAACCTGATTTAGTGTGAGGAGTCCTTGCCCATGGCAGGGGAGTTGGAACTGGATGATCCTTGAGGGCCCTTCCAGCCTTGACAGTTCTGTGATTCTATGATCCTGTGCACAGGCAGCAAGCAGCAGACACAATACACAAAGGTCTGCAGGAGACCATTCTGCCCAGACGTGCACTTGGTGCCAGGAGCAGCAGTTCAGTTTGGGACAGAGCAGTTCTCCTCTTCAACCCCAGGCATGAGTCCTCCTCTCTAAAACACCTTTTTTGTTCTAACATACAAATAAAGACCACAGCTGAGGGATGCTCCAGTTCTAGCACTGGGCTGCTCATGATCTCATTTACAGCTCAGTGTGTTAGTGCTGAGCAGTTTATACCTGCTTGTTGTTAATTCTCTTCTCTCCTGACACGCTGCTTCCATCTGGGTCAGGCCCTGCAGGGTCTTAAGGTTTTAGCTGTTGTCCTACTTGATTTGCCCAGAGAGCCTGTGGATGCCTCATCCCTGGAAGTGCTCATGGCCAGGTTGGATGAGGCTTTGAGCAACCTGGGCTAGGCAGAGGTGTCTCTGTTCACAGCTGGGGGGTTGGGAATGGATGATCTTTGAGGTCTCTTCCAGCTCAGGCTATTCTCTGATCTGCACCAAGCTTGCAGTGCCTGACAGTATTGCAATGCTGTGCCCAAAGACTCTGCAAGCATGGCAGAGCACAGCACCACTCAGCAGATCAGAGAGAGAGAGGAAGCAATGTTTGTGTTCAGACACTCAGAACACAGCCTCCTTGCCCCCTGCTTTCATCTAACCTCTCCTTAATCCCACTGATACCCTCCCCAGGGTTTTGGAAAGCTGTTCTGCGGGGTGAGCCCTTCCCCAGTGACCTGAAGGGTGTCACTGATACAGCACCCACCCCAACAGCCACTCCTGGGGCTGCTGGAGGCATCATCTGCCCCCCCCCACCCCGACATCCAGTTAAACTGGGGATCAGAGCAAGGCTGCAGCAGAACAGCCACAAAGTGTCTGTGAGGGAAAAGAGCAGGAAATAACTAAAAGAAACTCTTCCTAATGAAGCAGAGACTCTGCTGGACTGCAGGCAGGGCACCCCCAGCCCGCTGAGGTTGCCAGGCTGTGATGCCAGCAGCAGCAGCAAGCCATGCCAAAGCCCTGCAGCACATGGGTGAAGCTTCCTGCTGGCTTCTCGGGTAGTGAGCAAGGAGAAATCTGTTGTGAGCTTTAGCTCCAATGCAAAAAGCTGCACCAACGATTTCCTCACCCGTCTCCTGCAGCACAGAGCAGCGTTTGCAGGCTGAGAGAAGCAGCCAAGGCAGCTCTGTGGCTCAGGCTCCAAGGTGAAAGGCAGAGCATCCTTCAGGCCAGGCCCTGGAGCCTGGTAGAAGATGGTGACAGAGCACTGGGGGTTGATGTGTGTCCTCCTGCCTCAGCTTATTGACACAGCTCTCACCGCACAACTGAGCAGGACCCCTGGTAAGCCCCACAGAGGTGGAAAACAGCTCCTGGAGAAAGGAAAGGTCTAAGAGCTGCCCTGCTGGCAGGGATGTTTGTGCATTCAGCAGTGAAGTCAGACCTTCACCCAACACCAAAGGCTCGGACTTAGATGAGCTTTAAAGGTCCCCTCTAACCCAAACTATTCCATGACCCTATGATTCCAAGACAGTTAAGATTGAGATTGCTGCAGCTCTAGGGTCTGATGCCCTTCCAGCCCAGACTGCAGACACTCAGGCTGTTAGATGCCCCCAAGAGTCACACACCCAAGCAGCTCCCAACACCCTAGGTTGGATCAGCTGGGGACACAGCATCCAGAGCTGGTGCTGGAGCAGGGTGTAAGAGCATGGGACGTGCCATGCAGCAGGGAAGGTCCAGTGAGCCACAGACTCTGCCCCCACCAGCAGTCAGGAGTGGGTGTTTAAGTGAACAGACAAGAAGCAGGACCAAGGAGGGCCCTTGCCCGTGGTTGGAGCAGGCCTCACTTGCCTCTGTCCTCCTGCCTCCTCTGTGGGAAAGCCAAGAGTGACAGCAGACACATGCAAACCAGGCTGCACGTGTGCTGCCGGAGCAAGCTGCAGGCTTAGCCCCATGCCAGCATGCCAGAAGATCCAGCCAGGTGCTCGTCTTCTCGGGGCAGCTGCCAGGCGGAGTTAGGATGCCCAACCCAGGTGCACGGCACCCAAACCAAAGCCAGTGACCCAAACCAGAGCCGGGGACACGCCAGCACCAAGCACGGGATGCCAGACCCAAGCGCACTGCTCTGGCGTCAGGACACCCAGGGGCAAAGTAAAGAGGGCAGGAGAGGGAGGGAGAAGCGGCAGAGGTTGTCCGGTGGCTCACAGCAAAGGTCCCAAGCGGCAGGCCTGGAGAGGAGGCAGCAAGCTGCTGGATCAGGCAGCCCTGTCCTGAGCAAGCCCCCAGCAAGGTGAGCTGAGGGCAGGCAAGGTGGGCACAGACCTTTCAGCAGAGGGACTCGGCTGACAGCTCTATCTGCAGCCCGGGCAGAGGGCTGCTTCTTCAGCATGCGGTGCTCTCCTGTGCCTGGCACAGCCTCTTCCAGAGCAGCTTCTTTGTCTTCAGCACCACCTTTTAACTCAGCAGCTGTTTCTTGCAAGGGTCCAGAATCTTCTCCCTCCCTAGGCTCTGCTTCCTGTTGGGAGATGACTTCAGAAGGCTCTGACAGGACATCCATATTTTCCTCCCCCATCAACGGCTGTCTGCTCTCCTCTTGGTCCTCTCCTACCTTATGTGATTCAGCTTCAGCCTCTTGTGGGATGCCTTTGAGGACATCTTCGGACTTGTTTTCTCCAAAGCCACATTCTTCAAGAGCTTCCTTGGCAGCTGCTGGACATGAGCCCACTTCAGGTGATGGTGAAACTCGCTGACCCCCCGGGGAAAGCAAGATCTGCCCAGCAGTTTCATCGACATCTCGATCTGCATCTCTGTCCTGCCCACTGACACCTTCTTTCAGTGGAGCTCTGGCACCTCGGGCAGATGGCTCATCTTTGACTTGGGTGCCACCTTTGTCACCTGCTCCTGCCAACCGCTCAGTGTGCACACCATGACCCAGTGCAGGATCCACACCGACGCCTTCTCTGCCTCCACGATCCCACAACTCACTGCTGCCTTCAGCTGCTCTGGAGCCTTGGTACATATCCAGGGGGATTGGGATGGTGACCTCGATGCGGGTAGGAACTGCTCTGGGAGCCTTTGTTTCATGTGACAGAAGAGGCTGCTGAAGGAGCTCAGCTGCCAGCCTGCTGGGCTGGACCTCTCTTCTTGTTGCATCTCCCACACCTTCCTGAGAGCCAGGCTGTGGCTGCCCTGGAGTTGAAGATGCAGGGCACGAAGCATGGGCAAACAATTAGCACAGCAGAGAGGAGGTCAGGCACATCATGCTGAGGAGAGACTCAGGATTTCTTAGGACAAGGTGAAAAGCAAGTCCCACATGGCCCCCCTGAGCAGAGGACTCACTCTTGCGGTGGCTTCTGCCTCTGAAGAAGCTCAGATCCCCATGGCCATCAGGAGCATCACAGCCACAGACCAGGCTGCTCCCTGGAGCTGTTTTTGGAGGTGGTTTGGGTATGCAACCACCACCACCACCAGCAGCTGGGGTGGCCACAGAGAACAGCCATCCTCAATCTAACATCACCACTGACCCTTGATGTGGTCAGTGGCTACCTCTTCTTGCTTCAAGGGCCTGAAGAAAACCCTCCTCTCCTTCACAGGCTCACCAAACCCCTCAAGCCCTCCCTTGCAGGACATGTGCATGCAGACATGGCACCACCACAGCACCACATTCCATGCTCCCAGAGCTCAAACCATCTCTGCTTTGCTCTCCAGAGCGTTTCTGCTGCTCACAAGCCTGGGAAGAAGCACTCCTACGTCTCCTGTCTCACTGCTGTCTATTTCACCAGCCGCTGGAGCAGGCAGCCTCAGTGGAGAGGACCAGAAGTGAGAAGTGGCTGCAGCCACATGGCCACAGCAGTCTGGGATCGTGCACCCACCTGGGCTGATCAGAGCTTTAGCTCTGCTGCCAGCATTTGGGCAGAGCAGGAAGCGTGGCAGGTAAAACCAAAAGTTAAGGTCACAGAGACACAGATCTCTCTTTTTCCTTTTTTTTTGGGGGGGTGGATAGAAAAGAGGATTCTGCTCTGGGGCTGATCTCATGCATGACACAGACCTTCAGCTTGCATGCAGCCCCAGTTTTCTGGTTGAGCTGGAGCCTTTTTGGTAGAAATTCACCCAGCTGAAGCAAAGTTGCACAGAGCAATGGAGAACTCACCCTGAACACAGGCAAACTGCTTTGAAGCCAACTGCCCTAGTAAGGATGAGCACCTCCTAGTATGGATTTGTCCAGCTTCAAAGAGTCTTTGGTCTTTTTGAGCACTGATAGGGTGAAATAAAGAGCCTAGAGCAGAGCGTTTCAGCACTGAGCTTTTGATTGCTGCTTTGATAGGTGAACAAATGGGATTCAAACAAGAAAAGAAGAAGTTGAGACTGATTTGGTCTTTCAATGTCATCCTTGTTTTAAGAGACTATAATGGTTAAGTGAAATGACCACACAGGGACCTACAGAGTGGTGGTTGAGAGAAAGTGGGAGGTGATGTTTGAAATGTAGCATCAAGAAACATCCTTTAGAGCCGGGGGGTCTGAGAGGTGTTTGTGCAGCAGCAAGCAGACTGCCCTGGCTCATTTTGGACACAAACAAACAGCAGAAGCAGGGAGGTTGTGGATGGCTCCTCCCTGAGGGCGTTCCAAGGCCAGGTTGGATGAGCCTAGTTGAGAGGTGTCCCTGCCCAAGGTGGGGAGGTTGGAGCAGACAGTCTTCGAGGTGCCTTCCAACCTGAGCCCTTTAGGACTCCAGGAGCACTGACACTCGCTGCTGCCGAGGCACGGACAGTCAGGTCCCGTCCAGAGCACTCCCACACTTCACCACCTGCAGGGGTTCTGAGGCAGCACGAGGCCAAGACTGGCAGAATGCCACCAGGGCATCATCAGAAGATGCTTTTCCACCTGGCAGTCCAGAGACAGAGGTTTCACCATGCTCCACCTTCACTGCAAAGATCATTTATTCAAATCCCACCGCATGGAAAACGAAGGAAATCAGCGAGGAGAGAGCCAAGGCTGTGGGCACTGATCACTGAGTTTTCTTCCACATCAAAGAGAACCATTAGGAGGAAGCAGCAGGGGATCACAGACTCACTTCAAGGAGTTAACAGCTCACATAAGAACCCAGAAACGTCACCTGCAGGCTGTGCCAGAGCTCCAGTTAAGCTCTGTGTCCCCACATCTGACAGCGCAAAGATCCCAGGGCACTACAGGAAGGTCTTATGGAAAATCCTCTGAGCAACAGCAGCTAGAACCAGACTGTCCAGGACAGAGAGAAGAGAGAACCTTGCTCCCTGCTAAAGGCCTTCATTTCTTTTCCTGCAGTGGTATCACTGTTGGAATGAGCTGCTACTCCGAGAGCCACTGGAGAGGCAAGGAAAGATTTTGTTCCAACTGCAGGAAGCAGAACTGCACAGAACTGTGCTCGTGTGTGTGGAAAGCAAAGCCAACCACAATTCTGCCCTGAGCAACGAAGGCAAAGACCTATTTAATTCTTTAAAGACACAGATGCCTATAAAGGTTCCAATGCAGCCATGAGGAGCAAAGATGCTGCTTGAGCAGCTGGAGGGATTTCTGTGCAGAAAACATACCACAAAATGGGGTTTAGTGAAGGTTTTAAACAGCACAGCAAATGAGTGCTGTGGTGTAGTGGTGCTAGCAAAACAAGCAACACCAGAAAGGGTCTGAAAAGCTAAGATGGGGCTGGGAGCCTTGAGAAAACCCCAGCCTGAGGCTTTCCAACAGGTCAAGAGAGGCTTTCAGATAGCCAAGAGGTCCCTGGCTCATTTCTTGGCTCATCTAAGCAGTTACACAATTAATGGTCCAAGAACCAACTCCCTGCTGGCCGTGCCTGGCTTTGTCAGTCACACTCCCTAAGGCTGGGATGAGCAGAAGCCACCCTCAGTAATGCAGTCAGGGCCTCGGGGGGGCAGGTCTGGGATTGCTCTGCACTGGGGAAAACACCGCAACAAGAGCTCAACAATTCATTCCTGGCTGCGTGACACTCAGGGGACAAAACTACTGAGCAGCTCCTCCTGGATAACCTTCTGAGGGTGGTGACAGACTGGCACAGGTTGCCCAGGGAGGTTGTGGCTGCCCCCTCCCTGCAGGAGTGCAAGGCCAGGTTGGATGAGGCCTTTAGCAACGTGGGCCAGTAGGAGGTGTCCCTGCCCATGGCAGGGGGTTGGAACTGGATGAGCTTTAAGGTCCCTTCCAGCCCAACCCATTTTATGAGCATATGAATTCATGACCTGCACACCCCAGCTCTGTTCTCTACCTTTTTGCCAGGCTGTTTTGCAATGGGGCAAACAAGCACCAGGCCTTCAGCTGCCCCAGAGAGGAAAAGTGGTGCACAACAAGCTGCAGCCTCCCAGGATGAGGATGCTGGGACATCCAAAGCCTGTGTGACCCCCCTCTCTCAGGGAGACCTGCACAATGCTCCTGCAGTGCAGTGTTTGCGTGGCAGAGGGAAGTTCCCCAGGCACCAGTCACACCTGTGGGCAGCAAAAACTGCACCCAGAGGCAGATGCTTCACTGACCTTGAGTGGCATCTCCTGCGGCGTGGTCCTCCAGATTGGGGGTGGCTCCTACGCCTGCTTCTTCAGCTGCTCCCAGTTCAGAGAAAGAATGGGAAAGACAAGGTCAAAACAAGAAGGAAGTTTAGGTGTCTGTCCAGGAGGTTTCTTTACCTTCCTGCTGACGCTGCCCAGGGCTGGTTTGTGAGCAGAACGGCAGAAAGGCAACCAGCCCACGCCAGCGATGGATCAAGATCTGCCCAGCCTGTGCTGCACCAGGCTGGAGGAGAACTTCCCCAGCTGGCACATCCTGGGCAGCAGGTTGGCACAAGCTCCTTCAGGCAGAAATGCAGAGAAGAGGCTGTTAAGGAGCAGGGAAACTCTGGATTTAGATCTCTTCTGCCTGCACAAAGACCTTATGCTAGGAGCAGCACTCCCACGAATGACAAACTCTTACCTGAGGCCTGTGTCCTTGGTGACTGCTGCCCTGCCTACTGCAGTGACCTCAAGGCTCTTGGACACAGTCACCATCTACCAACCTGACCCAGCTCTGACACTTGAGCACAAATTTCTTCACAGAAATGCAGGTTGGTCTCTTCTCAGAGTTTACTTCAGTTTGTTATTTGGCTGTTCCCAAACCAGCTTGACCTTAATAGCTAAAGGGTGGGGAGCAAGAGGATGGGGTCAGGACCTTCTCAGTGGTGCCCACCAACTGGATAAGGGGCAAGGGGCACAAACTGGAACCCAGGATGTTCCATCTGAACAGAAGGAGAACATTCTTTGCTGTGAGGGTGCTGGAGCCCTGGAGCAGGCTGCCCAGAGAGGTTGTGGAGTCTCCTTCTCTGGAGAGCTTCAACCCCCCCCAGTAATTGTGCTCCTGGGCAAGCTGCTGTGGGTGCCACTGCTCTAGGAGCGGGATCGGACTGGATGATCTCTGGAGGTCCCTTCCAACCCCCACCCTGCTGGGATTCTGCCATTCTGTTTGCATGTCACAGTTCTACAGCCAAACCAGGACCTTCCCTGTTTTCCCCAGGAGCTCAGGGCACACTGCTGCTGTCCTGGCTCCCTGCTGCAGTCATATCTTGAAGCAGAGGCTGCGCATCCTCGCTGGCAGTAGAACCACTCTGCATCTCAGCCCTTCAGGGCTCTACCAGCAGCCTGAGCACTGGTGCAGGACAAACAATTTGCTTGCCCACGAGGCTGTGCTGTGGGCTCGTTTCAGTGTCCAGGCACTGGTGGAACCAAATTGCTACCCCCACACCTGCCTCAGATCCTGCCTGATGCTTCTAGAGAAAGCCAGCAGCTATCACCGGGGCCACTTCTCACACAGACTCACTTCTCACACAGACCTGACTCTCCCAGGAGCTCCTGGCCTCTTGGTCATGCACAGCAGTGCTGCAGCTTCTTGCTCTGCCCCTGAAAGACCCCCAGCACCCCCTGGGCAAACCAGGCCCAGGTGGGTGATTCCCCACGGAGCATTCAGGCTGAATTAGCCACTTCACTTCCTCTGCATTATGCTTAGAAGGCGCCGGCAGGCGCAAAAGTGCTGCAGTGTCCTGGTTTCACCTGGGGCTTCCGAGAGAACTGCCTGGGCTGAGCCAGAGCACCAGGGAGAGAAGCAGCAAGGTCCTGCGGTGTCCACCTGGCCTCACCAGCAAGGCAGAGCTGCTGGCAGAGGGCAGATGATGGGAGGGAAGCAGTTAGCCTGGAGGTGGGAGGCAAAGCCACCACAGAGACAGCCGACAAAGATTGTCTGATGCAGAGGTGAGAAAGAGAGAAGAAAAGGCTGCGAGATTCCCCAGCATGGGGAAGGCAAGAGCACAACTGTGAGATGGGAGCTGCCTGAAAACGACCTGCAAGAAAGCCTGGAAGGGTCTTTTTATGAGGGCTTGTAGTGACAGGACAAGAGGGAATGGACTGAAGCTTGAGGAGAGGAGCTTTAGGCTGGAGGTTAGGAAGAAATTCTCTGCAGTGAGGGTGGTGAGACACTGGCACAAGTTGCCTGGGGGAGGTTGTGGATGCCCCCTCCCTGGAGGTGTTTAAGGCCAGGTTGGCCTTAAGCAACCTGGGATAGTGAAAGGTGTCCCTGCCCAGGGCAGGTGGGTTGGAACTGGATGATCTTCGAGGTCCCTTCCAAGCCAGCCCATTCTATCAACCTACAGACTATTTCTGCAGGCCACAGAGAAGCAAGAAGCAGGCAGCAGGAGCAAAGCACCTGCAAGAGGTTCTGCAGCATGGTTTTGAAGCACTAACCAGTTCAGCTCTCTTCTCTGGCTGCATCAAGAGATGAAACTGCACCTTGGACTCCCTCACCTGTGGTTCCTTCTGGGATCTCCCCGTGCTGTTCGGCACCACCCTGATCCTCGTGGTCTCCTTCCTCCACTAAAGGTGCTGTGGCATCTGAAAAACAATGCAGCTTTCACACAGCCCACGAGTGGCAAAACCCTGTGGGGGCCAGGACCTGCCTGGAGAAGGTTTTGCTCAGAAAAAGCACCTGGGTCCCTCCCTTGAGCCAGTGCTTGTGGAAGGGGAGAGCTGTGCAGGACAGGGCAAAGCCAGCAGTGCAGGGACACCAGGAGCTTGTCCCCTCTGCCACACCAAGTGCACGGCTCCAGCGCACTCCTCCCACAGCTGGAGGCTTTACCACAACCACTCTAAAAACATACAGCTAAAGGCAGCCACCGAGGCCTGAGCTGCGTGCATGGAGATGCCATCTGCATGGGGACAGAACATGCCATCTGCAGGACAGAACAGCCCCCAGCAGATCCCTCCATAAACTATCCAAGCACCACAGCTGCATCGCTCTCTGGGCAGCACCAAGACGGACACCTACCAGAGGGACTCCTGCTTGGTACAACAGTCCCAGTCCAGCTGGGAAGGGGAACAAGATCCCTTCCTGCACCAGGCAGGCTTTAACTGTTGGTTTCTTGAGCCTCATACACAGGCACAGAGCCACTGCACAGACAACCTCAGCCCACACCTCCACAGTCCAGGGCTGGAGCTGCTCAGCAGCTCTCTCCACCTGTCTTTCACAGACATTTTGCAAACCTTTCCCTGAAGTCTCCTAGAGGGAGATACTTGGGATTAAAGCAGCCAGAGGAGCACAAAAAGAGCAGTTAATGAAAAGAGAGAACAAGTCTCCAGACCACTCTGGGACTAAGATTCTTTCCACAGACATGGTGCTCAGGCAATGCTCTGGAGCATCACAGACGTGCCCTGAGTCCCGCCCACAAGGCCTTTACAGCAGCAGAGTTTGGTTCATGCACAGACTCTGTAATAACGATCAGGTACACAGAGAGGGCTAAAAAAAAAGAGCTCCAAGGTGCAGCCATCTCTGCAAGGGAACCCAGTGACTGGGATGTGCTGCTAGAACTTGGAGAAGCAAACCTCTGGCCCTGGGAGCAGGCAATGAGAGGACTGCTCCTGGCTGTGCTGAGCCTATGGCACCTGTCTAGAAGTCCTTCAGGAAACAAAGCACGAGCAGTGTCCTGAACTGTAGGAAACACTTCACCTGCTCCTGCCTTCCAGCTCCCTTCCACCTCTAAGCTCATGACCTCCTTCCGCAGAGTGGGGAATGC
The DNA here is from genome assembly GCF_015220805.1 of Pogoniulus pusillus. NCBI lineage: Eukaryota > Metazoa > Chordata > Aves > Piciformes > Lybiidae > Pogoniulus > Pogoniulus pusillus. The sequence continues at coordinate 455,922 of NC_087303.1, forward strand.
CACTTGTGGTGAGCCTGGTGAAGAGTGTTCTGTGCAGGAGTGCAGACACTCTTCCTGAGGAACCCCAGCAGGGCACGGCAGGGCGAGTCTTTGGCAAGGCTTACCACGCCCCCATCCACCAGGTCTCAAAGCAGTAAGTCAAAGAGCTCCCACCTTCCGTAGTTGGGGTGCTCTTAGCATCAGATGTTTCAGAAACAGGCTCATCCGATCCATCATCGACAGGTATCTGAAGGGGGTAGCCTGGAAAACAGTCAAATGCTTAGAACAAGGCCTGGGAGTCACCAGTTCTGCGTGCCCAGTCCACAGCAGCAAGAACACTGTGTCTGGAGAGCATTAAAAGCACCTGAACTAACAAGCCAGCAAAGCATGGAAATGCCAACCCAAAGCACCAAGTGGAATGAGCAGGAACCCAGCAGCAAAGGGAACTGGACAGGGAGAAACAGCAAAAGCATGGCACAAGCAGGGGAGGAGATCTTAGCAACGTCAGCAGAAAGGATGTGCAACTTCTGAGCCACTGTTGTCCTCTCTGCCACTTCTGGAGCCTTCAGCCTCCCTCCCAGAGCAGGCTTCCATGATGAGTTACAGCTCGAACCACTGCAAAGCAGCAGGGCTTTGAGAAGGGCTCAGCGCAGCACACAATGAAGGCTGGGCTGCAGAAGCCATCTTTTGGAAGAGCAGGGCAAGAGGCACAAGTCTCTCTGCAAGGATTGTGGGCAAATGAAAAGAACAGGAGAAGTGACTTGGAAAAGAAGATCCAAAGCAACGTAAGTAAAATCCCTGGGAATCTGTGACATGTGAAGCTGAGGCTGAAGCTGAGAGATGCTACCAGACTGAAATGCACTGCAGAGCCTGGGATGAATGGATGCTCTGGGCTCTCTCCAGGACAGAGACAACCCATTGCTCTGGGCTAAGCTGTGCCCAAAGCACCTCAAGAACAGAAAATTAAGATGATGTTTACATAGAGCATAGCCGGGGGTGAGTCCCACCCAGGTCTGCTGGCATTGGGTGGGTTTCCAAGCTCAACTGTGGGGCATGGTGGAATGAGAAAGGAAAAGCTTCTTGAGGAATGCAGGTCTGAAACGTGGGGCATGGCCTCCACACTCAGAGCTCTCTGCCCAGTCCCCCCCAATCCCCCTGTGCAGGTGAGGAAAGCAGGCAGCAGGCAGCACCGGTGAGCTGTGTCTCCAAACAAAAGCAGCGCTGAATTCTGGGAGCAAACTGAGGAGTGAGCACACAAACGCACACTTGCAAAGCTGCAGCAAGAAGCCCCTCGCTGGCCTGGGTACTAGAGGTTGTTCTGCTCTTGCTGAGCCAGGAGGAGCCTTCCCTACAGCTATGAACCTCTGAGTGTCTTTTAGGCCACCTCCTGCTCGCTGCTTGCAGCCAGCTGAGCCACAGTAACCTTCCAGATGCACAGATCCCCTCCTCCAAGGAGCCCTCACACACTGGGCCTGCTCCCCACACTTAGGTCCTTCTTCCCCCAGCAGTGAGCAACAGGGCAGGTCCTTTGTACCATCTCTTGGAGCTGCTCACCTGATGGGATGTGCTTCTCCTGGGTAGCTGCAGGGTCCTCCATCATGGTGACGTCCTGACGCTGCTACACTGTCTCTCAGCCGAGTTACCTGAGGAGGAGAGGAAGAACAAGCAAGCCCTGAGCAAAACTTGACACAGCTCTCCTCACCTGCAGCCCTGCTGGGGCTGTGCTCCCATCCGTGGCTCCACCACACAGTTCTGCTTTGGCACCAGTTCCCAGGAGCAGGAAAGTCTTAAGATGACTGAACTGGTTTGGTTGGAAAAGACCTCTAAGATCATGTCCTGCCACAAGACATCAGCCAACAACTGCCAACCACTTCAGCCACTACAGGAAGGTGCCTGCTTTGTTCCCTTTGGCTGAAGAGCCCTGAAACCTCAGCAGCAGGTCATACCTCAAGGTACACATTACCTATTGGGTTTCACACCAGTGCTGAAATGCTCCCCAGAGCTTCCCAGATCTGACCCTAGTGCCTCCAAAGCCACCAGGAACACACTTTGCCCTGACCAAAGTAGGGGAGGGCAGCAAGAAGAGAGTGCTAAGATGCCAAACTGGGATCTAAAAGGACTGCCCCAGCCAGATACCAGTCTTCGACAGAGCTGCACCAAGCTCCAACCACAGGAGGTCACAGCAATCCACACCTGGAGGACAGGAAAATTCACGTGTGGGTATGAGCCAAAAGCAAAACGTGGAGATCTAAACATACATATAAAAAAAGAGCATAAAAATATATCAAGTTGCTCCCTGTGAACCAGGTCACACTGCCCGGAGCAAAGCATGTGCCAGTCACTGCATCCACCAGGATAAGGATGGAGGCAACTCCTGCCAGTCCCACAGGTACTGACGATGTCCAAAGTGACCATCCTGGTGCGTACAGGACACTGCTTGGCCACAGTTCAGTGCAGATCTGCTTCTGCTGCGTGTTCCAACTCCGCACTTGCCAGTTTCATCAGTCCCTCAGCGGAGGTGCCCAGTGGCAAGGTGTGATGCTGCCACAAAGTGGTGTCTGTGGCATACACCCAGTCAGGGATACACAGCTACCACCATACACTGATCACCTTCCAGCCAACCCAAGAGTGGCACAGAGTGGTAAACCAGGACCCTCCAGAGATGGACTTGGAGCAGGGACTCTTCTCTAAAGAGGGTCTTGCTTGGTTGTGGGTCTGAGAGGACAGCACAAGGACTGCTTAACCCTGAATCCTTCTGGTAGTGCCCAGAAATCCAGCGGTGTGGCACAGAGCTGGGGCTGAACACTGGAGTGTGGAAGGAGAAGAAATGCTACAACCCAGAATGATTCGATTAAGGTGCATTGATTTGCAAAAGGAAACGAAGCTGCCAACAAACACCCACTGGTGTGAAGCAGGAGCCGCGTTTCTCCTCGGTCCCCACTGCTGTTATCTGTCTCCCTAACGGCTGGCGTTCTACGGGCCGCTACAGGCAGTGATTAACAATCACACAGGGGTGAGCAAACCCAGGGCCGAAGCTCAGGTTACTCGCGGCGGGGAAGCAGAGCCCTGCGGGTTTGTTTGCGGCATTAGCGCCCTGGATGCGCGGAGCGCTCCCCGCGCCCGGCTGGCTCCGAGGGTGGCGAGATGCACTCTGCAGTGCAGCTCCTGCTACCACGCCGGCTGAGAGAGCTGAACCCAGGACATCTGAGGACCTGCCCTGGAGGGAAATCACACATTTGAAAAGAAAAAGAGGTTTAAAGCAGGAAATAATTAAGTATCTAATTTTTGCCCCCCAAAATAGAGGGCTGTAATTATTTGGACGTCTGCCTGCCCTCCTCCTCCCAGAGCTCAAAGGATCATACTGATCCATCTGGCCCCTGACTGATATTATTTACACTGGAATACTAAAATTATAATCTTAGCCTAGTGTAGAGGCCAGGAAAGCAACTTGGAGAGTTGAATGCCACACCAAGTGCTGCTCTTCTGCCTGCACATGCCCAGAGGGGAGAGCTCTCTGTCCCGAAGGCACACACACGGCACTGGCTGCTGCAGTCTCCCCTCTCTGCTGGTGGAAAAACCTGAGCAGGAGCAGCAGTTCCCATCCCACTCACAGTTGGTGGTCCCTAAGAGTCCACCCAGCCCAGCTCACCACACATCTACAGATTCTGCCACCTTTGCTTCCAAGCCACGGAGCCAGAGGCAAAGCACTCGCAGGTCTGCTGTGCTGCATTTAAACGAGGCTCACACTGAGTTTCCTTACTCTGCCTTCTCCTCTCTTTTCCTCCCACCCGATTCTTGGAGAAGAGCAATTAGTGTCTCCCTGGAAGGATCCCACTGGAAAGAGTCCCTGGAGGGACTGGAAAGCTGTGCGGATATGGTGCTGAGGGCCATGGTTTAGTGGTGACCTCGCAGTGGTTGGACTTGATCATCTTAAAGCTCTTTTCCAACCAAAACGATTCTGTGACTCCGGGACTTAGTCCCTTCTCACCTCTGGATGAGACCCCCCTGGGACACCATCCAGAGAGGGCTCTACCTCGGCCACCAGTGAGCTCCCGTGCCCTGCCGCAGGCTCGTCCCCTGGCTCCACAGACGGCTCCCGGCACAGCCAAAGACTTTCCTTCCCCTCTCCCTCTGAATAGAGCATTTAGCATCTCTCCAAGCCTGGCACGGCAGCAGCACCCAATGATTCAGCAAAGGCTGCTGGCTGGGGGTGCTGACTGCAGCCTCCCTGCCCTGCCAGCACTGTTCGCTGAGGTGGTGACCATCTCCTAGCTTCTGGGCTTTGCGGGAGAACCTTCTAGTGCTGTGCCGCCCACAGCCAGGCAGAGGCAGCCCCCACTCCTCTGAGCTCCACGCAAGGCAGGGTTCAGCCATCTCAGAGCTGAAGGGTTGGAGCTGGGCTCGGGAGGATGTAGGCATTAATTTTCAGAGACAAGAGCGAGCTGCTTTTTCTGTTCCCAAGGAAGGAAAAAAGCACCACCAAAAGCCACCATCATCCAACAGAAAACCACTCAGAGCACCTAAGGGCTGGCTGCAGCTTGCACAGTGCCCTGGATGCTCGTTAATTTGGACACAGTGATTCTGGGGCGGGGGGAGGGCTGCTGCCTGTTCTGCTGCACAGAGCAGAAGCAGCTCTCAGCAGATGAAGCACAACCATGTCTGCAACGTGGCAGGCAGAGGAGCAGCACCAACCTGCTCCTGAACCACTCTGTGTGGCAGTCAGTACAGGAGAAGGACAAAGCCCCCTCCAAACCAGCAGGACCCAAGGGGCAGGGAGGGGACTCCAGCTCCCACATGGCTGTTGCAGCATCTTGCTTGCAGCCCACTCACCTGATGGCTGAGCACAGCCTATCCCATGCAGCATTCACAGAAGCACAGCATCACAGAACTGTTTGGGTCAGCAAAGCCCTCTGAGATCATTCAGTCCAACCCCACCACGGCCACCAAACCATGTCCCCAAAGTGCCATGGCTACAGGTTTCTAGAACACTTCCAGGGATGGGGACTCTACCGCCTCTCTGGGCAGCCTGCTCCAATCCCTCTTGCAGGAAAGAAGTGCTGCTAATCTCCCCTGGTGCCACTTCAGGCCCTTTGGGGGTCGGATTAGATCACCTTTGGAGGTCCCTTCCAACCCAGACCATTCTATGATTCCACAACTTCCTCTCATGCCATCACCTGACACTAGGCAGAGGAGGCCAATCCCCACCTCACTGCAACCTGCTTTTAGGCGGTTGTAGAGAGCAGTGAGGACTCCCCTCAAGTGCTCTCTCTGCAGCTTGCCCTCCCGGGCTGGCAGGGCTGAGATGTGAGCCCAGCACAATAGAGCTGATGGAATTCAGCAGCAGCTGACGAATGAACACAACCAAGCACACAAAGCGATTCAGTGGGTGACAGAAAGCTGCCACCAGTGCCCCTGCGCTGCAAAGCTCTCCCAGCAGAACTTGCAACACTCAGGATGTGGAACCAGAGACTCGGTTTAGTTGGAAAAGACCTTTTAAGATCCTGTCCAACCATCAACACAGCACCACCAGGGCCACTGAACCATGTCCCCAAGGGCCACATCCACATAGTTCTTGAACACCTCCAGGGATGGGGACTCCACCACCTCCCTGGGCAGCCTGTGTCAATGCCACCATATGGTTCAATTCATCAAGACCACCACCTCTGAAGACATTTTATGCCTCTATCCTCTCCCTCTTTCCTTTCCACCTATTGCATGTCTCAGCCAAAATAATCGCTCACTTAAACCCACACAGCTTGGGGACAGATCTGTTCTGTTGGAACCAAAAAGTAAACTGCCCATGTGCAAACCTCTTGTTCTGGAGGGGAAGCCTCAGCTTTGTTCTGGGTTTTCATTCAGGCATCCATCCCTGGGACTGACAAAAACCGAACCCTGCCTGGAATTGCACGTTTGAGGTGAGACTTCTGGAAACAAAAGATGGCTCTGAAATGTGTGCTTGAGAAACTGCTCCGAATGCTGAAGTCTATAAAGATAGTCCTTGGGCTGTTTTTTCTTTTCCAGTGCGGGGAGGGGGAATCCCTCCGGGGGGGGGGGGGGAATTAACATTAAAAGGGAAAAAAACCCCAAGCCAACATTCGTACAAGCGTGAGAGCAGCCCCACCCTGGAGCCACGGCTCAGAACTAACTGCAGCCCCAGAGCTGCGCGGAGATAACCTTGGGCAGCACCTTCTGCACGACAGATAGAGCACAAACCCTCCCTGGGAGCTCTATCCTTTCCCAGCAGAAGTACTCCTCGCACCCAGGCAGGCTATCTGAAACGCCACAGCCTCCCCCCGCAGAGCTCTTCCCAGCCTCCCTCCTCCGCACCTGCCCAGGGGTCCCTTCCGAGCCGCGCAGCCAGGCGCCGGAGGCCAGCAGGGGGCAAAGGTCCAGAGAGATGACTGCCCTCCTGGACTGGGCACTGGTGAGGCTGCATCTGCAGTCCTGGGTTCAGTTTTGGGGCCCTCACTCCAAGAAAGACATCGAGGGGCTGGGGCAGGTCCAAAGAAGGGCAACCAAGGTGGTGAAGGGTCTGGAGAACAGGGCTGGGGGGGAGCAGCTGAGGGAGCTGGGGGTGTCCAGGCTAGAGGAAAGAAGTCTGAGGGGAGACCTTCTGGCTCTCTGCAGGTCCCTGAGAGGAGGCTGGAGCTAGGTGAGGGTTAAGTCTCTTCTCCCAAGTAGCAATTGATGAGAGGAAATGGCCTCGAGCTGTGCCAGGGGAGGTTTAGCTGGACAGGAGGAACAATTTCTTCTTCAAAAGAGTTGTCAAACCCTGCAACAGGCTGCCCAGGGCAGTGGTGGAGACCCCTTCCCCAGAGGGGTTTCAAAGCCAAGATGTGGTGCTGAGGGCCATGGTTTAACAGGGCACTTGGCAGTGTTGGGTTAAGAGTTGCACTCAATGATCTCAAAGGTCTCCTCCAGCCTAAACAGTTCTCTGATCCTGTAATTCTATAAACCCAGTTTGCCTGGGAACTGAGTTTAACTGGTGACATCCTGGGCATCTCCTGCCACCAACTCCAGTTGCTTTGCCATGCACACCAGCTAGATGGCACATGGCACATTCCACTGCCAGGCTTGCAGCTGCCTTCCCAACAATAAAAGATTACAACCAGCAGACTCCAACTAGCTGAATACTGCCATGCCCACCCTCAGACTGGCATAAGCTGGAGGGAGAAAAGCAAATCCTCCCATGTGCTGTCACCATGGTGGGCTGAAGGTATGCCTGGCCCACCAGCAGGGCAGGGCAGGGTGGGTTGTGGCATTCAGACCATCGGTCAACTCTGGATGCACTTCATGACCCGGTTAAGAGCAACCCTGTGGTATGCAGGAGCAGCTCTGACAGCATTTGAGCAGCACTTCGTGGCTGAAACAGGCTCCAAAACAGTCCCTGCAGGCCTGTGCTGTACAAAGTGTTAGGGGCTAAAAGCCAATATAGCAATTTACACCCCCAAAGCATGTCCAGTAATGAAGAGCCTTAAGTGAAATGATGCCAACCCTTAACAGCCACCAACAGCACTGAGGCTCAGGTCAGGAAGTGAGAGCTGTTAGTCAGCTCGAGAGCCACAAGGCATTGAGAGAGGAGATAAATGCAACCTTCCTTGTGGAGTTTGGCAGGGATCCTGAGAGCAGGAGGCTGCAGAGACCTGACAGGAAAGCTTTGTGTCATGGTTCCCACAGCTCCTTTTCTCCAGCACCCACAAAGGTCTCAGTGCCAGCCCACAGCCAGCCTGGCCTTGCTTCTTTGCAAGACACAACAAGCATGAATTGAGACATCCCAGCCACAGCCCTGCCACTCTCCTGCACTCATGCCCAGGAGAACCAAGCCAGAAGCGAGGGCACAGCCTAGGCGGCAAATTGATTTCCTAAGCAACTTGTTAGGCTGGAAGGCATCACTGAGGTGGCTTGGTCTGGCCTGCCAGCAGGAGGAAAGCTACAGCAGAAGCCCAGCTGGGGTGGCACTGCTTCGAGTAAAGCCAACTGCTCAATTCATGGCAACCTCCCACCCCAGCACAACCCACACACGGAAACTGGTCCAAACCAAGCAACTGCTGCATCTTTCTTCCAAGAGGAACTGTAGGATCAGCTACAAATACTATTCCATAATGAGGGCAGGAGAACAGGGAAGGTCTGGGATCAACAGAGATGAACTTGCAGCTGCAGCAAGTGATCATTGTCAGAGTGGATGAGGCAGAACCAGGGAACTGCTGTGGTGTTCCCCAGGGCTCAGTACTGGGGCCAGTTCTCTCTGATATCTTTATGAGTGATCTGGAAGCCCTCAAGGGCACCCTCAGTTATTCTGCAGATGCCACTAGGCTGGGAAGAAGTCCTGATCTGCTGGAAGGTAGGAAAGCTCCACAGAGAGACCTGGACAGGCTGGATCCATGGCCCCCACGAGACTGAAGAAGGCTAAATGGCCTCAAACTGTGACTGGGCAGGTTCAGACTGAACATTAGGAAACATTTTTTTTCCCAGCAAGAGTGGTCAGGCATTGGAATGGGCTGCCCAGGGAGGGGGTCGAGTCACCTAGATGTGTTTAAAAGTTGTTTGGATGTGGTGCTTTGGGATATGGCTTAGGGTGAACCTTGTGGAGTAGGGATATGGGCTGCGCTTGGTGGTCCTGAGGGGCTTTGCCAACCTGAATACTTCTGTGGTTCTGTAAGTGCCAGGCCCTGCACTTGGGTCACAACAACACTATGCAACACTCCAGCCCTGGGGAAGAGTGGCTGGGAACTGCCCAGCAGAGAAAGCCTTGGGCAGCCAGGTGAAGATGAGCCAACAGACCAAGGTGGCCAAGAAGGCCAACAGCATCCTGGCCTGGATCAGCAACAGCATGGCCAGCAGGAGCAAGGAACTGTCACCCTCTGCTCGACACTGCTGAGGCCACACCTTGAGCACTGGGTCCAGGATAACCACCAGCAAACTACTCCAGCACTCCCCAGCTGGCAAGACTTAGCTTCCAAATGAAGCTGGGCAGCCCAAAGTCTCGTTCCCTTGGCAGAAAGGTAACTAAAAGCAGAGCTGAATGCAGTGTGTCCTACTGAGAGGGCATCAGCGGCAGAGGGGGAAGAAAGCAGATGCCAGGGACCACACAGCTGTGCTCTGGTGGCACCCAGCCTTGTGTCATCTGTGCCAGGCGACATCATTGCCACTCACAGCAGGGCACACAAACGCGCCCCCACTGCCCTTCTGGTGCCAGGAGATGGATGAGTGCTCCCTCGGTGCCCGTCTGAGAGGGTCAGCAGCTGCACCCCACTCACCCCGTGCCAAACAACAGCACCCAGGGCTGCAGCCACAGCCCAAGGGCGGAGGGGACACGACCTGAGAGCCGCCGTAGGATCAGCCCTGACCGCGGGGGGAGAGCCTAACAACCCAAACGCTGCAGCTCCAGGCATCACGAGCCCGGGAGCTTGTGGCTCCATTTACACACAGCCCCGGCCCGAAATAGCCCAAGCGTTGGCAGCTCTGCTTGAGCGGAGTGCGGGGGGAGAGCCACACCGCTACGAGCGCCGAGCAGAGACATCTCCGCAGCAGGCGAGCGCAGCGCTCCAGAGCTGCTGCTGTAGTACTCATCCCAGCAGCTCCATCCTCCACAGCAGCCACAAGACGTCCAGGTGATCTCTCAGCTGCCTTCCAATCACAGGCACCTCCAGAGAACATCCAGCCTAAGCTCCCTGTCAGAGCAGGGTCACCCAGGAACGCATCCAGGTGGGTTTGGAAAGTCTGCAGAGGAGACTCCACAACCTCTCAGAGCAGCCTGCTCCAGGGCTCAGCACTCTCGGAGTAAAGAAGTTCCTCCTCGTGTTGAGGTGGAACCTCCTCTGATCCAGCTTGTACCTGCTCCTTGTCCTGCCACTCGGCATCACCACACAGAGCCTGGCAGCTTCGCCCTGACAACCACCCCTCAGCTCTTGATAGACATTGGTCAGGTCCCTTTGCATCCTTCTCTTCCCCAGACTAAACAGCTCCAGGTCCCTCAGTCTCTCTTCACAGGAGGGAAGGACGAAGAGGCTGGGGAGTAGTCTTGAACATAATTCTTGTGGTAAGAAGCTGGGAGAGCTGGGGCTGTTCAGCCTCGAGGTGAGGGGGCTGAAGGGAGACCTCACTGCTCCCTACAGCTCCTTGACAAGGAGGCTGGAGCTGAGGGCAGCCTCTTCTCTCGGGCTTATCCCTGGACAAGGGACAGGACAAGAGGAAACAGCCCCAAGTTGCCAGGGGAGGTTTAGATTGGATACGTATCTTTCCAGATGGGGTCTTCAAGCATTGGAACAGGCTGCCCAGGGAAGTGTGGAGTGGTTCAAAAGAGGCTTGGAGGAGGAGCTCAGGGCCATGGTCTAACAGCTGTGTGCAGGAGATGCTGGGTTGTGGCTGGACTCGAGGACCTCAGAGCCTCTTCCAGCGTCGCCTCGCGCTCAGCGTGGCAGTGCCTTCCTCCCCAGCTACTCAGTCAGTAAGGGCAGGCAGGAAGCACCAACCCTTGCTACTTGAAAATGAAAACTGAGCAAACATGAGCTCTCCAAGTGCTGCCTCTGAAAGGTGATCAAACGCCAGCAGCCTTTTGTAAAGACAAGCCTCCTTCCAATCTGAATCACTTAGGGCAGAGTGACAGCCCTGTGAAACAAGAACAGCCTGAGAGCTCTTCATAATTCATAAGCCACTTGCTCTTCACCTCCTTTGTGTGCTTCCCCAAGCACTGCCTCTTCCCAGAAGCTGGCAGAGGGAGGAACATGGATGGAGGTGGCACTGATGGCAGGCACTGATCCATCAGGCACTGCCTGATATGCAGCCAGCTGAGGAGCTGTGTGAGCTGCAAGTTGTCTGGTGAAGAGGCTGGAAAAGCTTCCTTCAGGTTCAAAGACAGATAAATGCCTCTCAGAACAACGGGAGGGAGATGCAAAACAGAGGGAGTCAAAAATGCATCTTTCTCCATGGCTTTCCCCACGTTTTCTTGGGGGAAGGGGCTGGAACTATTGACAGCTTTCTGTAAGAGCTGAAAATCTTCCATGCATCAGGTTTGGGTTCACAGCAGAGCAGCTCCCAGCAGAGGCAGTTGGGGCTGTGCAGTCTGCAGAGGAGAAGGCTCCCAAGGGACCTTCTTGTGGCCTTGCAGTATCTGAAGAGGGCTACAGGAGAGCTGGGGAGGGACTTTTTAAGCTGTCAGGGAGTGATAGGACTGGGAGGGATAGAACAAAGCTGGAAATGGGGAGAGTCAGACTGGATGTGAGGAAGAAGTTCATGAGGATGAGGGTGGTGAGAGCCTGGAAGGGTTTGCCCAGGGAGGTGGTGGAAGCCTCATGCCTGGAGGTGTTTAAGGCCAGGCTGGGTGAGGCTCTGGAGAGTCTGATCTAGTGTGAGGTGTCTCTGCCCATGGCAGGCAGTTGGAGCTGGATGATCCTTGTGGTCCCTTTCCAACCCTGACTGATTCGATGATTCTGCAAAAAACAGCATCAAAAGGGACCAGAAAAGCTGGGCTGAAAGACCCAAGAGCTCAGGGAGCCCTCAGTGAACCCAACCTCCACAGCCTAGAGCTGTGCATGCTAACTGCTGGGGGTCACCAGGTGGCAGGTCTCTGGGGCACACTGGCAGCCAGAGAAGAGCCCAGGGCTGCTCACCTGCTGGCATGTTCCTCAGGGCTGCTGAGAATTACACTAACAGAATTTGCCAGCCCAAAGCAGCTTAGGCCCAGCCCAGCAGCTGCCTCCATGCTGGGTGGCAATTAGGAGCCCAGATTAGCCCACACACAACTCCTCTTCTCTCGGGCTTATCCCTGGACAAGGGACAGGACAAGAGGAAACAGCCCCAAGTTGCCAGGGGAGGTTTAGATTGGATACGTATCTTTCCAGATGGGGTCTTCAAGCATTGGAACAGGCCTGAGCTGCAAAGTAGCTGGACTCAAGAGATGGGAAATTCTTCTGCCAACTCCCTGTCTTCTCCTCTGCCCAAGTAACAGAGAACCAAACCTCTGTCCCCTGCCAGGAACAAGGATGTGCTGGGAATTGCTTGAGGGAATACAAAGTGCTTTGCAAGGTAGGAATATTAACCTTAAACCAGCTACTGTTGGCAGAGGCAGGTGGTGGTTTACCCAAGGCATTGCTATTCCTACTCTCCCTGCACAAGCAATGGAGGTGGAAGGGCTTACAGCATCCTCACAACATCCTGTGAAGGGCTTGAGGCTTCTCAAGGAGCAGGCTGGGGCCAAACCAGGATGGAAGCCCAGAGGGAGGTCCCACAGCCACCACAGCCTGAGTGCTCCCAGGGAGCAGCCCCTGAGAGGAGAAACCAGAGGAAGCTCCTCAGGGACACTACGGAGACATAAGCACAGCCAAGCTCCTCCTTCACCTCACCCGAACCCTGTGCCCCTCCCTGCCAACCTGCAGCATCTCCTGCCAATGTTGGCAGCTCCTGCCCCTTCTTACCTTCCCTTTTCACTTTGTGCCTGGCTTATCTGACCACCACGCCAAGATCAGCCTGGCTCTAAGCCCACTAACTTTAGCTAGATTAAAGCTCTGATCAGAGGCTTACACAGCAGCAAAAAAAGGAAGCAACAGCAGCTGCAAGGCTTGCCCTGTGCATTGAGCAGGCTCTTCGTGAAGAGAGAGAAGAGAAGCCTCTTTGGCAGGGATTTACCAGGCTACCTTTGGATTTCTTCCCTGCCCCCTGCGAGAGGATCGTGCAGTCCTGCATCTCACAGATCCACAAGATGGTCTCTGTGTGGACAAAAATCTTCCTCCCTGAAAATCCTGCTTGCTTGGGAAGCCTTTAAGCAGTTGAACACATTGAGAGGATCAAAAAGAAGGCAGGAGATCTTATTTACCAGCTAATTCTCTTTGCCTCTTCCCATCCCAGGCTCAGGCCATGCTGCTGGGAATGAAAGCATCGTCCCTGCTGCCGCAGGACTAAGGTGGGCTCAGCCTGCACCAGCCACGGGTCACGCCGCAGAAATCAGTGGGAGCCTGGAGCTGGCCCTGTGCTGCCTGCCAAGGAGAAGCTGGAGATGTGCCTGAGCTGCTGTGCATGGCATCACAGACAAGTCCTCTGCCAGCCTCGCCAGCGGCTGGGAGGAGCTGCCCAGCCTGCCCATTGCCCCCAGAAGAGAAGGAAACACAAATCACAGAATCACAGAAGGGTTTGGGACCCTCCAACAGTCATCTGTCCAACCCCCTGCAGGCAGCAGGGACATTCCAGAGCCCCCTTCCAGTCTGACCTTGAGTATCTCCAGGGATGGGGCCTCAGCCACCTCCCTGGGCAACCTGCTGCAGCGTTCCAGCAGCCTCCTGGTGCAGAACTTGCTCCTCACAATCACCTAAATCTGCTCTTCCCTCATTTCAAACCATTGCCTCTCCCATCACTGCAAACAGTCCCTCTGCAGCCTTCTCATAGCCCACTTCAGGCACTAGAAGGCAGCTGTAAGGTCCCCCTGGAGACACTCCCAGCTCCCCTGGGCTGTCCTCACAGCAGAGACTCTCCAGCGCCTTGATCATTTTCATGGCTCTCCTCTGGACCTGCTCCATCAGGTCCATGTCCTTCTTGTGTTGAGAGCACCAAGTCAATTTTTCTTAGCTGGAATGTTATGTTTCTGTGTGCCTGGATGGGGAGAGGGAGAAGAGGGAAGGAAAGCTTCCAAAACCACCACTGGAGTGCTAACGAATTCAGGCAGCAGTCAGCGTAACAATTCTGCCCCATCCAAACTGCCCCTTGCCTTGGCTACCAAATCACACCATCAGGAGGAAGAAACTGCTTCCCTGAGGGACTGCACTGCCTGAAGCAAGACAAAGCCACCCACCACCCATGCCCAGCAACTGACAGCTGCCACGCTCCTCTGCCACTGCCAGAGAGCTGCTGTGGACGATGCTGCCATGGACAATGCTGCCATGATAAGCAGTGGAGGATCATTCTTTGCCCTTGAACACAGCAAATATGGGAGGACACTAAGCACTGCTACACCCTTCTTGGTGTGCTCCTGAAATGCAATTCAATCCAAGAGCTGAGAAACGCCTGCCAGAGCTGGCTCCTCCTTAGCCAGTCAGACACCAAACGCCCTCGAATGAAGAGCAGGGTGAAGATGGGAGGTTGTCCTTTCCCTCTGCTCTGCCCTGCTGAGACTTCATCGAGTGCTGTGTTCAGTTTTGGACTCCCCAGTTTAAGAGGAACAGGGATCTGCTGGCGAGAGCCCAAGGGAGGGCTGTGAGGATGCTGAGGGGACTGAGCACTGCCTGGTGAGGAGAGGCTGAGGGCCCTGGGGCTGAGAGTCTGGAGAGGAGAAGACTGAGAGGGGATTGAATCAATGTCTGTAACTGTCTGAGGGCTGGGGGTCAGGACGGGGGGACAGGCTCTGTTCACTGCCCCCTGGGACAGGACAAGCAGCAGTGGATGGAAGCTGCAGCACAGGAGGTTCAGCTCAGCACAAGGAGAACTTCTTGCCTGGAAGGGTCCCAGAGCCTGGCACAGGCTGCCCAGAGAGGTTGTGGAGTCTCCTTGTGTGGAGCCTTCCCAGGCCTGTCTGGATGTGTCCTGTGTGCCCTGAGCTAGCCTGGATGGTCCTGCTCCGGCAGGGCTTGGACTGGATGATCCCTTTGGGTCCCTTCCAACCCCTGACTCCCGTGAGCCTGCGATGCCCACGCTGGCTGCAGAGCTGAGCTCTCAGATCGGTGCTCCCTTCGCCCAGCACGCGTGGGGTGTGAGGGACCCGGCAGCAGGTGAAGCTGTTGCCAGCAGGTTAGTGACAGCAGCCCCCTGGAGGCAGCTCGCTGGAAGCAGGTCCCCAGCGCCGTCTCCATTTTCCAGGCGGCTGCTCTGCAGCTCAGCCATGCGCGGTAGGAGCCGGCGGAGCCTGTGCGAGAGCCGAAGCTCTGCTCCTCTGCCTTCTCCGGTGGCACACTTAGAGAACAGCATCCATTTGGTGCAGCACAGCCACGAGCTAGAGCCATGCCTGAAGCCTGCTGCGAACAAGGGCTCAAGCAGCAGCCCTGAGCCGCCCGCGGAGCGCACAACGCCAAGGGCACACTCCACGCCAAGGGCTGAGCTTAAGTGGTCTGCTTTTAAGTGCAAACCTCAGCCCTGCAGCGATCACCTGCCCTCCTGCCAGCCCCAGGACCCTGCACTTCCTCTGCTGCAGGAGGACCTCTGCGGCAGCGCACAGAGCCAAGGTCCCCAGGGACACACGAGCAGGACTCCTGCTCCGGGAGGGGACACATCCTGCACTCCCGGGAGCTGCTCTAGCCAGCTGGCCTCAGCACCATCTCCTTCCCCTTCCCTCCTTCCAGAGGAGGCTGCTGGGTTCGCGGCTAGGCTCCAAGGACACTGACCCCGAGAAGAGGTCAATGTTCAGTCAGAAGCTTCATAAATTAAGAGAATTCAATGAGGAGACTTCATTTGCACCTGTAAATGGACCTGAAAGATTTGGGTACTTGCTGTCACCTTGCACCTCAACCCAGATGGTAACAGCACCATGGGGAGGGCCTAAAACATGCGGTGAGACAAAGCAGATTGCTTAGCCGCAGTAGCAAGACGCAAGGGAGTGGCTCCTGCCGACCCTGACCGGGGGGAGAAGCAAAGCACAAAGTCCTCACCTCACAACCGGGCAGAGCAAGGCTGCAAACCAGGCTCGGCTCACACTGCTTGGTCCTTATTCCTTACACCACCTCCAGCGCCCCCCTGAGAGATGCTTCAAGGCATCTGCAATCAGCAGAAGCTGTGTGTGACAGTGGGGCTAGGGGCTACCTCAGCCTGGCTCTGCAGCACCAACGTAGGAGACAATTAGCAACGATTCCTTCCTGGAAAGGGTCCTCAGGCACAGCAAGAGGCTGCCCAGGGAGGTGGTGGAGTCACCAGCCCTGGAGGTGCTTAAGACACATGGATGTGGTGCTGAGGGATGTGGTTTAGTGGCAGTGGTGGGGCTGTGAGCTCTGGGCGAGTGGTTGAACCTGATCTCAAAGGCCTCTTCCAACCTCAGCAGTGCCATGGTCCTGCTCGATGGAAGTGTGGGAGGCCAGCACCAGCCACACCTTGAGCCCTACAGGGTTTGCCTGCAGTTGGAAAGAGGCTGTCACCTGTTCACAGCTTGCTTTTGATCTCGGCTGCTCCCCTTTCTGTGAGTGCACAGAGCTGGCAAGGTCTGCTGCAGCCTCGGAAGCTCTGTGAACAGTCACCACTGCCACAGCAGTGAGGATCTCGAACACAGACAACTCTCCACGGCACAGCTCTGGCCAGAGCGCGCCAGAGGCAGGGACGTGCCATGGACACCAATGCCACAGGAGGCTCTCTCGTGGCAAGGAGACACCCAAGGTGTCCTCTTAGATTGGGCCTTCACTTCTTAAGTTATTTTGGGCTGTTTCAACACATGGATAGAAATGAAACTGATGACAACAGCTCCATCTGCTCCAGCTACTGTCACAGCACCACGGCTGGCATCGCTCCTGCTCTGACAGAAAGCCTGGCCTGGGGAAGGAGCCAAGTCAGGTGAGTCTCCCAGGGAGAACTGTTTGAATTCCATGGGATCCTGGCTGCAGGAGTGCCCACTCAGATGTGTGGTAGGGCAAAGAGCCTTCCACTGCTGCCCCAGGGAACAGGGAGGGAAAGCAGAGGGTGCCAAGCAGCTGGGTGGAGCAGTGATGCTCACTGGCCTCAGCAGCAGTGACACAGAATGGCTCAGGCTGGAAGGGACTTTAGAGATCATCTACCCCAACCTCCCTGCCATGGATGACTCTGAACTAGACTTGGTTGCCCAAGGCTTTGTTCAACCTGGCCTTACACATATCCAGTAAAGAGGCATCCACAGCCTCCCTGGGCAACCCATTCCAGAGCATCACCACCCTCATACTGCAGACCTTCTTCCTAAGACCCAGTCTCAACCTACTCTCCCTCAGCTTCAAGCCATTCCTTCTTGTCCTGTCTCTAGACACTCTCATGAAAGTCCCTCTGCAGCCTTCAGGTACTGGCAGGCAGCTCTGAGGTGCCCCTGGAGGAGCCCCCAGAGAAGGGGACAGGACACACAGAAGCAGGACCAGGCACTACCAGCTTGCCCGAAGAACCACGGCAGCAGAACACAGGTCCCCATGTGCTGCTGCCACAAACCATTACCACAGACTGTCCACAGCCACTGACACCCAAACTTCGGCCTCACAGAGTTCAGTCTCAGCAACCCAAAGGTGAGTGGCAGCCCTGGAGGGCAGCAGGATGCCCTGTCGGGATGTAAGCACAGGGCAGGCTCAAGCCTTGCTGACACACTGGTTCCCTACCCCAGAAACAAACGTGCCAGAGCTCACAAGCTTCTGGGGCTGCAGCAGGACCTGTCCTCACCCCCGCAGTCACTAAGCAGCAGGGCAGGGCTCAGAGGAGGTGATTCTGGCTTCTGTTTGGCTTTTCTGCTTTATTGTTGCCTTTCCTGACTATGAGACACTCCAGGTGAGGCCAGCAGTCAGAGTGTGTTTGCTGAATGTCTTTGGTTTGGGTCTTTCAGGCCAGAAGACACAAACAATAGGACATTCATCACCACATTTGCATCTCCCTCCTCATGCTATTGCATAACAGCAGGAAAAACATTCTTCCCTCAAAGGGTCACAAAAGCCTTCATTAAAAACCGAAAGCAGAGATTTTCCTCCTTAAATCTCCATGGGAAGGGGCAGGAGAAAGAAAAACAGAAAAAAGGATCCTAATATGGAGCAGATCAGGAGAAAAAGTCAAACGATCAGCAAGCAGCAGAGCCTCGGGGCGAGTGCATCACTCAGCTCCGGCCAGACAGGGCAGGGGTGGGCTGTGCCGTGCCAACCCCATCAGTGAGAGATGGGCAATGGGTGGGCACCCAGTGGGTTCCCATCTCACTGAGCACTGGGCCAGCTGAAGTTGCTGTCCCAGCTCAGGGACCACAGTGCCCACAGGCTGCCACCAGGTCCGGAACCAGGTGCTCCAGGTTGCATACTCCTGCCACGGGAGAGTTGTGCTGGCAGAGGTCGTGGCAGTGTTTTGTCTCCTGTCACCCAGCACAGGACAGCAGAACTGAGAGTCTTGCGCCTGGGAAAGCACAACCCAATGCCCCAGCACAGGCTGGGGGCTGATCTGCTGGAGAGCAGCTGTGGGCAAGGACCTGGGGGTCCAGATGGCAGGATGGCCACGAGCCAGCAATGTGCCCTTGTGGCCAAAAAGTCCAGTGGCATCTTGGGGTCTAGAAAGGGGTGGTGAGCAGGTTGAGAGAGGTTCTGCTCCACTGCTCTGCCCTGGGGAGGCCACATCTGGAATACTGTGTCCAGTCCTGCATGCCTCAGTTCAAGAAGGACCTCAGGGAACTCCAGCACAGAGCCTCGAAGCTGCTGCAAGCAGTGGACACCTCCAGTGAGCACAGGCTGAGGGAGCTGGGGCTGGGAGCTGGCAGCAGAGCAGCCTGAGGGCTGCACCCATTCATGCTTAGGAAGATGTGCAGGGCAGTGTGGGGAGGACAGGCCCAGGCTCTGCCCAGGCTTGTCCAGTGGTGGGACATGGGGCAGTGGGGGCAAGCTGGAGCACAGGAGGCTCCATGGGAGCAGAAGGAGAAACTTCTCCCCTGTGAAGGTGCTGGAGCCCTGGAACAGGCTGCCCAGAGAGGTTGTGGAGTGAAAACCCACATGGGAACCTGGACCATAAATTCAGCCAAGGAGCTGTAAAACCATCCTGACCCCTCCCAGCCCAGAGGCTGCAGGAGGAGCCAGCTGAATAAAAAGCCTCAGGATCCACGTGGGTTTCATCCCCCCTAGGGTTTAACTGGTGCCTGTTTTCCTCTCCACGAGGACTAAGAGTGGAACCTGTGCACACTTCAGACTGCCTCAAGCTGAGCCTTTCCCGGGACGTCTGTTAAAAATAAATGAGGTGCAGTCAGTGTCCCCGGGGGGTTTATCCCCTTTCAGCTCTAAATGCAGCTCTGCTGTCACAAGGATGACATGTGCAAAGGGACAGCAAGCTTCGGAGCCTTGCTGACTTCTGGCTTAAAATAACACTGCTCCTGCTCTCAGGTTACAAAGGACCCACTCACGCTGGGTAAGGTCACAGGGCTCTCTAAATCACTGACACAAGGGCTGGGATAAGCAGGGGTGTTGGTATTTCAGCTGCCTTGTCTCTTGCTTTGCACCAACAGACTGTTTGAAGAGGTCCTGGCCACACCTGGAGCCACAGAATGGTCAGGGTTGGAAGGGACCTCAAGGGTCAGCCACTTGCAACCCCCCTGCCATGGGCAGGGACACCTCACACCAGATCAGGTTGCGCAGAGCCACATCCAGCCTGGCCTTAAACACCTCCAGGCATGAGGCTTCCACCACCCTGGGCAACCTGTGCCAGTGTCTTACCACTCTCATGCTCAAGAACTTCTTCCTAATGTCTAACCTAAATCTCCCCATTTCCAGCTCTGTTCCATCCCCCCCAGTCCTATCACTCCCTGACAGCCTAAAAAAGTCCCTCCCCAACTCTCCTGTAGCCCTCTTCAGACACTGCAAGGCCACAAGAAGGTCCCCTGGGAGCCTTCTCCTCTGCAGACTGCACAGCCCCAACTGCCTCAGCCTCTGCTCATCCTCGTGGCCCTTCTCTGGACCCCTTCCAGCACCTGCAGATCTCTCCTGTCCCAGGGGCTCCAGAGCTGGATGCAGTGCTCCAAGTGAGGTCTCAGCAGTGGGGAGCAGAGGGGCAGGATCACTTCCCTGCTGCCCACACTGCTCCTGCTGCAGCTCAGGCTCTGGCTGCCCTCTGGGCTGCAGGAGCACACTGCTGGCTCATGTTCATCTTCTCCTCCACCAGCACCCCCAAGGCCTTTTCTTCAGGTCTGCTCTCAAGCCTGGCACTGCCCACACTGTATCAGTGCCTGTGACTGCCCTGACCAAGATGCAGGACCCTGCTCTCTGCCACCACCACAGCACAGGATTCTGCTACTTAAGAACTGAAGCACCAAGAAGCTTTTGGATGCTGACAGAGCAAACCCTCCTGGAGAGTCAAACCCCTTCTGTTAGGGGAGGACCTGAGTGACAGTGACTAATGAAATGTGCTTTGGAGCTGAGCATGGACCTCAGGCAGCCCTGACAATAAGCCCTGTGATTAGGCACAATAAAAGCAGTGACAGGAGAGATTAAGCATTAATAAGTCTCATCACACTAAGTCTCCACGACTCTCTCTCCCTCTTGCTTGGAGGAGCCTGGAGGAAGGGAGGAGCTAGCAAGGTAATTCAGCTCACACAGAACAGGGGGAAAGGCAAAACTCATGCCAAGCAGGCTACGAATCCAGTGACAACAGCTCAGCAGGGCTGCTGAGGAGGGATTCCCAGTGCTGGAAGCTCAGTAGATCCCTCGGGATGCTGAGCCTCATCTTGCTCTCAGCAAGCCCAGTTCCAGGCTCCTGCCCAAGGCAAGGGCCAGACCAGCATCAGCTGCTTCATGAAGAAGCTCCCAGGAGCACAGCAGAAAATGGCTCAAGGTCTGCCAGGCAAGACTGAAAACAGATGGGAAAGAGGACAGAGACAGGAAAGAGAGATGAGGAAAGCAAGGAGGGAAGCAAGCAGGCCACGCGTGCCCGTGGTGCTGAGGATTGGCAGGCGCCCACTGGCCAGGACAAGAAGAAGCTCAGGAGCACTGTGGCAGGCTCCTTGCTTCAGCCTGCAGCTGCCCTTTTCACATCACCCATCCACCACCACAACACCTCAAGTCTGCTCCTGGCAAGGCCCAGAAACACCTTCTTTGTCACAGGACAATTCCAACACCTTCATTTCAGTCCCATCCCTCCTGAGCACCTCCTCTGGCTTACTGATGGGCAGTGCCAACAAGCATCACCACTTGAGCTGTTCTGGGCTTTCTACCTGCTTTCCTTCCTGCGCCCAACAGCAACACTTCCTTCTGCTGCTTGCACAAGCCTGCCAGGCTCACCATGAGGACAGCAGAAGGCAAAATGATATCACTCTCTGCACGGTTTGGAGGTGCCCATTGTCAAAAGCTGCTCCTGCAGACCCCTCCAGCTAGCTCCAGGGCAGCGCCGTTTGCTATGCTGATGAGGCCAAACCACACAGACAGGAGCAAATCCAGAGGGCAGAATTGGCTTAGGATGAAGCCTGCCCTTGAGCCCAAGCAGGGGGGAGCTGAAAGTGATCCACAAAAAGCACTCCTGACTCGGATTCGATCGCAGCCTTGGGTCACTGACACCTGTGCCAGCTACTGCCAGAGAGCAGGAGAAGCTCCACTTTGTAACACGGCCCCAGGAGTCAGCTCCATCGCAGCTCTCACCTGAACAAAGGTAATTCAGTCCCAGCAGCTCCTAGCCCATCACACCCAGGATCTGCAACGGGAGGGGAATCAAACACTCAGCACCTGCAGAGAGGCTGTCAGCACTTTGCACAGGCTGGGTCAGTGCTGGGACAGGAACAGCAGACCTGGTCACATCTCCACTGGATCACTGAATGTCAGGGATTGGAAGGGACCTTCACAGATCATCCAGTCCAAATCCCCTGCACAGCAGGATCATCCAGGGATGCATTTAGGTGGGCCTGGAAAGACTCCACAACCTTTCTGGGCAGCCTGTTCCAGGGCTCCAGCACCTTCACAGGGGAGAAGTTTCTCCTTCTGCTCCCATGGAGCCTCCTGTGCTCCAGCTTGCCCCCACTGCCCCATGTCCCACCACTGGACAAGCCTGGGCAGAGCCTGGGCCTGTCCTCCCCACACTGCCCTGCACATCTTCCTAAGCATGAATGGGTGCAGCCCTCAGGCTGCTCTGCTGCCAGCTCCCAGCCCCAGCTCCCTCAGCCTGTGCTCACTGGAGGTGTCCACTGCTTGCAGCAGCTTCGAGGCTCTGTGCTGGAGTTCCCTGAGGTCCTTCTTGAACTGAGGCATGCAGGACTGGACACAGTATTCCAGATGTGGCCTCCCCAGGGCAGAGCAGTGGAGTAGAACCTCTCTCAACCTGCTCACCACCCCTTTCTAGACCCCAAGATGCCACTGGACTTTTTGGCCACAAGGGCACATTGCTGGCTCGTGGGCATCCTGCTGTCCATCAGGACTGGACACGATGTTCCAGATGTTCCCCCAAGGGCAGGGCAGAGGGACAAGGGAGCCTTTTCTCCTTTGCCCATATCAAAATGAAGGACACTTCCAGCTGAAAGCTGCAGTTTCATGCAGAGTCTCCTCCACACTCACCCATGATATTCACAAAAGCCTGGAGCTGCAGACCACCCTCCAGGAAGCTCATCCCTCTGGATTACTCCTTCTCTTGGATTACTCCTTCTCTTGGATTACTCCCTCTCTGGCACACCCCTTCTGCCACCCCTGCATCCAGAAACCAACCACATGAGGAACACAGGTTCCCTAGGTTGGGAAGACCCTTCCTGACTTTGAGTCTTGCAAACCAGGACAGGAACATTTTGTCACCTTCAGGCTCAATGCAAGCAAATTTTCATCCTGGACAATTACTTCTGGCACTGCTATGCTGCTGTTCACCACTGAAAAGCCTCCTGAACTCTTCCCACCACTGTACCTCCTGTCACCAATGTCCAACAGCCCCTACCCAGGACAGGGTCCCACAGAGCAGACAGCAGACACACATCCCCTCAACCCTCCAACAGCTCTTTGCTCCTTCTTGTCCTCCCTCCATTCACATCTTGCTGCACCTCAGCCTGATGAGAGCCCAAGTGGTGCCCTGCACCCTCTGCCAAAGGCTCACCCAGCTCCTGAAGCCAGCCAAGATACAAAGACTGCTTGCCCATCACCCTGCCTCTCTTCTTGCCAGTGACAGACCTGCTCTGCCCTCAGCTGGGCTGAGAAGGGGCACAGCTGGCCAGATGAGCTCCCTGCAGTGGGAGGCTGACCTGAAGTGACAGCTGAGAGAAAGGAGCAGAGCTGCTTGGCAGCAAGACACATCCACAGCTTCATGGCATAGCCAAGCCAATGCAGCCTTAAGCACAATGCTTAGGAGGAGGAGCTGAGGGAGCTGGGATAGGTCAGTCTGCAGAAGAGGAGGCTGAGGGGAGACATCACTGCCCTCTACAACTACCTCAGACAAGGTTCCAGCCAACCAGAGCTTGGTCTCTTCTCACATGCATCAAGTGACAGGACAAAAGGAAACAGCCTCAGGTTGTGCCAAGGGAGAGTCAGGTTGGATATCAGGAAAAAAATCTTCCTAGAAAGGGTTCTTAGGCACTGGAAGAGGCTGCCCAGGGAGGTGGTGGAGTCAGCAGCCAGGGAGGTGTTCAAAACACCCCTGGATGTGGTGCTGAGGGACATGGGTTAGCGGCAGTGGCTGAGCGGCAGTGGCGAGGCTGTGAGCTCTGGGGGAGCAGCTGGGGGCTTGCTGGTCTCAGAGGTCTCTCCCAACAGCTCCATGACAGGACCCAGGTCCAGCTTTGAACAGAGCCAATGCTTCTTAGGCAATTGCCCCACCCTGGACATTTCTGTTTCTCCAGTTCCCACTCTAAACGACCATCCCAGCAGAGACTTCTGCCCAGTTGTACCCCAGAAGTGCTCCCCAGGGCAGCACACATGTGGGCATGCTGAGCTGGGCAGGTTCAGGGACCACAGCAGAGGCTTCCTTAGATTTTTTTGGAGCAGTTTACAAACACCTCAGGGAATTTCATTCTGCAGCAAGTGACCTGACCCACTGATGAAACCCATCTGAAATTACATCAGGCACTTCCAGGCAGACAGCCTGGGACAGGAGCTGATGGGGAGCCACAAACTGGAATGATGACAAGTGGCACAAAGCCCAGCAAGTCTGTACCACAGGGTGCAGGAAGCCACACAGGTGCTGCCCAAACCAGGGCTGTGAGTGGTTTCATCACCTCCCTTTAAGGGCTGAAGTTTCTCCTCGAGGAGCAGAGTTTAACAGAGCATTTCCTCCTAGGGACTTGTGTGATCTGTCCTTAGAATTGTTTGGGCTGGAAAAGACCTCCAGGAACATCCAGGTCAGCTTTCAACCCCACACCACCATGGTCACTAAACCACATCCCCAGGTGCCCCGGGGACACAGCCTCAAGCTGTGCCAGGACAGGTTCAGGCTGGATGTTAGGAGGGAGTTCTTGCCAGAGAGAGTGACTGGCACTGGAATGGGCTGCCCAGGGAGGTGGTGGAGCTGCCGTCCCTGGAGGTGTCCAAGAAAAGCCTGGCTGGGGCACTTAGTGCCATGGTCTGGTTGGCTGACCAGGGCTGGTTGCTAGGTTGGGCTGGATGAGCTTGGAGCTCTCTTCCAACCTGATTGATTCTGTGATTCTATGTCCATAGGCTTCTCAGACACCTCCAGGCACAGGGACTCCACCACCTCCCTGGGCAGCCTGTGCCAACCCCTGGCCACCCTTGCAGCAAAGAATTTTTTCCTGATATCCAAACTAAACCTCCCCTGACAAAATTTCAGACCATTTCCTCTTGTTTTATCACCTGATAGTAGGGAGGAGAAGCCAACCTCCACCTCACTGCAACCTCTTTTCAGGGAGCTGTAGAGAGCAATGAGGTCTCCCCTCAGCCTCTTCTCCAGCCTAAACACCCCCAGCTCCCTCAGCTGCTCCTCAGAGCATCACAGCCTCTTCATCCCTCAATCCCCCCCCCATTAGCCTTCCTCCTTCTCATCATCACAGTCAGCTAAGTCACAGCTCACCTGGAGCCACAGAGATGCTGTGACCAAGAAGGACAGCTCAGGGACAATCCAGCTGCCTTCTCAGGGCACTGATGGTGGAATCCCACTGGGGGAGGGCAAAGACTGGCAGATACCCATACCAGATCAGCTCTAGGAAGAGAGGTCAGGGCAAGTACAGTGAGGAGGCCACAAAGATGGAAATAACTGACTGCAGCAGTAATCCTTTTAGCTTAACAGAAGGTGTCCCCTGGTGCTCCCTTTCCTTGGATATTTAAAGGAAACACTGAAAGGAGGATCCCCACCACACCTAATGACTGCTTTTACTGGTTGCAAGGGGAAGAGCAAGCAGTAGATTGGTTTCTGAGGAGGAGGAAGGGCTCAGCAGGCGTGCAGAGAACCAATTCAGCCTAAAGAAACAGGAACATCTCCAGACTCCAGAGTAACCTGCACATGCTCTCCACAGGCACTTAAAAACAGCCTACAGCTGGCAGGCTCCAGGGCAAAACAAAGCTCCAGCGTGCAGATGGAGGAGACCAATCCTGCCGGCAGAGGAGATCCGGAGACCCACCCAGTCCCCCACAGCAGAGCTGTGCCCACCTTCAAAACCACAGAAGGGGCTACCCAAAGGGCCACAGTTGACTGCTGCATCCACCACCTCCTGGGGGGATCTGCACAGACAGCTCAGGATCCAGCAGCGGCCGTGCCACAGAGCCGGGCAGGGGCAGCGCTGCTGCACCTCCCAGAAGGGGCACTGACCCCTGCAGCTCTGGCAAGGCTGAGCCAGCCGGGTGCTCTGCAGGGTTTCGGCAGGGCTGCCCCCTGAGCCCTGCCCAGGGCCATTCACCTGAGTTCTGGGAGCCGTTCAGCACATTTCGAGCTCTGCTGGCAGCGGGAGCCGGGAGCAGGCTCCTCAGCGATCTGCTCTGTCATTGCCATGCTTGGCAAGGTTGGAGCAGATGATCCCTGAGGTCCCTTTCAACCTGGCGTTCTGCAATTCTCTTCCCAGGAGCGGTGTGAGATGAGTGGGAACAGCTCTGTAAGGATTAGCAACTCGGCTCAAGTTTCCTCTGCAGTTACCTCCTTTCTTTCCTGTCCGCAGGGGCAGGCAGGGCCCCGCCGGCACATGACAGCACCGAGCAATGCCCCCGCGGCGAGGGCATGAGCCCCGCAGCCCCTGCCAGCCCCCCTCGGCAGGACAGCTCCGGCGGTACGGGGCAGAGATGGCCCTGGCTGGGCAGAAACCCCCGAAGCCAGCCCAGCTCTGACTGCAGTGCTGCCGAGACATCCCCGAGCGCTCCCCTGCAGCGGGGCTGGGAACAGCCACGGAGCAAGCCAAGCTCCGCAGCGCCAGCCGCCCGCACACGGCTGCAGGAAGGGCTCACGCTGCGCTTGCACAGACCACCCAGCCCGGCAGGGCTCACCCCCGCAACACACAGCACACGAGCCTGCTGCCCGGGGCTGGCTGCTCTGCCTTCTGTGCAGAGCCATCACCCTCCTAAGCCTGCGCCACGCTCCAGCAGCTCCAGAGCCAGCCTGGACATGCCGCACACCCCTCGGCATCGCCCAGCTGAGAGATGCACGATCCCGAGTCCAGGGCACCTCACTATGACCCTCCAACTCCCACGCTCCAGCCCCACACCGAGTCTGGGAAGCTGTAAGCCAACCTGCTGGCCAGCCAGCTGCCCTCACCAACCAGCAGGCTGAGCTGGGAAATGCTGGGGCTGAGTGGAAGTCAGAGCCTGATTCTCCCTCGACTAATTCATCAGGTGTCAGGTGCTCGTTAGCAGCACTGCCTCAAAGATGCCAAGGCAACAAGCAAGCCTCCTCTGCAGGCCAGGCTGGCAAAAGGAGCTTATTCTGCTCGAGACAAACGCAAATCCTCAGCCTGCTGCCAGCTTCTCAAGCAGGTTCCTATGGGCAGAGGAGGGCAGGGCCACCCTGGGCACTTCCCCACGATCCAGTTCCCAGCGCGGTGCAAACCAGAAGGGATTTGTCTGAGTCTGACACGAGCACACCCCAGCAGCGGTGCCAGTGCCTGTACAGGGCATGGCCATGGTGCTGTGCCTGCCAGGACCATCAGCTGCTCCCACCACAGGCTTTCAGGAGGCAGCACAGACCCCATCTCCACAGCACTTCCAACGTGGCTCCCCCCGAGCTGCTCCTAACAGCCCAGCATGCTGCAAAGCCCAACTTGCACAGCAGGGTAGAAATGTCACCAAGGAGCAGTTTGCTCCGCTCCTCATTGCTACACCACTCAGCTAAGTCCCAGCAAAGACACAAGCAGCCAAGGCGGTGCCCAAACGCTTCCAGGCCCCTGAAGAAAGACAATGATGCGACGCAGACCAAGAAGCATGCAATGAAGAACGTGAAGCAGAGCAGCAAGGCAGAAGACTGGCACCCACCTTACTGGCATGCTACACTTGGGTTCAGCCCCAACATGAAAACAGCAGCTGCAGTGTCACCTTTCCCTCATTTTTAGCCTGGTCTCCTGGCCAGGGAAGCAGCTTCCCCTCCGTGGCTTTTGGGAAGGAAATGAGAAAGCTGCAGGACAGACAAATGTGGCCCTTGGGTCCTGCAGTTCAGCAAGCACAGAGGGAATGGGGCAGGCGAATGAACTGGAAGCAGAGGGCAGCAAGGTGGCACAGAGGAGCTGATGGGGGGTGAGGAAGAGTAGATCAGAAGCCTGATCCATAACTACTTACACAGTGCTTGAGGAGAGAGGGAGGAACAAAAACCCACACTACTGCCCTTGTGTCACCTGAAAGGACCAGACCCATCTTCTCTCCCTGGGAGCTCCCCACAGGGCACACAAAGGTCCTGCACTTCTGTCCTCATCTCAGCTAATCCCAGCTGATGAAGGATAAGTGTCCACATCTTACCAGTGATGCCACCTGCCCCTACAGCAGCTAACAGCCCTGCTCTCCCAGGCACAGCCCACATCTTGATGTCTCATGGTCCTGTCAGACAGGACCTCTGCAACGAGTCCACCTGAAAGCTGCAGGGCAGCTATCAACTGTTCCATAGATGAGCAAGAAGTCCTCTTCTGGAGAGAAAGTCTTTGTTTGAAGGCTTCCCAGGATGGCAGCCACACTTCACACTTTCACTTGTTAAACCAGGCAGAGTTGGTTTAGTTCCAGCTTCTCAAGGGTCAGCTTCTGGCCATCTTGCTGTGCAAGAGAGGACAAACCCCAGCACTGGACACCTCCATGCACAGACCAGTGGCTCAATAACCTCTTAAACCAAAGAGAGCTCTTTTCATTTTAAGCTCTGTGCTCCAAGACTCAATCACAGAATCAGTCAGGGTTGGAAGGCACCACAGGAATCATCCAGCTCCTACCCCCTGCCATGGGCAGGGACACATCAGACTGGATCAGGTTGCTCAGAACCTCATCCAGCCTGGCCTTAAAGACCTCCAGGGATGAGGCTTCCACCACCTCCCTGGGCAACCCCTGCCAGGCTCTCACCACCTTCATGCTCATGACCTTCTTCTTAACATCCAGTCTGAATCTACCCATTTCCAGCTTTGTTCCATTCCCTCCAGTCCTATCCCTACCTGGCATCACAAGAAGTCCCTCACCAGCTTTCTTGAGGCCTCCTTAAGATCATCCTAAGGTCCTCGCATGCTGCAATCAAGCCTTATGGAGAGCCAAGCTACCAACTCGTGGGACAGGCAGCCCATTTCCCCAGAGCACAAGAGTTGGGTCTCAAAACCCAAACTCCATCTCATGCTAATTCTCAAGCCCTCACCACAAGAGCAAGTGGCTGCCTGAGGTGCCTCTGCTAATGCTGGGGACGATGCAGGGAATTATGCTGCCTCCTCCCAAAGGCTGCTCCTCTATCTAGGGCAAGAATGAGAAGATCACATTTAATCCTTCCACCAAGTATAAACTGCCTGTCTGAAAACCCTCTGTGCACTACAGCTGAGTCACCCAGAACCTTGCTTTTCTCCTTCAGCTGTGCATCAGCTTGGCTTAGCTTGGAAGAGAGCTCAGAGACCATCTACTCCAACCTCCCTACAGCAGGCAGGGACACCTTCCACTACACCAGACTGCCCAAGACCTCATACAGCCTGGCCTTGAACACCTCCAGGGAGAAGGAATCCTCTTAGTGCAACCTGTTCCAGTCTCACCACCCTCATACTGAACAACTTTCCAAGATCCAGTCTAACCCTGCCCTCCCTCCGCTCCAAACCATTCCCCCTTGTCCTGTCTCTAGCCACCCTCAGGGAAAGTCTCTCTGCAGCCTTCCTGTAGGTTCCTTCCAGGTATGGGAAGGCAGCTCTGAGGTCCCCCTGGAGTCCTCTCTTCTCCAGGCTGGACATCCCCAGCTCCATCAGCCTGTCCTCACAGCAGAGGCTAGGGGTAAAACTCAAGCATTTTGCATGCCAAGGGGGACTCAAGTGTAGCTGGGTTAGACTGCTTCTCATTTCTGGAGAGCAGATTTTCACTGCCCTTCTCTCAGGAGAAGCCTATAAATGCCCAGCTGAGACCTGTTTTGACTGACCAACTTGAGGAGAAAAAAACAATCATATGCAAAAAGAATACATTGAACTGCACAAAGAAAACCCCAAAACACTCCCAGCCTGAGGGAGCAAAGGCAGCCTCTGCTCGACAGAAGGAATTAATGGCTCTGAGTAGTGAATTTTGCTCCACACATTCAGGCACGAGTCAGACATCTGCCCAGATCCACGCAGGGTAGCCCGGGAACACGCTGCTGGAGCGACAGCTCAGCTCAGCTGAGCTGCTCCTTCCACCCAGCCTGTTTCTAAGCAAGACCAGCAAATGGTGCTGCTGCACCTCGCGTGGTGCTACCACCAGCAAATGGAAGGAGAAACTCCCTTCCAAGTGATGGCAGCTGCCCTCTCCGAACCAGCAACGGGGTTGCAATGCCAGGTGTTGAAAAGCATCTTCCCTAAGCCAGCCCTTCCCTTGTGCTACCACAGCAGGCAGGGATGCAGCAAGGACCCCATCCCTCACCCGAAATTAGCTGCTTCTGCTCCTCGTGGGATTAACTGCTCTGAGCAAGGAGGGCAGGTGTAACACACTGCACATCTGGAAACGTCTGGCAAGAAAACTTCATTTTTACACGCCTGTGGAATTATAAAACAAAGACAAACCCAGCTTCTAAAGGGGGAGAGGGGGGAAAGGAAGAGGCAACCCTCAAAAAGGGGTCCGGCCCCACAGCCTGCCCGGCGTCACGTTAGGACAAGAAAGAACAAGCAGCAAGGAAAGAGACCGATGAAATCCACCTGGGGTCAACTTCAGTATATCATGCGGATACCCACGAGGTGCAAGGCATGCCAAGGCACCGCCAGCACCAGCAGTTACGCCAAGCGGCACCAGCCCAAGCCCAAACCCACAGGGTTTGGCAACAGCTGGGCTGCGGTACACCCAGGGTCTGGCAGCGCAGGAACCCACCTCGGGTGCTGTTAACGACAAATACTGGGATCCTTTGGCCGGGCATCTGAAGGATGCAACAAAGCAAGGCAACTCCGGGCACCGTGACCTCAATACCGTTTGCCACCTCGAAACTGCAGCCTGGGCGTGGACAGCTCCGTTCCCTGAGATGCTTTTCGCGCGTGGTTCGCTATGCTCAGTTTGTCTTTTCCTTTTTCCTTCATTACAGCTGCCCCTCGCCTCCCCTCCCTCTCCCCGCGATGCAGAAGATGGCACCGCGCCGGGGCGGGAAGGCGCTGCCCACCCCTCCTGCCGCAGCCCCGCCGGCACGGCCCCCAGCCCCACCTGCCGCTTGGGAACGGGGCAAGAAAAAACAACCCCAGCTGAAAAAGGAGGTGAATAAACAAAACCCAATCCCTCATAATCCCTCTCTCCTTCCCTCGGTCCCTCCGCACCATCCCCCCGCACCTGCAGCCGGGCGGCCGCGCTGCCGCAGGGGCCGCCCCTCGCCCCGCCGCACCGGCACCGGGGCTGACACGCCCCTCCGCAGCGATTTTCTGGGTTGAAATGGTTGGGTTTGGGGTTTTTTCTTGTTGCCTTTTTTCCCCCTCTCTATCCCGTTTCACGTTTTCAACGTGTGGACAGCGAAGAGCGGCGCCGGCACACCAGGGAAAGGAGAGGGGGATCCGGGCGCGCAGCGACCACCCCCCACCCTCCCTCCCTATGCACCTCGCTCCCGGAGGCCGTGGCCCTACCTGCCGCTGCAGGGGAGTCCGCACCGGAGCCGGGCGGCGAGTGACAGCGGCGGCGCAGGCAGGGCGGGCCGG
The DNA here is from genome assembly GCF_015220805.1 of Pogoniulus pusillus. NCBI lineage: Eukaryota > Metazoa > Chordata > Aves > Piciformes > Lybiidae > Pogoniulus > Pogoniulus pusillus. The sequence goes on from NC_087303.1 coordinate 486,676, forward strand.
GGGCGGGCGCGCCAGCTCCGGAACCTTCGCCGAGCCGGCGGGGGGGGGGGGGGGGGGGGGGGGGGCACAGCGGCAGCGCGCATGCGCCGGGCGCCTCGTACCCCCCCTCAGGAGCGCGGCCCCCGGGCCGGCTCAGCGCATGCGCACTGCGAGGGAGGGGCCGCCGCCGTCTTTTGTCTGCGGGAAGCGGAGCGCCGGCCCCGCCCGGCAGGGGGCGCTCAGGCACTGCCCCTCGCTGCCCAGCCGCTCCCGGCGCCATTTCGTGCTCGGCGCTGCCCGGGAGCCTGCCGTGCGGCAGCGGCGCCTGCCCAGCCAGTCCCGGCGTGCTGGGACGCATCTCCCCTCCCAGCCCTGGCTCCTGTTTTCATGCAATCGGTTTGCTTGCAAAAGACCTTCAAGATCGTCCCCTCGGGTCCCTGTAACTGCCGCGGCGGGTCGGGACCACTGTCCGTGCGCACTGCACCTCTGCCTCGCTCGAACACCTCCAGGGGATTCAACCACTGCCTTGGGGAGCCCGTTCTAGGCTCCTGCAACCCCTTCAGGGAAGACGCTTCTTCTCAAACCCAGCCTAAACCTCCCCTGCTGCAGCTTGAGGATGTGTCGTGCTGTTACTTGGGAGCAGAGCCCAACCCCACTGGCTCCAGCCTCCTTTCAGCGAGCTGCAGGGCACGAGGAGGTCTCCCCTCGCCCTCCTCCAGGCTGCACGACCCCAATTCTTCAGCTGCTCCTCACCAGACTTCTCCAGACCCTTCACCATCCTCTTTGCCCTTCTGTGGACCTGCTCCCGGGACCTCACGGACACTGCCTGGGGAGCTGGATTCACCCCTCGGGTCCAGCTGTGCCCAGCTGTGCCCAGCGTGCTCAACAAAACACAGGGGCTGTGGCAGGTGCCCTTGCACATGGCACAGGGACCGCACGCAGCACCCGCAGTGTGCGTGGGCCGGTGCCAGAGCACAGCTGGGAGGCTGGGCACCGGGCAACAGGGAGACAGGGAATGGAGCAGGGTCGCTGGGAGCAAACAGGTGATACTGTTAACTTCAGTCTTACTCCCGCAAGAGGAGGAGCAGCCTGCCGCGGGACTGCCACTCGGGTGGCAGCAGGACCAACAGCTTAGCAGGGGAGGTGTGGGAGGATTCATTCTGCCTGGCAGAGTGGTCGGGAGATGCTGCAGGAGCAGCTGGGACACGCTGGCTTGTACCAGAGCAAGCAGCAAGCAGACCCCCCAGCACCCGAGAGTCTTATGGTGAAAGGAAGGCTTGCCTGGCCAAGTCAGCCACTCGGAAGGAAAAGCCCATTGGAATACTTGGCCTCAGTGTCCAAGTCAGAGTGCTCCTGCAGCCCAGAGGGCAGCCAGAGCCTGGGCTGCAGCAGGAGCAGTGTGGGCAGCAGGGAGTGATCCTGCCCCTCTGCTCCCCACTGCTGAGACCTCACCTGGGGCACTGCAGCCAGCTCTGGAGCCCCTGGGACAGGAGAGATCTGCAGGTGCTGGAAGGGGTCCAGAGCAGGGCCACGAGGATGAGCAGAGGGCTGGAGCTGCTCTGCTGGGAGCAGAGGCTGAGGCAGTTGGGGCTGTGCAGTCTGCAGAGGAGAAGGCTCCCAGGGGACCTTCTTGTGGCCATGCAGTGTCTGAAGAGGGCTACAGGAGAGCTGGGGAGGGACTTTTTAAGCTGTCAGGGAGAGATAAGACTGGGGGGGATGGAACAGAGCTGGAAATGGGGAGAGTCAGACTGGATGCGAGGAAGAAGTTCATGAGGATGAGGGTGGTGAGAGCCTGGAAGGGTTTGCCCAGGGAGGTGGTGGAAGCCTCATGCCTGGAGGTGTTTAAGGCCAGGCTGGATGAGGCTCTGGAGAGCCTGATCTGGTGTGAGGTGTCCCTGGGCATGGGAGGGGGTTGGCACTGGATGATCCTTGTGGTCCCTTTCCAACCTTGACTGATTCTGTGAAGAGACCAACAGCTCACCAACTCCCTGACAGCAGCTGCAGTATGCAGCCATCCAGGCTTGGTTTCAGCCACTCTGAGCAAGAGGAAGGAGCCTTCTACACCAGACAGGCAGCTCTGCAGCCATGAGCCACACACCTCCAGCTACATGCACAATGGCAATGGGATTGCACAGCAGGCATGGAGAAACAGTGCTGGGTAGCTTTACTTGGCATTTGGTTCTGCAGATACCTGTGGAAAGGAGTCTCCAGCTGACATATCAATCACTGAGGCATTGGGGAGCATTGGGGTTCCCTTACTACCCAACACAGGACCTGCATCCCAGCCTGAAGCACTGGGAAGTGGGTGGTGAGGACAAAGAAACAAGCTGCATTCCCAAAAGATTCCTCTTCAGCTGGCCTGTCTCATTTGGAGGAGCAGTGAGATGCTCTGGCTCTGTCTGGGAGCACTGTGGGCACAGTGGAGAGCCCTCGGTGGACTTCCTGCCCTGCTTAGCATCCCTGGCACTTGGATTCAGTGGAGAAATTGCAGGAGGATCTCCTGTCAGACAGGACCAGGGTCCAGCTGCACCTCAGAAACCTGGAGGTGTAAATCAAGGGCAAATGCCTAGTCCAAGGACAGGCTTCTGGCAGAGGTTGAGACAGAGAAGGCTCAAGAGGGATCAAGAGAGACAGACGTGAATCTGCACCATCAGAGGGTGTTAAAGGCAGATAGGGTCGGGAATGGCCCATCTCAGCGTGGAATAAAGGTCTCCAAGTGTCTCGTAGCCAGCCCTGGGGAGAGTCAAAGCCCTTCTCTTACTCCAGAAGTACTAAGCACAGCCACATGAGGGGAGGCAAGCTGGATTCATGAATATGCAGCAGCATGAAGCAGGGCTTTCTCGGGTCAGCAGGAACAGGCAGGGCAGCTAGAACCAGACGGGTGGTGCTTTTCTGCCCTCTCCTTTAGTCAGGAAATCCCCCCTGTGAATTACCTGGAGTCTTCCCCAGCACAGACATCTCCCCAGACACCCAACAGCACTGCTTTGGGCATTGTGAAGTAGCTGCTGCAGCGCTGCAAGGAGATCCATCCCGGGGAGGCAGCAGGGAACCAGCTGCATTTCAGCTCAGGGTGCAAGCAGCCAGAGGCCAGCTCTGGATCAGCAGCGATTCCTGCAGGCAGTCCCGGTGCAGCAGGAACACCAGACTGGATCTGCATCAGCTCAGCGCCCTCTAACACAGCTCTATCTAAAGACAGGCTGAGGCAGTTGGGGCTGTGCACTCTGGAGAGGAGAAGGCTCCCAGGGGGCCTTCTTGTGGCCTTCCAGTATCTGAAGGGGGCTACAAGAGCTGGGGAGGGACTTTTAGGGTGGTGGGTAGTGACAGGACTGGGGGGGTGGAACAAAGCTGGAAATGGGTCGATTCAGGCTGGATGTTAGGAAGTTCTTCAGCATGAGGGCGGTGAGACACTGGCACAGGTTGCCCAGGGAGGTGGTGGAAGCCTCATCCCCGAAAGTTCTCAAGGCTGGGTTGGATATGGCTCTGAGCAAATTGATGTGGTGTGAGGTATCCCTGCCCATGGCAGGGGGGTTGGAGCTGGATGATCCTTGGGGTACCTTTGAGCCCTGACAATTCTCTGATTCTATGACAGAACCAAAAGAGGTTCCCCATCCTCCACAAAGCACTCAGGGGGGCTTCCTGAAGCCATCTCCGAGCTCAGCTTTGGCTGCCTGAGTTCTCAGCTCACCAGGAGTCCCTTTGGGATCCAAGAAACCACAGACTGGGGATACATCATTAGGCAGTCACAGATGATGTTCAGACAGTGCCACTCTACACACTCTGGCCCTTTAGCAGGTCTCTTGGCAAAGACTGGGCAAGAATTAACTAGACCAGAGTGCTGCCAGACGCAAGTGGAACAGCAGTGCTTCTCCACAGTCATCCTGCAGTCACCTTCCTGTCCTGGCCCAGGGCACAGCACTTGAAAACAAGATCCTCAGACTCATCAACAGTCCTAAAGGTACAGTGGGCAGAGGCCCAGCATCCTGCTGTGTAATTCTGTGCTCAGAGAAGCAGCAGCACATGGATCTCCTGGGGAAACAGGATTACTGCCGAGAAATAATCAAGCAACATCCAGCTTTTCCTCTTCAGCACCCTGCAGGGCCAGGAACATGGGCTGAGTGTCCGTGCCAAGCATGGGAGAAGGCTCCCCCCACCTGGGAGAAGGCTTCCTTCCCGTTCAGGTGCCTCCACTCCCCAGCTGGCCACGGATTCATCCCTTTGACACAGAGCCCTGCTCTGCAGCAGGACGCTCATTTTGGAGCACACCTCAGCTCCTCCTCTGCTCCCTGCAGACACTCCTTCACACCAGATGGATGCAGAGAGCTGCTGCAGCAGCACTGAGATGTTACAGGAGCTGCTGGGGGCTGCTGCTGCAGCACTGAGATGTTACAGGAGCTGCCGGAGCAGCCCAAGTCCCGCGGCGGAGCTGAGCACGCCAAGCCCCGAGCAGAATGAGCTCACAGTAATCTTGTGCTGGCCCAGAGGAGCTGCAGAGGAACACTGTAGGCACATTCCTCACCTGCAGACACAGCAGGCTGACAGCTGATGCAAACTTTAATTACTGCACAGAGCTCTTCTGCCCACCTCATGTTCACAAGATGGGTTTGGTTACAGGATAAAAGACTGTGGACTTAGTACACCATTCCAGCCTGATCCAGGCTCCTTCTCCTCCCTGTTCCTTCAGCCCACAATGCTGCTAGGTACAGACAAGACACTCTTTGGTAGCACTGAGTTATAAAGGAAGCTTCCATGCCTGTTTCCTCATCCATGAACAGGGCTCTTGGTCCCCACAGCTGAGTTTTGTAACCTGTTCCACACCATATCAAGGTGTTCTCAGGTGCCACAGAAGGTAGGACATGATTGCTCAGATCTCACCTGCTCTGGGAAGTGACCTGCAGCACCTCGTTGGGAATTCTGGGCTGCAGTGGGTTTAAGTCTAATGTCCCCCCAGGGCCTCATCTGTCCACAAGCTGCTTCATTTCAGTCACTTAACTCAGATTAAGGGTGGCTTTGGCAAACCCATAGTGGCCATCCCTGGAATAACCACCCCCGTCCTGCACTAGCTTAGTTCCATTACAGCTCAGATCCCTTCCGCAACCTGGCCCTTCAGGTTCACCTGGGCCAATAGACCTCCAGCTAGGGAGCCAGGACTGATCGTTCTGATCCGTCCCAGGTGCCGGTGCAGGCTGGCAGCCCCGGGGCTGACCCCGGCGCAGTAAGGAAGGCCCAGGCAGACGCAGCTCCCGGGCTTGCTTCCCCGGGCACGGCCGCAGCCCCAGCAGCAGCCAGCAGCGTGCCGGGAGCAAGCAGGCTCCGAGGCCCCGGGCTGGGTGTTACTCAAGCGGTTTCCCAGCCGTGCTTCTGCTCTCTCGGTCACAGCAGGCATTGCCCAGACCAGAACACGGCTCCTGCAGATCTTCCCCCGCAGCTCTGCCTGCGTGGAAATTCGCAGCTCCGGAGGGGATGGATTAGAGCCCAGCCGGTCCCGTTCGTTCCAAGCTGAAACCCAATCGCTCATATCTGCAGCTCCGACTCGGTTCTCCCCGACTGAAGTCGCACTTGAATTTCACCGGCACCGGCAATGGGCGCAGGGTCCACCCCTCAGGCCCCTGCCGAGCCCAGCGGGGCTGTCGAGATGCGAACCGGGCACCAGCGCCCGCGGGGGCCAGGGCGGGCAGGGAGCGGGGCTGTGGCTCAGCACCGAGAGCCAGAGAGGTCCTCTCGGCAGCACTCAGCAGGCGAAAGCAGTTCACCACTTTCCTCCGGTCACCTCAGCACAGCAGAGCGCTGGCGGATTCGGACTCGGGCACCTGGGGCCCCTTTGCAAGTAAAAGCTTATCCCCTTCTCCCCCCGCAGCTGAGGCGGAGCCCAGCGGCTACAAAAGGAGATGCAGACCCCTGAGGACGTCTTTTTCTTAATTAATCATTACTCCATTTCTAAACTGCCTGCTTCAAGAGGCTTTCCAGACCACTTAAAGCCTGTGTCTAAGAGGCAGAGCTGACTCATCAGGAAGTTACAGGATGCGTTCACTTACGAGAGCCTGTGGGAATTCAGAGGTTCCTGGCCCCAATTCGCAAAGCCAAGACTCCCCTGGCCTTGGCATCCTGGAAGGGCCACGAGTGCTGGCAGAGGCTCCAGGACCCATTTGTGTCTGCACCAAGCCCCAGCAGCTCCTCTCCCTCTCGGGTAAACAGCCCGCGGCTGACAAACTTCAGAGACACCAGCAGCCAGAAGGGACTTTCCCCCGGAGGACAGCAGCCACCGCAGCTCTGGGAACATGGCCCGGGGATGGAACAGGCTGCTCGCCAAATACCGCTGCGTTGAAGCCCCAAGCTGCTGCTGCTTGCTTGCCGCGGGCAGAGCCTGCTGGTGGCCATCTGGGGGCTGCCTGCCCTTGAGTCTTTCCTCTTCTGGCCACAGGATGGCGCTCGGACGGGAGCAGAGCGGGGCGCAGGCACCTGCACCGGCACAGCCTCTGCGCCTTGAGCTTGAGCCAGGGCGAGTCCAGCCCTGCTCTGCCAGGAGGTAGAAGATTGCATCATGCAGTGCCACGAAGAACAGGTTTGGCAGCAAAGTCATCGCACACAGAGTCTCCAGGAGCCCGCGGGGTTAGCAGGAGGACACACCAGCTGCAGCACCGCTGTGGTCTTCTCCCACTCGTTCTGCCCCGCGTACCCAGCCAGCCACTTGTTACCTTACCGGGGCTCTACAGTGCCAGGCCAGAGCCTGTGCTCCGTGGTAGCCTCCACCCAGCTTTCAGAGGGGCTCTGAGAGCCATCTGCTGTTATGGGCTCTCATTACAGCATCAGGCAGCACCTTCACCAGCAGCGAGGTCGCCCCTCAGCGCCGCTCTGCTGCCCTCCCACCAGCACATCACCAAGCAAGCTTAAAGCATCTTCCCTAGCTTGAAACACCACCAGAAGTAAGACCACCACAGAGGGCTCACTTCTTTGTACAAAGGACTTCCAGCACATGACAAGGAACAATCTTGAGCACCTGCATGGAGCAGAGAGAGGATTTTAAGCCTCCCAGCCAAGGCAAGTCCCTAAGTGAAGCCACAACTCTTAGAGGGCCAGATGGAACTACCTGCAACTGTTGTCAGAGACGTGAGCCACCGACAGACACCACAGCAGCCCACTGAAGGGCTGCAGCTTTCTGTGTAGCTGCACAGTTTTGCATCTTCTGAGAGCAGAGGAGGGACTTAAAAGCCTTCTCCTCACACTTCTTCATGAGTAAAGCCCCTCTTAGGCAGAAGGGATGGCAAAGCAGAGGACAACCTGTAGCCTTCTAGTAGAAGAGATTTTCCAGCTACCACATAGCAAAGATCCTTAAAAGCTGTTCCCAGCCCATATTTTCTTTCTTTGGTCTCTTGACTACCAAAACAACTCTCCCACAGCCCAGCTCCTGGGGGAGCAGTACTATGTATAGGCTATGTTGCCTCCTCCTCAGCTTGGTTTGGGTTAAAAGGCCCCAGCTGGCACCCACCTCCTCCCCCTGAACCATAGAAAGGGGAGGGGGGTAGGAGTAGGCTCTTGGTGCTTCCCTTTCCCTGCAGCAGCCCTGGAGGGGCTGGTTCCTCCCTGCCAGTCCTGGCGGGATCAGGCTGTAGCAGCAACTTGCTGCATCCTAGCTGTGGCTGCTGTATGTGCAGAAGCTGCCTCATGTCGCAGGGTGAAGTTTGTGCTGCACCAGGCAAACACCCAAAGCCTCCTCTGCTGGCTGCAGCACCCAGGGGACCATCTGCTCTGCTCTTCAGTGCTGGACAAACGTCCACCCCTTTTCCTGAGCAGCAGTGGAGATGGAGTGAGGGAGCACAAAAGGGAGGGCTTAGATGTACTTCTGAACTTGGCTCTGGTGAGCCTTAGGCATCAGGTTCAGTTTGGGGTACTTGCTCCAAGGACACTGAGGTGCTGGAGCAGCAGGTCCAGAGAAGAGCAACGAAGCTGGTGAAGGGTGTTGAGAACAGGTATGATGAGGAGCAGCTGAGGGAGCAGGGGGTGTGCAGCCTGGAGGAAGAGGAGGCTGAGGGGAGACCTCATTGCTCTCTACAGCTCCCTGAGAGGAGGCTGGAGCCAGGTAGGAGTTGGTCTCTTCCAAGTAGCAAGACAAGAGGAAACATCCTCAAGTTGCCCCAGGGGAGGTTTAGTCGGACGTGAGGAACAAATTTTTCCCCCAAAGGGTTGTCAAGCCCTGGCCCAGGCTGCCCAAGGCAGTGGCAAGAGTGCTCTGGAGGGGTCTCAGAGCCATGGAGATGTGGTGCTGAGGGCTGTGGTTTAGTGGTAGACTAAGGGTGGGCTCCACACCTGAAAGGTCTCTTCCAACCAACAGGATGCTGTGGTTCCATGGCTGTTGACCATGTGCCTGCTGTGCCAGGGCCAGCTGGCAGGAGCTGTCAGGCTCTGCCCCTCGTTAGCAGTGGAGCAGTGTGGGCCTTGGCTGGGTGCCCCAGAAAGCAGCACAGAAGAGGGCAGCTCTGCACACCTGGCACCAAACCAGTCCCACGTCCCAACTTGCCTTGGCACAACCAGCGTGCAAACCCTTGTGGTCCTGGAATGGAGAATGTGCCAGCCCTAAGGCTTCCAGCACAGCGGATGTGCAAGGTGCCCCTCTGCCAGTATGGTGTGTGTGCCAGCCTCACCGCTCTCCCTGCAGTGTGTGTGCCAACCTCACTGCTCTCCCTGCAGTGCCAGCCTCTCCGCTCTCCCTGCAGTGTGTGTGCCAGCCTCACCGCTCTCCCTGCAGTGTGTGCCAACCTCACTGCTCTCTCTGCAGTGTGTGTGCCAGCCTCACCGCTCTCCCTGCAGTGTGTGTGCCAGCCTCACCACTCTCCCTGCAGTGTGTGCCAACCTCACTGCTCTCTCTGCAGTGTGTGTGCCAGCCTCACCGCTCTCCCTGCAGTGTGTGTGCCAGCCTCACCGCTCTCCCTGCAGTGTGTGTGCCAACCTCACTGCTCTCTCTGCAGTGTGTGTGCCAGCCTCACCACTCTCCCTGCAGTGCCAGCCTCACCGCTCTCCCTGCAGTGTGTGTGCCAACCTCACTGCTCTCTCTGCAGTGTGTGCCAGCCTCACCGCTCTCCCTGCAGTGCCAGCCTCACCGCTCTCCCTGCAGTGTGTGCCAACCTCACTGCTCTCTCTGCAGTGTGTGTGCCAGCCTCACCGCTCTCCCTGCAGTGCCAACCTCACTGCTCTCTCTGCAGTGTGTGTGCCAGCCTCACCGCGCTCCCTGCAGTGTGTGTGCCAGCCTCAGCGCGCTCCCTGCAGTGTGTGCCAGCCTCAGCGCTCCCTGCAGTGTGTGCCAGGCTCAGCGCTCCCTGCAGTGTGTGCCAGCCTCACCGCGCTCCCTGCAGTGTGTGCCAGGCTCAGCGCTCCCTGCAGTGTGTGCCAGGCTCAGCGCTCCCCGCAGTGTGTGCCAGGCTCAGCGCTCCCCGCAGTGTGTGCCAGGCTCGGCGCTCCCTGCAGTGTGTGCCAGGTTCAGCGCTCCCTGCAGTGTGTGCCAGGCTCAGCGCTCCCTGCAGTGTGTGCCAGGCTCAGCGCTCCCTGCAGTGTGTGCCAGGCTCAGCGCTCCCTGCAGTGTGTGCCAGGCTCAGCGCTCTCCCTGCAGTTTCAGCCTCACCGCCGGGCCAGCAGGGGGCGCCGTGGCGCACGGGGCCGAGAGGCGCAGGCGCGTGCCGCCGCGCGGCGTGGGGCGGGGTGGAAGTGGCGCGCGGGCCGGCGCGCGGCGGTGGGGCTCGAGACGTCCATGGGACCCCTTAAAGGCGCCGCCTCCTGCCCCCGTCCCGGTGCCGGCGGAGGGAAGCGCCGCGGGTGGCTGGAATGAGCAGGTGGGGAGGGGGACCCCCGGTGACCTCCCCGCCCCCCTGACCTTCCTACTGACCCGGCAGCCACTGCCTTAGTTTCCTCCGGTGGTGGGGGTCGTACGGTGTTCCGGGGAGGGGAGAGGAGGCTGCGGGGTCCCCCCCGGGCTCCCGGCCGCTCTGGGGGTGGGACGGAAGCCCCAGGGCGCGGAGTGCGAGGCCTGGGGGTGGGTCAGGGCGGGGGGCGCTGCAGACCCTGGGGGTGGTGCGGCGCCTGGGGAGGGAGGGTCGTGTGCTTGAGGGTGATACAGACCGCACTGGAGGGGGTTAGGTCCTTGGGGGGATCAGCAAGCCCCAGTGGGGGGGCTACAGCCCCGGTCTGGGGCCATGAGATACAGACCTTGAGGGGAGTTGCACAGGAGCGGTCCAGAGCTTGAGGGGGGCTGTAAACCCACGTGGAGGGGGCGCAGCCCTGGGGCGGGGACTGCGAGGCTTGAGGGAGTTGGGTGCAAACCTCGGAGAGCGGCTGCAGACCCCCGGCATGGTTGCAAGCTCCGACTCGGGGGTGGGGGTGGCCAGGCCGGGTGCCTGTGTGCCCGGGGGCACGCCGGGTGCGTGGTTTTGCCCCCATAAACCCTCGGAGCGTGGGGGAGTGAGCTGTGGCCGACCCCTCCCGGGAGCCCTGATCGCTCTCTCCGCCTGTCCGGGCAAGTGCCCAGGTCCTGCCCCGGGCGGGGCTGTGCCCTGGCAGGATGAGGCCCCCGGGGCTGCTGGGGCCCTTCCAGGGACGCCGGGGGCAGAGTTGGGTGGAAAATGTCGCTCGGCAGCCCCAGGCTGGCACAGCCCAGGCGTTAGGAAGCAGAGGAGGGGTCGTCTGAAGGATTTCCTTTAATGTTCCTCCAGGGACATCCAGCTGGGCCCCTCCGGCGCGGGGGGAGGGCAGCTGAGCGCCTTCTGTCCCTTGGAATGCCTTCCCTTTATCACCTTAACACCTATTTGCTTGCTCCCAGCGTCCCAGCTCTGTACCCGGCAGACCCCCAGTTCTGCAGACCTGGCCCGGGGGGTGTCGATCGTGGCTTTTGGGGGCTTCTTTCTTGGATGGAAAAAGGAGCAGCCCTCGGCTGGGCCGGGAGCTGTGCCACAGCTGGGCAGCCCTCGCCGGGAGCCGGGGTGCTGCACTCCGCGGGGAGGGGGCCCTGTTGTAGCATGCACAAATACCAGGCTCGGTTTAAGCCGTTCAGGTGTTGCAGTGCAGGGAAGGAAAGATTCCCCCCTCTTGCATAAGACTTTGTCTGGAGGGAAAGATCCAGCACTGGGCTGAGTGCCCTGCCTGTGGCACGGTTTGGCACCGGTTACATAGTCCACGGGGAGCATGCCAGGGCTCTGTGCTGTCTCAGCACCGTCCTGTGGCAGGTACAGTGGGACCAGTGCCCACTCCACGACCAGCACCCAGCTCTCCCTGGGTGGGGCTGGTGTGCGCAGCTCCGGAATGGACCCATCCCTGCTCGCAGCCTTGGGCACTGAAGGAGCCCGGAGCCTGTAACCGGGAGGTTTGGAGCTGCTCTGACCTTGTGAGCTGCTGACTCAGGTGCCGAAGGGATTGTTTTTTTTCTGCATTCCCTGGCTTTGGGAGAAAAATGAATCCGCGGGTTCTGGAAGCCTGGAGCCCTCCTGCCACGGCCACGGGCAGCACGGCCAGGACCGTCCGCGGGCTGCGGCGAGGGCGAGCAGCTGATGCCGAGGCTGCTCTCCGGCTCCCTAGGCCGTGTCCCCCTCCCGCAGGAAGGGTGCGATGGCTCCGGCTACCCGAGGGCAGAGGGGCCGCAGCCTTGCCGAGCCTCGGCGGGGGCAGCAGAAGGGCAGGGGGAGGCTGCCAGGAGGTTTTGTCCCTGCAGCCCCTCTGTAAGGTGCCGGTCTGCAGGCTTGCACGGGGGGGTGCCCCCCGGCGCTGCCCCTCCGCGGCTCTGCTGCCATCCCGGGGGCGGTCCCTCAGCTCGGCTGCTCTTTGGACTTTGCTGCTTCCTGTCTCTGATTTTCCCGAGTGCTGGCAGGGAACAGTCTTCCCTCCCCGAGGACGCTGGTGGCTGGCTGGGACGGTCCCCACCTCTGCAGCGAGGCTGGGCCAGCAGCCAGCAGTGCGCCCTGGGGGGTGTTATCGGGGCCGTGCTGGCCCCAGAAGCTATGGCTGTGCCCCCTCCCAAGGGGCAGCAAGATTACAGGGGCTGCCGCGCCTGCCCTGTGCTACGCGATAGCACTGCCAGCAGTGGGACGCTTGTCCCTGCACCCATGGAGTAAGGATGCTGGGAGGGCATCGCTCATCCCCGGGCAGGGACCCTCCCCCCAGCCTCCAGCGTCCCCCTGCTGTGTGTCGCAGGGAGCCAGCGCCATGGCTGAGAAGACGTCGCCGAGCCCCGGCGTGGCCATCACGCCCCTGCAGCAGATGCTGGCCTCGGGGACTGGAGCCATCCTCACCTCCCTCTTCGGTGAGCAGCCGGGGGCAGCGGGTGGGCACCATGCTCTGGGGCTGGCACGGCGCAAGGTGGCTAAGGGGCGGTGTCGTTGCAGTGACGCCGCTGGACGTGGTGAAGATCCGGCTGCAGGCGCAGAGGACTCCCTTCTCCAAAGGTAGCCAGGGTGGGGGACTCCAGCCAGCACCCCCGCCCCTGTTAGCCACCGAGGAGCCCACAGGGGTGGCCCAGTTGCCAGAGTGGGTGGCTGTGATTTCCCAGCTCCCGAGCGGGGGCCATCGGAGGTGGCAGAGTACCATGGGCCCCTCATCCCCTCGGGCTCGGGGGCCCCTGCCAGGGGAGCCAGACTGGTGCTTGGCTCCGTCCTTCCCACTCCACAGCCCTGTGCCAATGCCCAGCAGCCCTCTGCCTGCTGGGGAGTGGGGTGGAAAGGCTTAGCCTGCTTCATGTGCTCACTCCCACTGCCTTTATGCCTGCCTCCACGATGCTCCCCACAGCTTCCTTTGGGCAGGACAGACCCCGTGGGTTCCATCCTCCCACCCCCCATATGCCTCACTGCCCCTAGGGCTGGGGGCTGGCGCTGGTCCCAGCAGACTGCTTTGGTCACAGTAGGGAAGTGGCTGTGCAGGCATCCAGACCCTTCACCCATGTTCTCCAAGTGTCTGCCTTGGAGCTGCAACACGCACGTGCCCCAGCCTGGGGTGGTGGCATGTGCCCATGTCAGCACTCAGCATGTCTCCATTGTGTGTTTCAGCGTTGCCAGCTCAGTCTGTGCCCAGGGGTGCTCAGCAGGCCAGATGTGAGTAATGCCCAGGACCTGTGGGCAGCTCCTGCCACTGGCGGCTTTGCTTTGCCAAGCCCTGGCCCCAGTTCGCTTCCCTGCTGGTGGTGGCTCAGGCTTGTGGGCTGAGAGGACATCACTGTCTGGTGTGGGGACTGGGACTGTCTCCTGCAGCCCTGCTTCGGGGCCTGGCGGGCTGTGGCTCCCCTGTCCTGTCACTATGCTGTTGCTACATCAAAGTCCCCTTGTATCTCTTCTGCCTCGCTCTACACTGCCTGGCCTGAGAGTGCAGCACGGGGGCCATGCTGGCTCCTCTAATGGGTCCCCATTGTGCCAGGGCAGCAGAGCTGATGGCAAGCAAGTCAGGAACTGGCTCCTGCTGTGCTGCTGTCCCTGCAGTGAGGCTGGGTGCCCCCTAAGGCATGGTTCTGGCCACAGCTGGACCCTTGCTGGAGAGTTTTCCTTCTGACCTCAGTCTGGGGCTTTTCCCCACCAGGCTTGGGCACTGGGGATTTGGGGATCAAATAGGCTGGGGCACAGGGCAGAAGGGGAAAGTCTCCTGTTTAATGGTGATGCTGTTGCCCCCCACCCAGGGAAGTGCTTCCTCTACTGCAATGGGCTCATGGACCACCTGTACGTCTGCCAGAATGGCAACAGCTGCACCGCCTGGTACAAGGCCCCCACCCGCTTCACCGGCACACTGGTAGGGGCCTCTCTGTCCTGGGTGGGGGTCAGGGTGCTAGCTGCAGGGGGTGTTTTCCTGTCTTGCCCCTCTGCCCCCTCTGCCTGGTCTGTGCTCTCTCCCCAGGATGCCTTTGTGAAGATCACACGCCACGAGGGCATCAGGTCTCTCTGGAGCGGCCTGCCCCCCACCCTGTGAGTTTGGACTATGCCTGGGGGTGCATCTGGGTGCTAACGCCTGCCTGGGCACATGGGCATCCTCCCCAAGCCTCCTGCCAGCCCCTGGGGAGGGCACACGTGCCCCTCACAGCTGCCCTCCTCCACAGGGTCATGGCTGTGCCAGCCACTGCCATTTATTTCACTGCCTACGACCAGCTCCGAGACTATCTGCGTGCTCAGACAGGGGGCCGCGGGCACTGCATCCCCTTGCTGGCTGGTGCCCTCGCCAGGAGTGAGTACCCCTCCTCCCCGGTGGCCCCCTTGTGCCAGTCCTGCGTCCTCACAGCTGTTGGAGCCCAGGCTGGGTGCTCGACTGTCCCGGCACGGTGCTGCAATGGCTCGGTGCCAGCTGATGGGCGCTGTCCCCTCCCTTGCAGTGGTGACGGTGACGGTGATCAGCCCCTTGGAGCTCATCCGCACCAAGATGCAGTCTCGGCAGCTCAGCTACCGGGAGCTGGGCGCCTGCATCCAGTCGGCGGTGGCCCAGGACGGGTGGCTGTCTCTCTGGAGGGGCTGGGGGCCCACCGTGCTGCGGGACGTCCCCTTCTCGGGTACGGCTGCGGGGTGACTGGCAGCACTGGGAGGCGGGAGCCGAGGTGGGCAGGGAGGTTGGCATGTCCAGGGTGCCGCCTCGCCCGGCGCCTCCTCACACGGCCCCGGCGGCTTTGTCTCCTCCCAGCTCTCTACTGGTTCAACTACGAGCTGGTGAAGGAGTGGCTCTGCGGCAAGGCCCGGCTGGACGAGGCCACCTTCACCATCACCTTCACGTCCGGGGCCATCTCTGGGACGGTGAGCTTGGAGCGCTGTGGCTTGCTCTGCAGCGAGCAGGGGCAAATGGTCCCCGTGGGCTGCAAGGGATGGGGCTCAGTGGCACTGGGAGATGATGGCAGAGCTCGAAATAGGCTGAGGCAGCACTGGGAGGTCATGGCAGCGCTGGGCCAACATCAAGAGGTGTTGGCAGGGGCAGCGCTGGCAGGGGCAGTGCGGTCCCCTCAGCACCCAGCTGCTGTCCCGGCAGGTGGCCGCGGTGCTGACGCTGCCGTTCGACGTGGTGAAGACCCAGCGGCAGATCGAGCTGGGAGACAGGGAAGTGCACCCAGGTGAGGGGGTGGCTCTGAGCGGGTACCTCAGGGGCACTCTGGTGGCACGTGGACGCCCGTGGATCCTCACCCACTCCCCTCTCCCCACAGTCAAGTCCCTCAAGCCTTCCTCAACTTGGCTGCTGCTGCGCCGGATCCGGGCCGAGTCTGGTGCCCGGGGGCTGTTTGCAGGTAAGGATTTGCCCGCAGCCCCCCGGGGCTTTACTGCTCTCACCGAGGGACTGTAATGAGGTTGTCCTTGCAGGCTTCCTGCCGCGTGTCATTAAGGTGGCACCTGCCTGTGCCATCATGATCAGCACCTACGAGTTTGGTAAGACCTTCTTTCAGAAGCTGAACCAGGAGCAGCGGCTGCCAGGCTTGTGAGCCAGGCGTGGGCTAAATGTGGCCAGTGCCCTGAGAGCCAAGTGCCAATCCATTCCCCCCGCCCTGGGAGCAGCAACTCGCACTCGGCTGTGCAAAGACCAAGTGCCTTTGTCCTCTGCACTGGGCGGTATCTGTGCCTGCTGCCATGATAGTGGGGGGGTGTGGAGTGCCCCCGTGCCCATCCCTTCAGGCTGGACAGCTGCTGCTGCTGGATTCATGGGTGCCCAGGAGACTCAAGGGAGCAGGAGATGGGAGCTGGGGCTCCACTGAGGACCAAACTCTCATGGGGGGCCTTCTTCATGTACCTGCCTGGGCCCCCAAGTTCTGCTCCAGCTAAGGCTCTGCACCTCCTCACCATCAGTCACAGCATCCCCTTGCCCACCCTGGAGGGCATGGGGACAGGTCAGGACCTTCTACCCTCTGCACCTCTCCTCCCACTGGGGGTGTCTCTGTCCCCTGCCAGACCCTGAGCTTGGACCGTGCTTGGGGACAGACTTTGTTGCTGCTCTCAGAGGAAGAGGCTGGCAGGAATTCTGGCAACCTCTGTCCATGCCCTTTACCACGAGGCTCTGCCCCAGCCTGCCCTGGGCCTCCCAGGGGAAGTTCTTTTCTTAAATAAAGGAATTATTTGTCTCTTAGGACAAGGACTCCCTTCCCTGCGGGGCTGTGGAAGCTGCTCCCACAGGTGACAGCAGTGTCCCTAATGCATGGGCATGATGCTGCCATCCACCAGGTCCCTGCTGTGCTTTTACTGGGGGGAAGGCGACCCCAGCACATCCCTGCTCCCCCCGCAGCAGCTCCCCCCTGATGATGGTGTCTGCTCTGTCCCAAAGATGTTATGCCTGCCCTGGGGAGCTGAAGGAGGTTCACTGAACTGCCCCCGACTTCCTTGCCTCAGGCAAGACCTCGTGGCTGGGGGGTACACAAGGGCTCCTGTCCTACCTTTTCCCTCCTGGCGGGGGGGGGGACTTCTGGAGGCCACCTCCTCTTGCTGTGTTTATTGATTCCTTTTGCTCCAACAAGGCAGATGGGGCTGAATTAAAAATCAAAATCACCCAAACCCCAGGGCAGATGGGGAAGGGGGGGGGGGGGGGGCTGTCTCTCTGTTGGGGATGCTGCTACAACTGGTCCCCAAAGAGGTGGACAGGCCAGCCCCACTGCAGCCCCTGGGGAAGCTGGGTACAGCAAGGCCCGAGCGGGATGTCCGTGGGCTGAGCAGGATGGGTGCCAGGGATTTGTGCAGACCTTCAGCAGTGGAGAGGCTTTGGTCCTCAGCCCTCACACCTTGCTCCCCAGCAGCAGTCACTCCCACTGTGGGTGTGTGTCGTGTCCCGTCCCGTCCCCCGAGCACAGTTCACACCTCCCACCCCATCCCCCGCTCGCGTAGGTCCCAGTCCAGCATCCCCCACCCCAACAGGTCCATGTCTCCAGCCAGGGACCAGGGTGGGGGTCCAAGGTGCAGCCAGGGAAAGATGTCAAGATGGGGGGGGGGGTGTCCCCAGCCTTTGCGGTGGGTTCAGCAAGTCCCTCGTCGGTCCCAGGAGGGCGAGAAGTGGGGGGACAGGAGGTCAGTCCTCCGCCGCGGCGCTGGGCCGGGGGGCCGGGCCGGGGGTCGGCGAGGGGGCCGGGCATCTCAGCTGGGGCTGCGGGTTGGGCTGGCTTCGGTGCTGTCGCTCACCAGGCACTCGTTGGACTTGAGGCTGGCCAGAGACTTGCAGCTGGGCAGGGAGGCCAGGGAGCCGCAGAGCCCCAGCATGGAGGGCGTGGGGTCCTTCCCTGCGGGCACAGAGCGGGCACAAGGTCACGGCGCGGGGGCTGCCACTTTGCACTCCCAGCCCCGCCGCGAGGGGGACGACGACGGGGACCACCTCACCGGGACGGCCCTGGGTGTCCTTGCACTGCTGGGACAGCATCCCTGCCGTGAGGATGGGGGCTGTTGGAGGGGGGTCAAGGTGCCTGTGTGCGGGGTCGTGCTGAGCCCTGCGGGGCACCCTACGATGGTGGGGGGGGGGTCTTACCCAAGGGCCCCCAGGGCTCGCCTTCGCGCTTGCCCTCGCCCAGGCGCTGGGAGTCGGAGCTGAGGCTGTTCTCGGCCGAGAGCTGGTCGGTGCTCACGAAGCTGTGCCTGCAGAGGGACGGCGCTGAGCCCCCCTGCCCCCTGCTTCCCAGGGCCGGCACAGGCCTTCTCCCCAGCCCTTCTCCACACCCCCTGCCAGGGGCAGACTCCCTCCCGCCCCGGGGCGGGTTAGGGTGCTGGGTGCAGGTTGGGGTGGCTCTGGCCCCTCCACGGGGGTTACCTCCTGTAGAGTTTGCTGTCGGAGCCGCTCTCGTTGCCATTGAGGGTACCCAGTGAGGGCCACTGGTTCACCAGGGGAGTCACCATCTCCTTGGAGAGCTGGGTCAGCTGTGGGTTCTCGCAGGGGATCAGCCCCGTCCTGCACCAGAGGTGGGTGGGTGCTCAGGACCCAGCTCGGCCACCAGTGCTGGGCATCTGCTGCGTGGTGCAGCCCACAGGGGGACACTGGGGACATGCCTCAGGGCACAATGAACACAGGGGGCCCTTCGTGTCCCACCAGGTGTGTGGGGCATTGGGCATCCACCACACCCCACAGGATAATTGGGACACTGAGGACTCTTTGTGTCCTACCTGAGTACCAGGGAGCTACCACTCGTCACACCCCATGTGGCATATGGGTCACTGGGGCCCCTCTGTGTCCCACAGGACATAAAGGACACCCAAGCATTGAGAGCCCACCACCCATCACACCCCACAGGGCATATGGGGTGTCAGGAGCCACCACTAACCCTGCCCTTCGTGATCAACTGGGGGCCCACACAGACCTCCCAACACATCCAGGCTCCAGAGGTCCCTCCCAACCCATGATGCCCAGGCAGGCCTGGCATCAATAGCTGGTCCCACTCACAGCTGCTCCTGCAGCTCCAGGATGACACCCTCCAGCTCCCTCTTCTCCAGCTGGTTCTGCACCATCACCTCCTCCAGACGCAGCTTCAGCCTCTTGTTCTCCGCCTCCAGGTCCTTCAGCTGTGACTCTCGCAGCCTCACCAGCTCCTCCAGGTAGCCCTGCACGAGATCACCGTCAGCAGCTCCCTGCTGTGCCCTCTGGACACCCAGAGAGGCCTCAGTCTCTGCAGCGGCAGGATGAAAGGCTGTGGGTAACACCAGGCTTGCAGGGATGCAGCAGGAGATGCTCTGAGATGAAGCATTCCAGGGGAGCTGGCACTCAGCTGGCCCCACCCCAGCTCCTGGTACCTTTTGGGCATAAACGATGCGGAATTTCTGCTCCATCTTGCGCCATTTGTTGTACCAACTGTCCTCGTCGGTGACCAGCGGCAGGTAGGGGTGCTCGGGGGAGCTGTCCTCGCTCGTGCTGCTCTCCACGCTGCCCCGCTCCTCCTCCTCGCTCAGGTAGTCGTAGCTGAGGGATTACAGGGGCTCATCAGGCATGGCACTACGACGGGCAGCTGGCACGCTCTGGGGTGCCCAGCCGAGCCTCTCCAGGGTGCTGGGGCACAGGCACTGGGGTCCTCGCCCCATGGGGGACACCCCAGCTCTCACCTCTGCGTGAACTTCAGGTAGGGGGTGTAGTCAATGACCACAGGTGTTTTGCCATCCATCACCTCGCCCTTCAGGCAGAAGCTGAGTGACAGTAGAAGAAGAGGGTCAGGGCAACCCGGGAAGGACCAGCCAGCACAGGGTGCCCATGTCTCACCATGGCACCTGTCCTTACCTGAAGTCAATGGCACTGAGCCCGATGAGCATCCCAGTGAGCACCGAGGACTCATCCCGCAGCATGATGGCTCCGTCGTCATAGAACCGCCTGCAAGGAGGCCCATGGCTGCCTGTGCACCCAACCAGCGCCCACCTACCCCTGGCGCTGCCAGGACGCCTCAGGCACGGCCAGGGCCAGCCACGCCGTGGGCTGCTCACCTGGTGGTCCTGCTGTCCTGCAGGGCTGCGGTGATGTACTCGGACATGCGCTTCTCCATCAGCGCCACGCGGATCCAGGCCCGGCCCTGCAAGGCACTCGGTCCTGAGCACAGGTGCCAACTGCCTGTGCCACCCACTGGCCGTGCCACCACTGCCTGTGCCACCCACTGGCTGTGCCACCTGTGGCTGCCTCTTGCCATGCTCCCACCTGCTCCCAAGGCTCTAAGCACCCAGGGGTGGATAGTCCCTACCCAGGAGATGCTTCTGGTCCCATTATTCTCCATGAGGATCCTGTTTTATCCCAGTGACCCTTTGGGGTCCTGTGGGGTGAGATGGGGCTGCAGGGGGGCAGGGCAGAGGAAATGGGGTCAGAGGGTATGGGAATAAGGATGAAAATAGGGGTGGATTTGGATAGGGATGGGCATAGGATGGGGCTGGGAACAGGGATGGAGATGATGAAGATGGAGATGGCTATGCAAATGGAAAAGTGGATGGGGATAAGGATGAAGATAGGGATGGATTTGGAAGGAGATAGGGATGGGGATAGGAGATAGGGTATAAGATAGAGATGGAGTGTAAGAATGGGGATGGGATGGGGATAAGAGTAAAGATAGAGATGACACTGGGATGAGGTAGGGGTGGGATGATGGGATGGAGATGTGATGAATATAGAATGAGGATGGAGACAGGATGAGACTGGAAGTGGGGCAGGGATAGAGATGGGTCCCTGCGCCAGGGACAGAATGTGAATGGAAAAGGGGGCAGGAACAGGAAAGGGGCCTGGGACAGGGACAGAGACAAGGACAGCGACAGGGGCAGGGCCAGGGCTGGGGCTGTCACTTCGCTGACCTTGGCCCTGGAGGTGCTGATGTTCTCCATGTTCTCGATGCTGCTGACGCAGTTGTTTGGGACCTTGCTGCAGGCCAGGCGGATGTAGTCCCAAAACCCACGCTGCCCATCCGAGCTGAACCAGCTGACAGGGCCTGCAGGCACCCGGGGGCTGCGGTCGGCTCGGGGCTGCTGTGCTGGCAAATCCCCTCGGCCACAGCTCCGTGGTGCCAGTGCGTCCCCACAGACGCATCCCCACCCCCCGTGTGGCACAGGGATGGCTCCGGGGACATGCCAGGGGGGCTGTCTGGACACCTGTCCCCCGCAGACCTTTGAAGCGGTGACTGAGGATCTGCTCGAGGATGGCAGCAAAGTTAACGAACTCCTCGGAGGAGTCGTCGATGGGGTCCGCGGTGTACTTCTCCAGCAGGGTCTTCACCGAGAACCTGGCGGGGGGACGGGCACCATGGGTGGGAGGGGAAGGGCACCATGGGTGGGAGGGGAAGGGCACCCAGCACCCATTTCAGGTTACAGCCGCGGAGCAAAATGCTTTTGCGGACATCGGCTTCGGAGCCCAGCAGCGGGAGGAGGGCGTCAGGCTGAGCCCTGGGCTGCGGCTCGCTGACCCCCGTGTCCCCGCATCCCCGGGGACCCTCGCGGGGCGGCCGCTGCTCCCCCGCCGTGCAAGTGGCCAGGAAGGGCGAACAAAGGCTCCTTTCCTCTCCGGCCGTGCGCGGGCGGTGATGGCTTCCCCTTCCGCCCGGCTTACCCGTGCTGGGTGAGCAGAGATGCTGAGGAGGTGAAGCAGGCTGAGCCCAGCAGGACAGCGGGGACAGAGCAGGTGCATGGCGGGGATCACCCTGTCTGTGGGTCCCCATGCTGTGACAGCAAGGTCTGGAGGTGCCCCGTGCCATGGCGAGGAGCCCTGAGGGTCCTCATGTCATGACAGAAAGGTCTGGAAGTGCCCTCTCCCATGGTGAGTTGATGCAGGGGGTCCCCGTGTCATTACTATGGCATCTGAAGGTGCCCTGTGCCATAGCGAGGAGCTCTGAGGGTGCCCAAGCCATGGCAGCAGCATCAGGAGGTGCCCTGTGCCCTGGTGAAAGAACCCTGAGGGTCCCTGTGTCATGACAGCACATTCTGCAGGTGCCCTGTGGCATAGCAGGAAGACCTGGGGGTCCCCAGGTCATGGCAGCAGGGTCTGGAAGTGCCCTGTGCCATGACAAGAAGCCCTGGGGGGTCCCCAGGTCAAGGCAGCAGGGTCTGGAAGTGCCCTGTGCCATGGTGAGGAGATCCAGGAGATCTCCAGTTCAGGACACTGGGGTCAGGAGGTGCCCTGTGCTGTGATGAGTTTACCCAGGGGTTCCTCATGTCATGGCAGCAGGGTCTGGAGGTGCCCCCTGCCATGGCAATGGGCCCTGAGGGTCTCCACGTCAAGACAGAAGGGTCTGGAGGTGCCCCATGCCATGTCAATGGGCCCTGAGATCTCCTAGACCTCAGCAGCAGCACCGGAAGGACACTGCCTTGTTGCCTGCGAGCTCCAGTGCCCCCTGCATCCCCCCCCCCCCCAGCTCTGGGGCAGGCTCCCAGCAGCAGCAGCCCTAACCTGGAGTTTGGGGGCAGGCAGGAACCCCCAGCCCCTGCTTCGTCCCGCCCACCACATCCCTGCTCCCCTCTCCGCCAGGTCCATCTGGTGTCCATGGCAACCGGCATCCTCCAGCCCCGCATCCTCCATCCCTCCAGCCCCGGAGCGGGGCCCTGACGTCACTTCCTGGGCCCCCCACCCGCAGCAGGGGGGTCCCGGCTTGAACCCCCTCTGGGCCTTGCTGCCCCCCCAGCTTCCCCCTCCTTCCCTGTTTCCCCTTCTGCTCCCCCCCCGTCCCCTCCAGCCCGACACGGCTGCCCCTGGCATACCCAGCCCGGAGCCTCCATGTTGTCATTGTGTCCCACATCGCCTCTCCTTGCTGTCCCCCACCCCCCCGACACTGCTCCCACCCCCCCACCCTCAGTGTCGCCACCCCCAGCCTCCCGTCCACCCCCCTCCCCATTCCCGCATCCTTCTCCTCCCAAATTTCTCCCCCCCAACCTATTTCCCGCCCCCCCCAACCGACTGCAGCAACCACAGAAAAAATCCCCCCCCCAGGGTGAGAGGGCTGCGGGTAGTGGGGGCCGGGGTGGAAATTAGGTTCCATCTCTCCCCTTCTCCATCCCCATCCCCTCCATCCTCACCAGCGGTGGTCCACCCTCCCCTCTCTCTCTCTCTCTCTCTCCCCTCCTCCCCTTTCCCTTTACTCTCCCCACCCCTCTCTGTTTCGCGGTGCCCCCCAGCCCCCCAGGCACCTGCAGACGGTGATGAGGTTTTTCCTCTCCACGGCGATGTTCCTGGAGGAAGCTTTCTTGTTGGAGAGCCCCAGAGCCATGGCAGCCCGCGCGCAGCCCGCTGCCATCCACCGCGGGCCCAGCCCTGCCACGGCCACGGGCGATGCCCCTTCTCCCGTGGGTGTCGTCCCCCCTCCCACCACTACCCCAACCCCAGCACCGCGCAGGCTTTGCTCCCCCACCCCCCCTCCCAACGATGATGCCCACGCCACGGGGCCGTGTGCCGCTCCCCCCCCCAAAATAATGGGATGCGAGGCCTGAGGCTCTCTCCGCCTCCAGACACCCCCCGGAGAAATCTCTCCCTTGGGGGAATATTAAGGGGGGGGGGAGCTGGAGGGGACAGCGATCCCCCGGGGGGGCCACTCCTCCCTGCAGGGTCCAGCCCCTTGCCATGACGTGCCAGTGGGGGGGACCCGTACGGGCAAGGCAAGGGGGGGACCCCGCCAGCCTCCGGGGTACCTGGGGGGCCCTTCACCCGTTCCCGGGTTGAGCTTGGCTCTCCTCCTCCCCATCCTGGCTGCTTGGTTTGAGGGGGGGTTGGAATGCTGAGCCCCGCGGGGTCTGTGGAGTGCGTGGGACTCCCCCAAAACAAGGTGGGGCAGAGGGGTGCGAGCCCCTCGTGGGAGGCAGCCACGCTCCCAGCAGCCCACTTTGGCATCCTGCCTCGGTTTCCCCCTTAGTTGAATAGGGAGATTGAAGGGAAGGTGAATTTCCTGGGCACCCGTGGGTGGGTGTCCCACCACCCAGATAAATCAGGGTCACCCTATACAGAGAGCCAGCACCCCCTGCCCCCCCAGACATGACCCATGGGGGCGTGTGCCCCCTCCCTGGATGCCTCACACCCTTCTCTGTCACTGCAAAATGGCCCCAGACCCACAGCACCCAGTCGGGGGGCAATGGGACACTGGGGGGGCGGTGACCCCCAAAATCCCTAGGGCTGCTTTAGGGAGGGGAGCCCTTGGCAGCACCCAGATAACACGGGGGGGCCCCGGCGTTATCAGAGCACCCAGCCCGTGGCTATCTCACCTCCCGGCACCGTGCTGGGTGCCAGCGGTCCCCAACCGGTGGGACAGGGCAGCAGCCTCTGAGTCCCTCAGCACGGAGGGTCCCCGAGAATGGAAGGGGGGTGGGGGGCATCACCATCCCGACCCCAAGGCTGGGGCACGAGGGGTGTGGGGACATCCCTGCGGGTGCCCCCAAGCACTGGGGTGGCTGGTGGGTGCCGGTGGGTGGTGATGAGTGCTGGTGGGTGCTGGTGGGTGCCGATGGGTGCCAGTGTGTGCCGGTGGCTGCTGGTGGCTGCTGGTGAGTGCCGGTGGGTGCCGGTGGGTGCTGGTGGGTGCCGGTGGGTGCGTGTGCAAGGGTTACCCATCCCACCCCTATCACTGTCCCTGGGATTTGATGCTGGGGATCGGGAGCTCCTTAGGGAGGCTGCAGTGTAAAGCCGCATGCATGCGCGGACACAAACGTGTGTGCGCGTTTACGGGTGGAGGTTAAGGTGTGCACAGGTGGGGGGGATGTGTACAGGTGAGTGTGCGTGCACAGGTGGGGGTGTGTGCGTTTACAGGTGTGTGTTCTCACACACATGCACACACACGTTCACACACGGACATGTCCACACAACCATGTTTTCACACACGTGCACACGCGCAGGTTCATTCAAACACACACCTGTTCACACTCACTCTCATGTTCACACTCGCATGTTCGCACACATGTTCATTCACACTCTCATGTTCACATGCTCACATGTTCACACACGTGTTCATTCACACACATGTTGACACGCTCACATGTTCGCACACACTCCCCCTCGCCCTGCCCCGATCCAGCCATCCCATCCCGTCAGCTCTCCCGAGAACACCTCACTGGTGCCGGGGCGGGGACCCCCCCATGCCCCCTCTGGAGCCTCCTCAGGAGCTCCTTTTTATTTATTTTTTTTAATTTCCAAGAAAGAAAAAAAGGAAAAGTCCAACGCGGGGGGGCAGCCCGGGGGATCCCGGGGATTCCCCGGAGGGAATCCTCGTAAACAAGGTCTGGGGAGGGGGGGTCACGACACCGGAGTAGGGCACGGGCCAGCAGCGCAAAGCGAGCGGCCCGGGAGGTCCACGGGGTGCGGGCGAGCAGCGCGCAGGGCGCAACCTCGACGCCGCAAGATGTTTCTGGCCGATAACCTTGTTTATGGGGGGCCGCGGGGGGGGCGGGGGAGCCCAAGGGGGGGCAGATTAAGGAGGTGAGCGTGACTCAGGGCATTCTGGAGTGCTCCCCGCCCCGCGCGGCTCTTTCCCCGTGGGCAGCAGCAGGCACAGCCCGGGCACGGGCCGGCGGCGAGGGCAGGGGAGTCGTGGAGCCCACCCCAGGGGTAGGTGTGAGGTCATGGGGTGGTGGCACCTTGGGGTGTCCCTGGGTGCTGGGAATAGAGGGACATAGTGGGTGGGCAGGGCGGTGAGGGGTTGGAGGAGCACCCTGGGGTACCTCCGCAGCGGGGGCTGTGGGGTGTGCCGAGGTGGGAGATGCCTGGGACCAGGGGATGTGGGGTCTGTCCTGAGCCATGGTGGCCACCTGCTGCTTGAAGCTGAGCCATGATGAATGAATGGTGTGGAACGTATGGCAAACTGGGCCATGGTGGCCACCTGCTGCACCATGCTGCATGGGTGGCATGGGGTGTATGGGCTCCATCCTGGGCCATTCTGGGCACCTGCTGCGTGGTGATCCCAGCCATGCTGCATGGGGGGCATGGGGCATATGGGCTCCATCCTGAGCCATGGTGGGCACCTGCTGCGTGGTGGTCGCAGCCATGCTGCATGGGTGGCATGGGGTGTATGTTGTGCCCATGGGGTGAATGGTACAGGAGCTATGGGCTCTGCACCACACATACCCTCCAGAACGTGCGAGCTCTATGCTGCGCAGGGTGGCACAGGGATGAACTCGGATGACCCGAGCAAGGGGTGCCCGGCGCCCCACGGGCCCTGCAGCCCCTCGCCGTGGCCTTGGGGCTCCACCGCTTCCCGGCGCAGGGCAGGGGGCAGCGCGGGGAGCGGGGCGGGGGCGCGCAGCTCTGCCTGTTATCAGTGGGGCGCAGCCCGATGCACCGGGCTGATGCAAGAGCCGCTGACGGGGCTGGGGGAACCGGGGGGGGGCCCGGGTCGGGCCGGCCCTGGGGGGGCAGGCGGGGCAGGAAGGAGGAGGACGGTCCGGAGCTGGCCCCGGTTCCCGTGGCCCCGGTTCCCTTGGCCCTGCCGCGGCTCCCGCGCCCCGTCGGGCATCGCAGCCGGCACCCCCTCGCCCTGGCTTCCTCTGCCCCAGGCCGGGAGCGAGGTCCTGCATCACCCCGGTGAGATCTGGGGGGGCTGGTCCCCCCCTAAAACCAACCCCCATGCCCTGATATTTCAGCCCCCCACTCCGTGACCCCCTCCCCCGTGCGGGGTCTCTATAATGGGGTGTTGGGGGGCAGTCGAGGTCCCCTTCACCCTAATTTGAGGGGTCCCCGTGGCGGGGAGGGCTGAAGCGAAGTGGAGTTTGGGAGATCGCAGGGCAGGTCAGTCGCCTCCCCGAGTGCCGAGTGGTCCGGGCTGAGGAACGATGGGGGGCGACAAGGTGTCACAAGGGGTCATGGGGGTGATGATGTTGGGGGGAATGTCTCGACGTGTCGGGCCCCCCCCCAAAAGGAGGGCGGTGTGCGGCAGCAGGGCGCCCCCTGGCGGTTGTCCCCAAGCATAGCCTCGGGGCAGGTGCAGGCGGGTCCCGCCCGCGGTGTGGGGGCACAGAGAGGTGCAAGGATTGGGGTGGGAGAGGGCTGTAGGCACAAGCTACACCTCCCCACATCCAGACCAACACCTGCTGCCCGGGTGTTGCGATGAGAGGAGGGGGGCTGGGGACCCCCCCAGCTGTGGTGCTGTGGCATGCTTGTGTCGCTGTGTTTTGGGGTGTTCTCGTGAGCCCAGTGGTGCCTCAACGTCCTCTTCCCCACCCCAGTGCCCTGCCAGTGGCTAAGAGGGCTTGTGGGGGGAGGGTATGGCTGCTGTAGTGTCGGACCCCAGTCCTTGAGTGTGGCTCTATAGGAGATCTCAGTCCCCACCCGTGGGTGTGTATGGGACCCCACCCACATGCGAGGGGTCGTGTGGAATACCAGCCCCTGTGCGTGTCCCATGTGGGACCTAGTGCCCCACACGTGGATCTATATGAGACTCCATCCATCCACGTGTGTGTGGTTGCATGCCCAGGACCCCACTGATGTGTGCTGCTCTGTATGGGACCCCAGTCCTTGTACGTGGGTCTGTAAGGGAGACCCTGTAAGTGGGTCCATAATGGGACCTGACCCTTGGGTGTGGCTCCCTGCAGACTTGACCTCTGGGTGTGGGTTCACAGGGGACCTGCCCCCCCCGCCAGCAGACGTGGGCAGGGGTGGGATGCCATGTCCCTGGTGGGAAGCTGCCGAAGCTCTGCCGTCGCTTGACGTCCGTTCCCACCCGGCTGGCAGCAGGGCAGGGCAGGGCACAACTTCCCCGGGGACCCCCCGACCCAGGGCAAGCGGGTTACAAGGGTAGGGGCTGCGGGAACCGCCCGGGTGTCAGGCCCAGCCACACCCCGAGGGACAAGCCCAAGTCCCGGAGGGGGGCACCGAGCGCTGCCCGTTCCTCTCCTAAACTATTTTCTCTCCCTTTCCCGCACCCCTCCCCCACCCCTCGCCCGCCCCGACGCCGCAGAGCCCGGGTGATGGTGTCGCCGGGCTGAGTGCAGGGACACAGCGAGGCCAGGGCCATGGAGGGGCACGGCCAGGTAGGGAGTCCCGGCCCCCAGCCCCGGCTCTCCGCTGAGCCCCGGCCGGCTCCCGCCCCAGTGCAGCCCCGGCCAGGCGCTGGGGGTGCTGGGTCCCGCTCAGCACCTGCTCTCTGTCCGCAGGAGGCTTACGAGGAGGGGATGCGGAGGAGCCTCGACCCTGAGGGATACGAAGACCACGGCGTAAGAGGCTCCCACCTGTCGCTGGGCGAGATGAGCAGTGAGTGACCCCTGGCTGCCGGGGGGCTGTAGGCGCTCATGGGCATGGGTGCTGCATGGGGAATGGCATTGCATGGGCATTAGAGTCTCCTGCGTGATGACCCTGCACAGGCACCAGTGTTGCACAGGCGATGGCATTGCACGGCCATTAGCGTCATATGGGTGACAGCATTGCATGGCAATGGCACTGCATGGGCGATGGCACCACATGGGTGATGCCACCACACACCGTTGAGAGGTGGCAGTGATTCGAGGCTGCGTGTTGCATGGACACTGGAGTTTTGTGTGTGCCCAGCTACACATGGGTACAAGGGTGGCACAGGCATGTTGCATGGGCACCAGCATTGCATGGGTGTCAGTGTTCTGTAGGCGCCAGCATTGCAGAGGCATCAAAGTTGCATTGGTACCAGCATTGCATGGGCATCCGTGTTGCTTTGGCACCAAGTTGCATGGATGTTAGCTTGGCATGGATGTGTTGCATGGGCACCAACACTGCACAGACATGTTGTACGACTAGTAGGGTTATATGGGCACCAGCAATGCCTGAGTGCCAGCACTGCATGGGTGCCAGCACTGCAGAAATGTGTTGCATGGGTGTAAGTATTGCATGAGCACTGGTATTGCACTGGTGCCAGCATGGCACAGGCATGTTGTGTGGGTGCCAGCACTGTACAGTGGGGCTCGCTTGGAGCCCACAGGGTCAGGCAGGGACATGGAACCCCTGAGACCCCATCCCCCATGGGCAGTGACACCCTTTGTCCAAGCCCCAGAGCCAGTGAAGTGCCACCTCGAGTGCCAGGGCTGTGGGTGCCCAAGACAGGGCCTAGCTTGGGAACATGCAAGGTCCTTAAGACCACAACCAAGAGCCCCTCGGGAGGGAGGAGAGGGGAGTTTGGGGGAGCCCGTGTGCCACAGAGTGTCCCCTTGCCCAAAGCAGGGTTGATTCCCTGCTGCCACCTCAAGGGGGTGCTTGGACCATGCCAACTCCTGGCACCCAGCCCCTCGGGTCCCCACTCGGGGTGACACAGGTCGGGGGGGTAATGCTGCCACCTGTTCTGCGCAGGGGCTGGCGCTGGCACCGGGTCCCCCTTGCACGCATGGAGGGCCAGAGCCGAGGAGCTGACGCCCCTGCGGTGAGTGCCCCAAACTGGGGAGGGGGCCGGACGCTGCCTCACCTGCCCAGTTGGCATCCACAAGGGGAGGCCGTTGGCACCCACGGGGTGCCCTGTGCTGACCCCGGCGGTGTGTGTTTTGCAGGCAGTATCTGCCCAGCCGCCGGGGATGCTATGACCTGGATGGGAGGAGGCGTGCAGCAGGGGCCCCCTCGGGACAGGTGATCCCCCGTGGTGGGGGGCAACGTGAGTGACCGTGGGGGCACCGGGACACAGACCCCAGCCCTAGCGTCGCCCCTAACCCCAGTCCTCCTTGCGTCGCCCACCTTGGCTTTGTCCCTCCCTGTGCCCTGTGAGGTGCCCGTCAGCCAGGTGCCAGCGCATGCTGTGGATTGACCCTCACCCAGGCGTCAGGGCGCGCCCCGAGGTGACTGCTGCCACTTGCCCGTAATCGCCCACTGATTGAGGATAAATAAAGGCTTTGTTTGGGGTGAGGACAAGAACCACTTGGGGCTGACCGCCGCTGGCGCTGGGCGGCTCGGTGGTGGCAGCAGCGGGGACAGGACGAGGACAGGCACGTGCCCAAGTGCCACTGCCAACGCTGTCGGGGACATGTCCCCATCCCTGCTTGTGTGGGCACGGCATCCTTCGGCTGGCAGAGCGGATTGCAGCTCTTGTGGCATCACCCCACTGGGTGACCTGACTGGCAGTAGAGAGAGGACCGTGGTGGTCCCCAGCAGGGAACAAGTGGGACAGGGTGAGCCTGTCCCCGCGCCGGGGTGGCCGTGGGCAGAGTCGTGCTGCTGTTTACTGTCAGCAAAGGCAAAGTGCCTCGCGATTTACGGTGCACACAGGGCGGCCGCGGGGCGTGGGCCTCGGCGACGCTTTATAGGGACAGAGCCCTCGGGGCCGCGGGGAGCGCAGGGTGGGGGCCGCGGGTAGGCAGGGGACAGGGACACCTCGAGCTCCTGGGGTCTGTGTGGCTGGGGGTGCTGTCCCCGTTCCAGTCCAAGGGGCAGGGCTGGATGCAGGGTTCGAAGTTGTGCCAGTGGCATGGTGGTGGGGCAGAGCATGGCCATGAGCCCTGCCCTCACCCCAGCCCCATTCTCAGGCTGCGAGGTGTGAGGGGCTGGAGGTGGGCACCAGCAGAGCAGGGGTTGATGGAGGGACACACCCAGCAAACCCCAGATGGATCTGGGATGGGACAGTGGATGGGGGACACATCCCTTCTGGGGTGGAGGTGATGGAGCAAAGGGGCACATCCAGGCAACTCCAGCTGGGGCTGGGCTGGGGCAGTGGGTGAGAGATGCACCCAGCAAACCCCATCTGGGGCTGGGCTGGGGCAATGGGTGGGAGATGCACCCAGCAAACCCCCATCTGGGGCTGGGCTGGGGCAATGGGTGGGAGATGCACCCAGCAAACCCCATCTGGGGCTGGGCTGGGGCAATGGGCGGGAGATGCACCCAGCAAACCCCATCTGGGGCTGGGCTGGGGATGATGGAGCAGAGGGCATATCCAGGCAACAGAGGTTAGGTCTTGGGTGTGGATGGTGAGGGATAGGCTGCTCCAACAAACCTGAGGGAGTCGGGGTTGAGGCAGGGCCAGCTCATGCATTGGTGGCTCTGCTCACAGCTTCATCGGTGACCGATGTGGACCTGGAGGCGGCAGGGAGCAGGAGGCCTGGGTCCCGACGGGAGACCCATGAGGTGGGTGCTGCCCCACAGATCCCCATTCTCTCCCCATTCCCAGGGGCAAGTGGACTGTGGCCATCCAGGGACCAACCTTAGACCAAGCCCTGGGGACACCATGGCATAGAGGGTGCTGGCATGGGTGGCGACAGCTCTGGGGCTCCTGGGGGTCCCTGGTGTGTCTAGGGGGACCCTGGGCTCCTCCCCACAACCCAGCTCTGGCTGCAGGGCTACGTGGAGCTGCATGAGCTGGTCATGGACACCACGAAGGAGCTGTGCTGGATGGAGGCTGGCCACTGGCTCAAGCTGGAGGAGGACTTCAAGGAAGCAGGGCACTGGAGCCAGCCCCATCTCTCCTTCCTGACCTACCGCAGCCTCCTGGAGATCCATCGGGCTTTGGCCAAAGGTGGGGACACCACTTGGAGCTAGGATGGTGGTAGGGACCTCACAGTGGCCAGGTGGTGACGGAGCTGTCCCCTTAGGTGCTGTGCTCCTCGACGTGGCAGCCACCTCGTTGGCAGCCATCGCCCATGTCCTCATTGACCAGATGATCTACGAGGGGCAGATCAAGCCCGAGGACCGGGACGACATCCTGAGGACGCTGCTGCTGCAGCACAAGTATGACCAGGGCTGATGACCCCCCCGGGGGCGGGGATCCCAGCGTCTGAACTGCACCTGGCCCCAGCGAGTCCCGCTGGAGCCTGGCACAGGGTGGCAAAGCCCTACTGTAGTTTGGCTTTGCCTCCCATCCCAGTTTGGGGTCCCCACTCCCATCCCAGTTTGGGGTCCCCACTCACCTTACGGAGTTTTGGGGAGGTCAGGAGGACTGACCTGTCTGACACCACCTCCCCCCCCCGCACTGCTCTAGACACCCCAATGAGACTGAATCAGTGAAGACCCTGCCACCAGCACAGCTGCAGCGCTCCGGTACCGGCCGGGGAGAGACCGAGCAGCCGCTGCTGCGGGAGCAGCAGCCCCTGGAGATGCGCAGGCTGGCGGGGACCGAGCAGGCGAGCCGCGGTGGGGGCCAGCGGGGGGCGCTGGGGAGCATTGGAGAGCTGCTGGGAAGTGCACACGCACATCGGTGCGGGCACACGCGTGCCTTGGCACGGGCACCAGGTGGTTGCACACCAAACGGGGTGCAGGGACCCCCACATTGTGCGTGCAGAGGTGGTAGCGAGGGAGCCACGTTTGCAAGGGACAGAAAGGGACACGCAGGTGACAGCAGGGGGCATGCGGGGGACAGAGGGAGACGCAGAGGAGATAAAGGGAGACACGAGCAGGGGAGACACATGCAGGGGAGAGAGTGGGACACAAATGGGACGGCAGGGGACATACAGAGGACAGAGTGGGTGACATGGGACAGACAAGGACATGTAGGGGGTGGAGGGGGATATGCAGGAGACAGAGGGGGAGATGCTGGGGATGGATGAGGGCACACGGGAGACAGAGGGGGACGTGCAGGGGACAGCCCCCAGGTTGCTGGCTGATTCCTGCTGTTCGTCTGCCTGCAACAGGGGAGCAGCAAGCCCCAGCTGCCTGAGAAGGTCCCTGAGGATGCCGAGGCCACGCTGGTCCTCGTGGGTGAGTGGTGAGCAGCAGGGTGGGCGCGGGGTCAGGGCAGTGGGTCGCGGGTCAGAGCGGTGGGTGCGGGCTGGGCTGTGCGCGGGGATCTCGGTGCCGCCAGCTGCTGCCTGCTCGCTCACTTGCTGCCTTTTTGTGACTGTCCCTGTCCGCAGCCCTCGCCGCCGCCTGCTGCTGCTCAGTGCTGCTCTGTGCCCTTTGTCCCCACGACGCTTGTCCTCGCACCCTGTTCCTCCGCTCCCCTCTGCCCCACGTCCTCATGTCCCTATGTGCTCTCTACCCTCGTGCCCCCATGGCCTGATGTCCCTGTTCTCCCATACCTGCCTGTCCCTGTGTCCCCACAGCCCTCTGGCCTCCATGTCCACATGTCCCTCTGCCTGTGTCCTCATGTCTTTGTGTCCTTGTCCTGTTCTCTTGTCCCCACCATGTCTTCATGCCTCTCCGTCACCCTCTCTCCACATCCCAATGTCCACCTTTCTTACGTCCCCACGTCTCCATGCTCCTGTGTCCCCATGTCCCTGTGCATGACCCCCCCGTGACCCCCTCCCATCCCATCCTCCCACCCCAGGCTGTGCAGCCTTCCTGGAGCAGCCAACGTTGGCCTTTGTGCGCCTGAAGGAGGCTGTGACCCTGGATGGGGTCCTGGACGTGCCCCTGCCTGTTCGCTTCCTCTTCGTGGTCCTGGGCCCTGACAGTCCCCACATCAGCTACCACGAGATCGGCCGCGCTGTGGCCACCATGATGTCTGAGAGGGTACGGCTGGCATGCCACCAGCACCGCCACTGCCACCAGCACTGCCACCAGCACCGCCACTGCCACCAGCACCGCCACTGCCACCAGCACTGCTGTCTGGGGTGCCAGCCCCACTGAGCACCCCAAAGTCCCCAGCCCTGGGGCTGCACCCTCCAGTAGGGCTTGTCCACCTGTGCCAGATTCCTCTTTGTGCTCTTGTCTCTGTGTCCCCATGCCACTGTGTCCCATAGTCCCCAAGCACCAGTGTCCTCATCCCTCTGGGTCTCCACGTCCCTAAGCACCACCGTCCCCATGTCCCCATCTCCACGTGCACCCCTGTCCCCACACTTCTGTGTCCCTGTGGCCTCCTGCTCTCATGTCCCCACGTGCCCATACCCCTGAGGTCAAATATCCTCTTGTCCCTGTGTGGCCAAGCAACCACGTCCCCACACTCCTGTGTCCTATACCCCCACGTCCCTCCTAATCCCCATGTCCCCACACACCTGTGGCCCCATGTCCCCATGCTCCTGTAGTCTCACCATCCCAAAGCTCCCCCTCACCTTCGTGCCCCATGTCCTCATGTCCCCAGCATGCCTCATCCCCAGGAGGACGCTCAGGGCCTAGGCTGGTACCCAAGCAGCACCCAGGGGCAGTGGCTGAGCACCTGTCCCCGGGCCACCCCGCAGGTCTTTCGCCGGGATGCCTACCTGGCCGATGGCCGCCAGGACCTGCTGCGGGGGGTTGAGGACTTCCTGGAGGCCAGCATCGTCCTGCCACCCACGGAGACCCCAAATGAGCAGCTCCTCCGCAGCCTGGTGCCGCTGCAGCATGAGCTCCTCCGCCGCCGCTACCAGCCCCAGGAGAAGGCAGCTGGAGAAGCCTTCATAAAAGACCTGGGTACGGTGGGGACCACCCTGGACACTCCCCCCCCAAGGACCCCTTGTGGCTGGTGGTATTCTCCTCTTGGCATGCGAGGTCCCACCCTGGTGCCCTGCTTGTGCCCCCAGGGCTAGAGGAGGCGGCGCCGGAGGACGACGATCCCCTGCGCAGGACGGGGAGGCCTTTTGGGGGGCTGGTGCGGGACATCTGCCGCCGGTACCCCAAATACCCCAGCGACATCAAGGACGCCCTCAGCCCCCAGTGTCTGGCCGCTGTCATCTTCATCTACTTCGCGGCACTGTCACCTGCTGTCACCTTTGGAGGCTTGCTGGGTAAGGAAGCTGGGGACACTCTTGGGGACAGGGTCCGAAGAGCAAGGTGCCACCACGTGCAGCACCACCCCCAGGGGGTCATTGCACCTCCCTGCCCTGGTGCTGAGGAGTGTGGGGTGGGGACACAGAGCTGTCCCAAACCCCAGCACCCACTGGCCCTGCTGCCCTCCAGGTGAGAAGACCAAGGGCATGATGGGGGTGTCAGAGCTGCTCATCTCCACCTGCGTGCAGTGCGTCCTCTTCAGCCTCTTCAGTGCCCAGCCCCTGCTGGTCGTTGGCTTCTCAGGGCCCCTCCTTGTCTTCGAGGAAGCCTTCTACTCGGTGGGTGCCACCCTGTGCCCTTGAGTCCCCACAGTGGGTTCCTGGTGTCCCCATCAGCCCTGGCAGAGGAACAGGGTGCAGGTGATGGCACATGAGTGGTGGGTGACCATGTGGGTGACAGCTGCATGGGTGACATTGTGCAGGTAGAGCCACCTGAGTGATGGCACAGGGGCGATTCCACGTGAGTGGTGGCACTGCTGGGATGGCACATGGGTAATGCCATGTGGGGGATGGCTCGTGGGTAGTACCATGTAGGTAGAGCCATCTGGATGTGACGTGAGGTTCATGACACCACATGAGTGACACCACAGTGGCAATGCCAGGCAGATGATACCATCAGGGTGCTGCCAGTCAGGTGATCCCACAGGGGTCCTGCCACCCTAAGGTACCACTGTCCCCATCCTGGCACCCTTCAGCCCCCAGGCAGGAGGTGCAGGGGCACCAGGATTCTGCCCACCTGGGCACCCACGTCGGGGGGGCTGACAGGGCTGTGTCCTCTGGCTCCCCAGTTCTGCAGTGCCAATGACATGGAGTACATCGTGGGCAGGGTCTGGATTGGCTTCTGGTTGATCCTGCTGGTGCTGGTGGTGGTGGCCTGTGAGGGCAGCTTCCTGGTGCGCTACCTGTCCCGCTACACCCAGGAGATCTTCTCCTTCCTCATCTCCCTCATCTTCATCTATGAGACCTTCTCCAAGCTCATCACGGTGAGGGCACAGCAGGCCCGTGGAGGGGAGGGGGAGGGGAGGCTGCAGGCTGTGGTCATCACCCAGGTTTCCATAGATGGATGCAGGAAAGGGATGGAGTCTCCCAGGGTTTGCTTCCCCTTTCCAGCTGTTTCCCAGCTTCTGCCTCTCTCCACAGGGGATTTGAGGGCAGGGGGGTGAAGTTCAGGCAATGCCTCACCTGGGCTACAGCAAATAGGGTCCTTGCCCAGGAACTTAACCACAGAATCCCAGACCAGCTTGGACTGGAAGGGATCTTTAAAGGTCCTTGCAGTCAGCAAGGACATCCCCAACTAGAGCAGGTTGCTCAGAGCCCCAGACAGCTTAACCTGGAATGGTTCCAGGGATGGGCATGCGCCACTGATCTGGGCAACTTGGGCCGGGCTCTCACCACCCTCAGGGTCAAACATTTCTCCCTTCTCTCCAGTCTGAATCTCCGTCTTTCAGTTCAAACCATCCCCCCTTGTCCTGTCACCTGCCTGGAGGCCTCCAACTTCTTCTCCCATCCCCTGGCTCAGCCCCTCCCAGCTGGCCAATAGCAATGGGCTGGCACCAGCCCACGCACTAGGTGCCCATGGGAGCATCTCTGGTGCAGGAGGAATGACAGACAGGACACGTGCCCTGTCTCACCTTGGACTCCAGCACATCTTGGACCCCATCACATCGAGGTGCCCTCACGCCCCGCTCTAGGAGGCCAGTGCAGCCCCAGACCCTGGGTGCCAGGGTCAGCAGTGGGGCCATGCTTGGCTCCCCTCACTGTGCCACCCATGCTCTGCTCCAGCCACATTTCTGAAGAAGCATAGAGAAAACCAAGCCCAAAGCTTACTGTGCGCCAAGCTCCTGGCCTCATTGGTCATCCTTCACCCACCAGGATGGTGCCACAAGCCTCCCAGCATGGCAGGAAGGGTGCAGGGGGATCCCATCCCTCCTGACCTTCTCCCCTTCCCTCCCCAGATCTTCAAGGACCACCCACTGCAGCGAGTGTATGATGTGAAGGCCACGTATGAGCCCAAGGTGCCAGAGCCCAACACAGCTCTGCTGTCCCTCGTGCTTATGGCTGGCACCTTCTTCCTGGCCTTCTTCCTCCGCAAGTTCAAGAACAGTGCCTTCCTGCCTGGCAAGGTGGGGCAGCTCCCTGGTGACAAACCCACTGGGGACAGAAGGGGGGCTGGTGGATGTGGTTTCCTGAGAGGGGCTGGCTGAGAACATGCAAACTCAGCCCATGCCCCTGCAGAGGTCTTCCAGGAGCTTGCTGTTGGTGGCGACACAGTGGTGAGGGCTCCTCGGCTGGGGGGGGCACAGGAGGGTTTGACACAGTCGTGGTGTCCCCACAGGCCCGGCGGCTGATTGGGGACTTCGGGGTGCCCATCTCCATCCTCATCATGGCACTGGTGGACTTCTTCATCCAGGACACCTACACGCAGGTGTGGGAGCAGGGGCAGGGCAGGGGCACATGGTTGGACCCCGCAGGGGAGTGCAGGGTTGGCTGCTTGTGCCTGTGCCCTCACTGCTGCCTCTCTGCTCCCATCCAGAAACTGAGTGTCCCCAAGGGGCTGCAGGTCACCAACTCCTCCGCCCGGGGCTGGTTTATCAACCCCATGGGGCTGGGCAAGGTCTTCCCCATCTGGATGATGTTTGCCTCCGTGGTGCCTGCCCTGCTGGTCTTCATCCTCATCTTCCTCGAGACGCAGATCACCACGTGAGGACTCGAGGGGGCTACAGGGAGGGACAAGAAGGCTGCAGGGTCCCTGGTAGGGCAGGGACGGAAAGAGACCTCCCACCGCTGACCCTTCCTTCTCTGCCCCCAACAGCCTCATTGTCAGCAAGCCAGAGAGGAAGCTGGTGAAGGGCACCGGCTTCCACCTGGACCTGCTGCTGATCGTGGCCATGGGGGGGCTGGCCGCTCTCTTTGGCATGCCCTGGCTCAGTGCCACCACCGTCCGCACCATCACCCACGCCAACGCCCTCACTGTCATGAGCAAGACCTCTGCCCCTGGCGAGAAGTCCCAGATCTTGGAGGTGAAGGAGCAGCGCATCAGCGGCCTGCTGGTGGCAGTGCTCATCGGTGAGCTGCGGAGGTGCCCCCAGCGCTGGCCAGCGAGAGCTCGGTGCCCCCAGCAGGCCCCCCTGACCCTTCCTCTCCACCGCAGGTGTCTCCATCCTCATGGAGCCCATCCTGAAGTACATCCCCCTGGCCGTGCTCTTTGGCATCTTCCTCTACATGGGGGTCACCTCCCTCTTTGGCATCCAGCTCTTCGACCGCATCCTGCTCTTGCTGATGCCACCCAAGTACCACCCCCGTGAGCCCTACGTCACCCGGGTGAGTGAGCCCTGTGCCACCTGCCCTGGTGGCCACCATCCTGATGGTGTCCTAGGCTGCATGGTGCTACCTGCAATGGCTTGGGGCTCCCTGAACGTCCTCCCCCTCCAGTGCTGACTTTGGCCGGGCTCGCTGAGCCCCCTGTCCTGCCCCTCTCTAGCACTCAGCACTCCGAGAAGGGTGCAAGGTGCTGGCTGCAGCGTCCTGACCCCACTGGGCTCCTCCTCCTGCAGGTGAAGACCTGGCGGATGCACCTCTTCACCTTGATCCAGGTCCTGGTCCTTGTGCTGCTGTGGGTGGTGAAGTCCACCCCAGCCTCACTGGCACTGCCCTTCGTCCTCATCCTCACTGTGCCCCTGCGGCGCTTCCTGCTGCCCAAGATCTTCCGGGACATCGAGCTCAGATGTGTATGTAGCCCTGGCACAGGCAGAGAGCCACCACACTGCTGTCCCCAGCCCCGTGCCCAGCCCAAGCCCTGTCCACACCCTCAGCATCAACCTCGT
Organism: Pogoniulus pusillus; assembly: GCF_015220805.1. NCBI lineage: Eukaryota > Metazoa > Chordata > Aves > Piciformes > Lybiidae > Pogoniulus > Pogoniulus pusillus. The sequence goes on from NC_087303.1 coordinate 524,405, forward strand.
TTGAATCCCTGGCTGTGTTCCCATCCCCAGTCCTTATCCCCACCCCCATCCCTGTTCCTATTCCCATCCCTGTCCTCATCCTCATCTCTGCCCCTGTCCACATCCTCATCCTCGTTCCTGCCCCATTCCTGTCCCTAGACTCATTTCTGCCCCTATTCCCACACCCATCCCAGCTCCCACCTCTGTTCCTATCCTCAGTCTTGTCCCCATTCCTGTCCCCTCCCCACCCACTTGCCTGTGCCCAGCTCCATCCCTGGCCCTGTCTCCATTCCCATCTTCATCTCCATCGTGCCCATCCCACCTCATGCTCTCTCCTGTCCTTCCAGCTGGATGCAGATGACGCCGTGGTGACCTTTGAGGAGGCAGAGGGCACAGATGTGTACAACGAGGTGCAGATGCCCACCTAAGGGCTCACTGCCACCTGCCTGACCCCTGGATGTGCCCACACCCCCTGCCCCCTCCACTTCTCCATCAGATTCTCACTCCACTGCTGCCACCCTGGGGCAGCTGGGTGACAGGGGACAACCTGGGGACAGCCCAGAGCCCCCCACACCCCACGAGTGGAGCTTTTGGTTTGGTTTTGTTTTTTCCCCTTTTCCATCCCTTTTTTGTTAACTCTTTTGGGTGCTGTGAGCTCAGCTGCACTTTGCTACCCGCTGGAGCTGCCTGGCCTGGGGGGGCCTCTGCCCTGTGTCACCATCCTGTCCCCAAGGCCACCCCAGGGCTGTGACCCAGCACTGAGCAGGAGGAAGACTCCCAAAGCCTGGAGAGAGGAGGAAGGCAGAGGAAGGGTGACATGGAGAGGACAAAGATGCAGCAGGAGGGGTCCCTGAGTTCTCCCTGGCCCTGCTGCCTCCCACAGGGAGCCCCCCCCTTGCCCAGCCACTCTTCCTCAGACCAAACAATAAGCACCAGGACAAATCCTTCTCCCCACGGAGCCTTTTCCCTTCCTTTTCCCACCATTTTCTCCAGCACCTCCCGAGGTCAGGGTGCAAATAGTCCAAGGGGGGGGGGGATGTTATAGTTTTGCTATGGACATGTGCTAAAAACACCCCCCCAGAACTTATGTTGATACTTCTGCAGGTAGGATTTGCTCAGTACCAAAACCAAATCCCCCCCCCAAAGGCTGTGAAAGTGTCTTGGAGAAGAAGAAAAAAAATGGAAGGGGGAGGAAAAAAATTAGGATAAATAAAACAGATAGAGGGGAAAAATGAGGAAAAATAGAAAAGATGAAGGGAACAAAAGGGGGAAATGAGAGGAAATAGGAAAAAAGGGAAAAATAAATGAATAAGAAAAGTATTTTAAAAGAAAAAATGGGAAAAAATTAAAATGAGGAAAAAAGGAGGAAAAAAATTAGGAAAGTTGAGATTAAAAAGAAAAAATAGAAGGAAAAAAAAAGAAGAAATAAGGAAAACATTTTTTAAAAAGGGAAACAATAGACCAAATGAGCTGGAAAAGGACCAAAATGAGGGGGAAAAGACTCAAAGAAGGGGGAGAAGTCCACAACGAGGGTGAAAACCAAGGCGCGGGCGAGCAGGGCGGCGTGAGCCGCGGAAGGGAAGCCCCGGCGGCCGCTGGGGCTCCACCGGCAGCTGGAGCTGACCGCCCAGGCTGGCCGTGCCCGCCGCGGGGCCGTGCCTGTGTGCACGGGAGAGAGAAATTGTCCTTTTTAAACCCAGGAACAAACCGAGCCTTTTTAAGCTGATTTGGAAGGGTCCTGCGCAGGGCCCGGGCTCCGTGCGCCAGCCTGGCAGCGTCACTGCTCTGCTGAATTAGCTGTAGCCTCTTTCGTGTTTCTTTCTTTCATTATTACTGTTTGTTTGTTTGTTTTTTTGGTAGCTTTTCAGTCCAATCCTTGTAGCTCAGCCTTGGCTCTCCCTTTGCTTTGCTGCCCCCCTCCTGCCCCGTTCCCACTGGGTTTGTTCCCGAGCCGGAGGAGCCTTCCCCCTGCTCCTTGCCCCAGGGCTGAACCTACCCTGCTCAGACCCCAATCAAGTTGCCAATTAACTCCTTTGTTGTTGCTGTTGGGATTGGAGTGGGTGGGAGGGACACCCCAAAATGAAAATGAGCGGGGTGGGGGGGAGTTAGTTTAGTTTAATTTAGTTTAGTTTAATTAATTATGAGTCCACGAGAAACAATGCTGTGAGCTTTGGGGGGTCTTACTCCCTTCCCCTGCCACCTCTGTCTCAGGCTTTAATACAGAAACCAATAAAATCAGAAGGAAGCTGTGGGAGGTTTTGCTTTTTTTCTCTTTGGGCATTTTCTGGGGCCTCACCTTCCTCTCCCTCCCCCCCAAAAAAAAAGGACCAGAAGCATCCTTTGGAGATGTCTGTCCCAATCCCCCTGGAATGCTCACTGCATTCCAACATTCCAGGGTGCTCACTGCCACCATAACGGGATTCTCCCCATGGTCACTCCGGGATGCTTCCCACAGCCATCCTAGGATGCTCCCTATGGCCATTCTCAGGTAATCCCAACTGTCCTCCTGGAGTGCCATTCCAGGGTGCTTAGTGCAGCTGTACCAAAGTGTTTGTCATGGTGTCCCAAGATGCTCAGTGTAGCCCAGCATCCTCAGATGCGCCCCATGGCCACCCTGGGATGCTCACTATGCTCACACTGGGATGCTGCCCACAGTCATTCCTGGGATGCTCGGAGAAGCTCTGCCAAGATGTTCGCTATGTCATCCCAGCATCCTACAGCACTCACTGCTGCCATCCCAGGGTGACTCCCCATCCTGGGATGTTCAACCCCCTCCTCACCCTCCCTGCACCCCAGAGTGCTGTCCTGTTGCTGCTGGCCACTTCCCTGCCCAGGGATGCTGTTGTAATAGGCTGCAGACAAGGCCACAGCTGCCCTCAGCCCAGGCTGCCTCTAATTTGACCCTGATTACCCCAATCGCATTAGCCAGAGCAACCTGCTGGGGGAGAAACCACCTGCTTATGGTTCCCACACCTGTGGGAAGGGCCTCGGGATGGGCTGGGTTCGTTTGCCCACAGCCTTTCTATGGGGCAGATGCAGGGGTCAGCATCTCCTGCTTGTGGCTCTCCATGGAGCTGGGATAAATCCCAACGTCATCTCCAGCTGCTTCGGAGCCCTGCCAAGCTGCTAGCCCTCGTTTTCTGGAGGTGAAGGTAGGTAGTTGGTGTTTTCCAGCCCAAGGCATGGAGATCTGGCAGCTGCCTGTTCTTCTGCCCGCCTCACGTGGGCATGCCACGCTGGGTGCCATCAGGAGTGCTGCACATGCAGCTGCCACCAGCTGGCCCTGCTGCTGCCACCTCTGCCTCTGAAAGCCAGCAGTGGAGGGAGGCATCTTCCTGCAGTATGTCCATGCAGATTTCCACTCAGGATCTCTGGGAGACGTCAGCCAGGTCACTGCCATGGGATCAGCCCGTTTTTTGGTGGGGATTTGGGTTAAGCTCTCGTTTGAGCTTGACTTAGCCCAGCAAAATGTGTTTTGGGGGGTTGGCTTGTGGTGGGGTCCTGCAGTGGTGACTGGTGGCAGGGTGTGAAACACGAGGGGAAGATAAATACAACAGTTAATAGTGGTGAAAAATAGTTTGGTAATGAGAAGGGGGGAACTGAGAGCTGGAGAGATGTGGCCTGTGCTGGCATAACCCCTGGGAAAACCTGGGTGCTGGTGGGGTGCAGGGTCCAAGCATCACCCTTGGAAGAGAAGAGCCCAGATGCTGGTGGGGTGCAGGGAGTTTGGTCATGTCATAGTAGCACCCCTGGAAGGGAAGAGTCCCAGCGCTGGTGGGGTGCCAGGGTGCCAGTGGTGTGCAAGGTGCCAGTGGGGAGCAGGGAGGTCATGTCATAGCACCACCCTTGAAAAGGAAGAGCCTCAGCACTGGTGTTGGGGTGCAGGGTGCCAGTAGGGCTCCAGGGTGCAAAGTCATGTCATGGTATCTCTCCTGGGAGGGGAAACCCCTGGTGCTAGTGGAGTGCAGGGAGCTCACAGGGTGCAGAGTGGTGGTGGGGTGCAGGGAGCTGGGTCATGGCACAGCATCACCCATAGAAGGGGAGAGCATGGGAGCTGGTGGGATGCAAGGAGCCGGGACATGCTGTGGCACCACCCCTGCAAGGGAAGAACTCAGGTGCTGGTGGGGTGCAGGGGGCCAACGGCGTTACAATGCCCACAGCACCATGGGGTGCTTTGTGCCATCACAAGCTGCTCTGCTGCCCGCTCTGCTGCCCACTCCTCTGCCCATGCACATCCTCGGGGTGTGCAGTGAAGCATTTTTTGTCTCTGCCTGTGCCCTCGACAAGAGAAAGTGCAAACAACCCCAAACCTGCACTCGCCCCTTCTTACTGCACCTTTATCTGCAAAAGAACCTCAGCTGCACAAGGAACTGGGAAGCAGCAAGCCGTGGGGAGGGCATGGAGTGAGAAGGGGAATAGTTGGGAGGGATACGTCGGAAACTCCCATTTGTGACCCACCCACCAGAGAGGCTGCAACCCATTTCCAGGGCTCTACTGTCCCCGCTGTGTGGCAAAAGCCACACACCCACGTTACAGAGGGTTCTACCAAGGCCACAGCGTACTCGGGGGTGGGGTTTGAGTTTAAAACGACAAAGTTAAAAGTGTTGATTTTTCACCTGTCTGCCCCGACGGACTCCAAATATTTTGTGTTTGTCACTGCTACAGTTTCGTTTCTCTTTTCTTTTGCAGTTTTCCTCCTCCTGCAAAGCGGTGACACTTCACCTACTTCAGCCCAGGAACAGCTCCGCGCAGAGCTCTTTCCACCCAGAAGAAAGAAATACGTGTATGTTATTTAAGTTGTTGTTGGTTTTCAGCTTTTACTGGAGGGATTAGGCGCCCGGCGCCGATGCCGGCTGGCGCGGCTTGGCACACCTCGGCGGCTGTGCCTGCTGGAGGCAGGACCGAGGGACGTGGCGGAGGGGCTCTGTCCAGCTGGCCGAGCCCTCCTGCGGGAATGCTGCCCAAATAAAGCACTTGGTACAGCTGGGCTTGGCCGCGACACCGTGCCCCCGCGCCAGCCCGGGGCTCAACTGCACCCCAGATTGGGGGATTCCCCCCCCCACCTTCCATAAAAACAGAAGTAAAAATCCCCTGGATCTGGGGCGTTTTACGGCAGCCAGCTGGGAAGCTGCCCACAGTCAGCCGCAGGACTTGATCCTGCGCTCCCAGGTCTCATTCCGCACCCCGTGAGGCGCAGGGGGGGTCCCCACCAGCTCCTGCTCCCCATGCAGCAGGGGCTGCCGGAGCTGCCTGCACCGGCCTAGTGGGCAGATGGCCGAAGCTCACCGGCAGCGAACGGGCAGCCACTGGCACGCTGATGGCCGAAGCTCAGCGGCAGTGCGTGGGCTGCCAGCAGCACGCAGCCAGCCAGAGCTTGCCGGTAGTGCGAAAGCTACCGGCAGTACGCAGGCGCCCCGGAGCTCACCCGGGCAGCCCGGCAGCACGCAGATGCCTGGGGCTCACCCGGGCGGCCCGGTAGCACGGCGATGGCCGCGGCTCACCCGAGCAGCTCGGTAACACGGCGATGGCTGCGGCTCACCCGGGCAGCACGCAGATGGCCGCGGCTCAGCCGAGCAGCCCGGTAGCACGGCAATAGCTGGGGCTCGACCAGCAGCGCACGGGCAGCCGGGAAGGTGCCGGTGGCCTGGAGCAGCCGTGGCGTGCGTCAGCCTCCAGCATAGCGCACGGGCGGCCTCGGCCGCGTTAGCGCTGGGGGTGGCCGGCTGGGTGCAGGCAGGCCCGGGGGTGGCCGGCTGGGTGCAGGCAGGCTGGGGCTGGCCGGTAATGTGCAGGCAGCTGCCTGGCCGGGATTGGCTGCGGGGAATGACGCCCAGCACAACAAAGGTGGAGTTGGAGAAATTGCATTAAAAAAAATTAAGAGAGGGAGAAAAGGGAGAGGGGACCGAAGGGAAGGAGGAAATTCCACCCCCCCTTCAGGAAAACCCCCACCAGGGGCCGTGTCCCGGGGCGGGCGGGGAGCGCAGCCCCAGCCCGAAGCGGACTCACCGAGCGGGGCGGGAGGCGGCTCGGCTTCCGTCGTTCCCCCCCCCCCCAATCCCTCCTCCTCCGTTTCTTCCCCCTCCACTTCCCCCCCCCGGTCCCCCAACTCTCTGCTTCCCCCCCCCCCCCCCCTTTTCCAGCCCCTCGCTTCCCCCCCACCCCTCCGCTTCACCTTCCTGCTTTTTGCTCTTCCCTCCCTTATTTTTCCCTTATTTTTCCCACTTATTTTCCCTCCCTTTCTTTCTTCCGTTCCTCTCCCCTATTTATTTAATATTTTTTCCCCCTTCCCCCCCCTTATTTTTATGCAAACGCCGGGGTGAGGATTGTTGCACATGTAAGGAGATTTTTTTTTCCTCTCCCTTTCCCCCCCTTCCCTCCTCTCTCCTTCCTCCTCCTCCTCTTTTTTTTTTTTTCTCTTTTTTTTTCCCTCTCTCCCTCCTTTCTCGCCACAGTGTTGCAAAAGCAAAGAGCAATAAAAAAACACGGCGGGGGAAAAGCAAGCGGGCGGCGGGGCAGCCCGACCCGGCTCGGTTTACCGCTCGGGGAGCGGCGGAGGCCGGCGGCGGACCCCGGTGCTCAGAGCCCGGCTGATTGGAAGGAGCAAAACGCAGCGCGATGGAGGCGGGGGAAAGCGCGATCGTCTCTGCGGGGACTGGAGCGCGTCCACGCCCGGGGCCAGCGCTGCAGAGCTGGCCGCCGTTCAACCGCCGCTCTGCTTCCCCGCCCCGGCCCCACCGAACCCCGGCCCCGCCGAGCTCTTCCGAGCCCGCGGGCCCCCCGCAGGTACGTGCCCCCGTGGCCGAGAACCGCCGCCGTGCTTTGAGTCCCCGTGTCCCCGCCGCCCCGGGTTCGCCATTCGCCGCCCGCCCGCTCGCTCCGCCGGTGGGGCTGGAGGAGGCGCTTTGTTCCTCCCCGGGCTCCCGCCGCCGCTGCTGCTGCTGCTCCCGCCGCCACCGCCGCGCACCAGGCTCGGTAAGGCGCCGCCGCCGCTCCGCCGCGAAACGGGGCTTCGTACCCCCTCGCGGCGCCGGGGGCGCGGGGTCTGGGGGCTTTCAGGAGAAAGATGACGATATTTTTTACATAAAGAGCTGCTTTTCGCGCAGGCCCCGCGGGCAGGAAGCTGCCGCCGTCGCCGCTCGCTCGCCTGCCCGGGCCCCGCTCCGCCGCGGCGGGGGGCACCGCGCTGGGGCTCGGGGCGGGGGGGAGCGCAGGGCTCGGCGGCCTCGGTGTGTGCCCCCCCACCCCACCCCCCTCCTCCCCTTTTTCTCCCTCCTTTTTCCCTTCCCTTCCCTCTCCTCCTCCTCGCTCCCTCCCTCCTTCCCGCTCGCCCTCCCTCCCCGGTGCCGCAGCTGGATTTCGGGGGCAGGCTTCCAGCGCTGGGCGGTTGTTTTTCCCCAGCCCCGGTGAGTCCCGCGCCGCGGCGGCAAAGCTCCGCGCCGCGCTCCGCCGGCTGCGTGCCCGGGCTCGCCCGCTACCCACCACCCTCCGCCTCCGTTTACCTCCCCCAGTCTTCCTCTCCTTATTTTTTACCCCTCATATTTCCTCCCCCCCCTCTTATTTTGCCTTTATATTTTTTCCCTTTCCCCCCCCTCCCTTTCTCCCTTTTCCTCCTCTTTCTTCCCCTCCTTCTTTTTTCCTTTCTTCCCTCCGGACCGGGGCTCCAGCCCCCCGCTGGGTGGGTGGGTGTTTCTGGGCTCGAGGAGGGGTCGCGGAGGGGGTGGGGGTGTGTGTGTGGAGGAGAAGGAGAAGGGAGGAGGGGGCGGCGGTGGTGGTGGGGAAAAGCGGAGGGAGGAGGAGGGGGGAAGGATTGGGTAGGAGCCGCTCCCCGGGGGTCGGTGCGGGGAGGTCGCGCTGCCCTCGCCCGGCTCGCTGCAGCTGCCCGGCCGCCCCCAGCCGGGCATCCCCGCCCCCCCTTCCCCCTCCTCCTCCTCCTTCTCCTTCTCCTTCCCCCAGCGGCTCCGGCGCCGGGGCTGGGGCTGCGGCGGCTCGGCTGGAGCTCCCCCCTCTCTCTCCTTCCCTCCCTCCTCCTCCTCCTTCCACCGCCACCACCTCCTCCTCCCTTCTCTCCTCTCCTCCTCCTCCCCCCCGTTTAGCAGCCCGGAGAGGTGGGTTTGTCTCGGCTTTATAACCGCGCCGGCTGCACGGGTGGAGGGGAAGGAACGGCGGGCGGAGGCGGGCGCAGCCCGGCCATTGTGTGCCGCGGCGGAGAGCGGCCGGTAACGATGGCGGGATGGCGGATGGGGATGCTGGGAGGAGGAGGAGGATGAAGGGGAGGGGGTGGTGGTGACGCCGCGGTGCATCGCATCGCGCCGGGGGGCCGGGGGAGCGGAGAGGGGCCGGGGGATCGCCGCTCCCTTGGCCTCCCGGCCTCGCCTTCTCCATTGTCTGCCCGGGGGTTGTGGAGAGGGTGGGGGAGGAAAGCGGCGGAACGCGGCTCGCTGGCGCCCGGGTGGGAACCGGGGGCGGGAGGGGACCGGGGAGGCGCCGCCGGGGCCGCCCGCGCTCGGTCCCACCCGGTTCCTGCTGCCTGGCGGAGGAGGAGACTGGAGCTGGCCGGCGGCGCAGGGCATGTGCGGGCTCCCCGCCTCCGCCCCACGGCCCGGCCCCTTCCTCCCCCGCCTCCTCCTCCTCCTCCTTCCTCCACCCCGCACCCCCCCCCCCCTTAAGGCGCAGGATCCGGTCCCCCCCTCCCCCGGGGGGATCCCGTAACCCCCCCGCCCCGGGGGATCCCTCTGCGCGCGCAACGCGATCGCCCCCGCCCCGCCCCGCGATGATCCGATGGATCCCTCCCCCTGCCGCGATCCCGCCTTCCCCCGTGCCAGCCCCCCCGCGCCGCTCCCCCGGGGCGATCCCCGGTCGCCCACCCCGGGGGTTGGGCTGATCCGTCCCTGGAGGGGTCGCTCTCCTCCCCGCGAAGCCTCGTCCCACGCGGGGGGCGCGCCCACCGCCCAACGTGGCTGCAGGTCCGACCCCACGCTCCGCCGGGGTCATACACCCTGAGCTGCTCCTCCCACCCAGCTCCCCCCGGGGCTGCCGCAGCCGCCGAAGGCTCATCCCACCCTGGGGCCGATCTCCTCTCCAGGTAGCCTCAGAACGCTCCCCCGGGGCCAGTCTGCCCCCGCGGTCATCTCCCATCTGCTCAGGGTCTCCATCCGGGGAGATCTTCCATCACCCCTCCGGGGGCTCAACCCACCCCCGGCCGCGGAGGCTCATCCCTGATTCTCCCCTGGGGCTTAGGTGGGACCTGCCCCCCCCAGGAGCCGTCACCCCCACGCCAGTGCTCCATGAGGCCTGAGGGGCCCCAACGCCTCCCGCGGGGTGGTCCTTCTTCAGAGCCAGGGCCTGGATCCACTGCTCAGGAGCCCTCCTGGGTCCCAGCTCTCTCCTGGGACCCCCACCTGAGCCTAAATTTCCCCTACCGGCCCCAGGCCGAGCTCCCCTTCCTCCGGCCCGGGGCAAGCCCCGGTCCCCTGGGCCTTAGGCCCGTCCCCCCCAGGGTGATCCCCCCAGCTGGGCCCCCCCCCATGGCTCTGCGTGCCCCACCAGGGCCTTTCACCCACTCCTTCCCCCTCAGGGTGATCTTCCCCTCGGAGATAAGATCCCTCCCCTGGAAGAATCCTTCCCCTAGAACCTCCCTGTTGAAATATTCCCATCCCAGCTTGTTCTCCCCCCTGGGGAGAGTGCTGGACCCCAACACCCCCCAGGTGTGTGTGGCTCTTTACCCAGACAGGCACCCCACAAGCTGCTGTGTCTGGGGGATTCAGTGGATCTGTGACACCCTCGAGACCCCCCTTTGGTGGGGGGAGTCAAGCTCCCCTCGGGGGATCCCTTGCACCCCTCTGGCATAGATCCCCTGACCCCAAGTCAGTGGACCCCACCTCAGGGGGGTCACTATTCGGGACCCCTGGGATCACCCAGAGCTCCCCGTGCACCCCCTGCACCCCTCCAAACCTCACCAGACCCAGCACTTCAATCATCGTGGGAGGAGGGGGTGACACCCTTAGGTGAGGGCCTCCAAATCTGGTGGGTCCCCCAGCATGGGGAGGTGCTAATGGGTGGGGGTCTCCTTTGCTTGCAGAGCCGAGCGGGTGGCAGAGACCTCAGGTAGCGCCAGGGAGCCGGCGGCAGCGTCCTGGGCGCCCGCAGGTGGAGGATGAACGGCGAAGCTGAGTGCCCTGCAGACCTGGAAATGACGGCTCCCAAAAACCAAGGTGAGACCCCCACCCTCGGCACCCCCTCGGCCCCGCACCATGGATCCCGCGGGAATGTTGCTGCCACCCTAAAAAAGACCCAAATCGGTAAAGCCCCTCGGGACAGCACTTTTGTCCTTGGGGTGGAGGAGCCACGATCCCGACGCAGGGTGGAGATTTGGTCCTCCTGGTCCTGGAGCGGGGGCGTGGGTACATGTGTGAATGCATGGCAGTCTCCCCCCGGGCCCTCAGCATCGAGGGCGCTCTTGTGGCTGGCTGGCACGCCGGGGCGCAGGCGGGGCTGGCACAAAGAGGTGCTGCCTTCCCCCATGACATCTGGGCTGCATTAGGAGCCGAGCTGTTGGTTACCTTGAGCCTCCGGCTCTCCAGACCCCAGGATGACATCAGAGGTTCAGCTTCTACTGGAGAAGAGGGAGGAAAATAAGGGGAAGAAGGAAAAGCAACAGAAGCGGGGGGGCTGGTTTATTTTGCGCAGAGGGACAACGCTGCCCCAACACCCAGCCCCCCCCCTACCCCGAGCCCTGCTCAGCCTCCCCTGGCCCCCTGCTGTCCCCGGCCGGCCGCAGTGGGTGCCGCCGAGCGCAGCGGCGCACACGTGTCCTTCCGCGGGGCTTGAGCTGGATTTAATTACACCGGGGCAGCTTTCCTAATATAGCCCCGGCCCCGCCGGTGCCAGCAGAGCCAGGGATAAATCAGTCCCAGGGCACAGACAGCCCCATTCATCTTCTGGGTGAGCTCCTCCGTGAGTCCACTGGGTTTTGGCAAAGCCTGGCTGGAGGAAGTGGGGATGGAGGGATAGGGGATGCTGAACCTGGGGTCCTCCTTGTCCTCCCTGAGGGCTCTGGGGAGTTTTCTGCAGTTTCTTGGCATTTTCCTCGTGAGCTGTGGTTGTTTTGGCTGACTGCTGCACGGTGGTGGTGGGGAAGGGTCATGCAGGGCCAAAGGTTTAGAGAGGTTCCTGTGTTGGTGGAGGGAAACTGAGGCATGAGGCTTGTTGATGGGAGCAGCTCTGGGGGGGTTATCTCCTTTGCCCTCCCTGCTTGATTTTTGTGGCCGTGCTGCTTTTGGGCTGTTTGCTCCTGATTTCTGCAGTAACATTGGCATCAGCTTCACAGCCCAGCGATGCCTCCTTGGCCTTTGGAGGCAGAGGGGAGCTGGAACACGCTTGGGAAAAGTAGGAAGGCAAAGTTTTGGGCTTGGTGCCTCCCCCACCCCAGCTCTGATCTCTCCTGAAGCACTGGTGGGGGGGGTTCCTGTCACCCCCTTCATGATGTTTTGAGGTCCTGAAGTTGGGAGTGTGGAGACATGTCCGAGCTGCTGGATGTTTTGCTCTGGGGGGGCTCTTTCCATCTTCCAGCCCCTGTTAGCCCCTAACAGACCTGCTGAGGTAACTATGGAGACCAGCCAGATCCCAGACTGTGCCTGCCTCAGCTCCCCAGCTCGACAAGCTCGGGAGGTGAAATGGGGTGGGAGGACAGCCCTGAGGGTGCTCCCCCAACACTGGCTGTAGGTCATACCTATCTTTTCTCATTCCTTGGCCAGATCTGGCTTTGGGAGCATTTGTCCTTCACGGGGCTGATGCAGAGGCAGGAGGTGGAGGCAGGAGGCAGAGGTGGTGTTTTCATGCACTCTGAGCAGAGGGAGAGCTGCAGCAGTTCTGGGAGCTTGTTTTCATTCCTGGAGATTGAAGGAGAGAGATGCTCCTCTCGAATCCCTGATGGGTTGTGCTGTCCCTGGCTCACCTTGGTTGGCAGCTCTGAACACCCCAGCCCTCACCTGGCAGAGATGTGGGGCAGGGGATGCCGTGGAGAATGGGTCTTGTGCCTGGGAAGTCCTCAGCCTTGGTGCCCTTCACAGGCTGAAGCAGAGCTGTGTGGCTTTGGTCTCCTCTGCTCCTCCTCCAGCCCATCTTCAGGGCCCTCTCTTTCTGCTCCCAGGCCTTGCTGCCTTTCCCCAGCTGCAGAGCACCCTGTGCTCCTCTCCCTGGCCAGTGTGGAAGTTTAGAGCAGAGAACCCAGCACAGGAATTCTCCTGGCAAGGAGGCAGCTCCAGAGTGGTGTTAGCTGGGATGCTTGGTGCTGGGATATCCTGCTTGCTGCCTGTGCTGGCCTCCTGGTGGCTCCAGGCTCCCCAGCTTTGCCTTATGCCCATCCTGCCATCCCAGCAGCTTGTCCCTATGGGAGCTGGGGACACTCCTGACAATTTGGGCAATACTGGGATGGTAGAACCATCACCTCTGCACCATCAGGGACCTCACTGGGAGATGGGTGGTGCTGTGCTCTGCACCCCCTGGCTTTGTGATCTCCGCGTTTTGACCTTGGCAGAGGTCAACATGGAGCTAGGTGCTGGGCCGTGGGAAGGCTCTCCCGTTAGAAGGAAGAGCAGCACTGTGGGGGGGGATCCATCACTCCACATACATCCTCTCCACTTGGAAAGTGGATTCCCTGTTTCCTCCTGGGCTGGAGAGAGTGTGGCTCCTGTCTTCCTCCTCAGGGCTTCACTCCCGTGGGTAGGAAGCAGCCCTGAGCAGCCCCAAGCATCGCCTTGTCCGATAGTGGCGCTGGGACGAGCCAGTCGCTCTGGTTTGCACCCGGCGGATTTTCTAGCTCTGCTCCGATTGTTTTGGCCCATAGAAAGTTGCTCCGGGCCGATGGGAACGGCCACATCCCTTTGATCTTTAATCTCGAGAGGCAGCATGTGGAGATTACGTGTCCCGGTGTGCGGTCCGGAGCTGCATGCTGGGAGCTGTAGTCCCTGACTCCTGCTGGAAAGGCTGCTGGCCCAGGCTCCATCTGCCCCGTGTGCTGCCTGCTCCCCGTGTGCTGCCTGCTCCATGTGCCCTGCCTGCCCCTGGTGCTGTGCTCCGTGTGCCCTGTCTGACCCGGGCGCTGTGCTGCCCGTGTCCTGCCTGCCCCAGGCGCTGTGCTGCCCATGCCCTGCCTGCGCTGGGCTCTGTGCTCCATGTGCCTTGCCTGCCCCAGGTGCTGTGCTGCCCGTGCCCTGCCTGCCCTGGGCGCTGTGCTCCATGTGCCCTGCCTGCCCTGGGCGCTGTGCTGCCCATGCCCTGCCTGCCCTGGTGCTGTGCCGCCGCTGAGGCTGTCCCTGTGCCCGCAGAGCGCTGGTCGCAGGAGGACATGCTGACTCTGCTGGAGTGCATGAGGAACAATCTGCCCTCCAACGACGGGAGCAAGTTCAAAACCACCGAGTCCCACCTGGACTGGGAGAAAGTGGCTTTCAAGGACTTCTCGGGGGAGATGTGCAAGATGAAGTGGATGGAGATCTCTAACGAGGTAACCCAGGAGACCTCCCAGGGCTCGTTGAGTCACCCAAGCTCAACACCTCCAGTCCTCAGCCCGTGCTGCTGACGCTGCTGTGCTGCCCTTGGCATTGTGAATCCTTTGGAGGTGGTGGGACAGGTTGTTGGTGTGGTGGCATTACGAATCCCTGTGGATTTATGCCGTGCCCAGTGAGGCCTGGTGCTGAGTAGGGATCTGCCCTGTCCCCCCTGCACAGCCTGTTCACCTCGTGGCCCTTCCTTCCCCTGCAGGTGAGGAAGTTTCGAACTCTGACAGAGCTCATTATGGATGCTGAAGAGCACGTGAAGAATCCCTACAAGGGCAAGAAGCTCAAGGTAGCAAGAAGGAATTGGGATCAGACTGTAAAGGGCACTTGAGGCGAGGTGCTATCACCCATGTGGCACCTCAGACCAGTGTGGCTCTGCCACCAGGAGCCCCTGCAGGCACCTCACAGCCCATAATCCCCACGGCTGGCTGCCCAAGGCTCTGGAGGCCACGGGCTCTGGGTCTGGGCCAAGTCCAGGGTACATTTAATATGGCTGGCAGTGGTGCTGGCAGCCTGCATCCAAGTTTAGCACTGGAGGGGGTCGGGAAGCTGCTGTCCTTTTCCTGGCCTGCCAGGTTGGGGAGGTGCTGCTTTCAGCTGGGCAGCCCCAGGGCAGCCGAGGAGGTGGGTTCTGTTCCCCCCTCCTGCCTTGGTATCCCTTCCTGCAGCACAACTGTTGTGTGCCAGCAGCTCTGGGTGTCGAGGCTGCTCCCAGGATACCCAGCCCTGGCATATTGTACCTCCTGGGGAAGAGAGCCCTTGTTGAATATACCAAGTTCTGTTTAAACACGAGGAGGAACTTCTTAATTTAGAGGTGACAGAGCCCTGCAACAGGTCGCCCAGAGAGGGTGATGGAGTTTCCATCTCTGGAGACACTTAAAACCCACCTGGACCTGTTCCTGTGTGACCTGCTCTAGGCCATCCTGCCCTGGCTGGGGCTTGGACTGGGCGATCTGCAGAGGCCCCTTCCAGCGCCTCTCATCCTGTGACTGCTGGCAGGGATGTTTCCCCTCTGAGATGTTCCCATTTCAGGGAGCTGGACCACCAGTAAGGCTGGATAGAGGCAGGGCTCCCTCAGTACTGGGGGGAGCTGGTGGGATTTGGCTGTGCCCTCTGCTGTGCTGCCAGTCCTAGACTCAGTGTCTGCCACCCTGCTGTCTCCCCAGAAACACCCTGACTTCCCCAAGAAGCCCCTGACTCCCTATTTCCGCTTCTTCATGGAGAAGCGAGCCAAATACGCCAAGCTGCACCCCGAGATGAGCAACCTGGATCTGACCAAGATCCTGTCCAAGAAGTACAAGGAGCTTCCCGAGAAGAAGAAGGTACAGGGAGAGGGGAAAGGGAATCAGCAAACTCCTCATTCGAGTGCCTCTGCATGCTGGGCTCTGTGTGCCCAGCTCTGCCAGTAAAACCAGCAGAGCCCAGCCTTGGGCTGGTAAGGCTTTAACCCAGCTCTCGATGGGAGAAGCCCAGGTGCTTGTTTGGTCCTGTCAGACCAGTCTTTTCCCTGTCCTGATTCCCAGGATCTGTGGGGTGGAGGCCTGCTCTGTCCGTGGGTCCATCTCTGGACGGGGACTTTGTTGGGTGGATCTGTGCGAGTGCTGGCTGTGAGCCCCACGCCCTGTCCGAGCAAGGGCTGGAGGAGCAGGCTCTGCTCCAAGCCGTGGCAGGTGCTGGCAGGAGAGCTGCCCATCTCGCCTCCACCTCAGGAGGCAGCCTTGGCCAGAGGCCAGGCAGGTGTTTTGGGTGCCCCAACTCGCAGTCTGGGTGGATTTGCCACAAGCAGGACAGGTCCAGCACACAAAGCCCTGATGCATCCTCCTGCATGAGGCTTTCCAGGGCTGCTTGGGTGCAAGGAGAAGGTACAGATCCTGTCTCTGTATCCCTGGGCAGACTGGAAACCCTCAACTGAGACCTTCAGGACCAGTCTGATGGGCTGGAGAGCCCTTGAGTCCCTTTGGGGGTCATGGGTGCCCAGCTGGCAGGGTCCACAGAGATGTCTCTGCCTGCCTGTTCCCTGGTGCTGATCTCTCCACCTCCCTGGTGGCTTTGTGTCCCCAGATGAAATACATCCAGGACTTCCAGCGAGAGAAACAGGAGTTTGAGAGGAACCTGGCGAGGTTCAGGTGAGCAGGCAGCCCCTCTGTGTCACCCCAGGCGGCCCTAGGCTCCCCTCACAGAGGAGCCCTGATGGGTGCTGCAGCTTGAAGGCAGAACGGAGTGGGGAAGGTGCTGGGTTAAAAAAGGAAGGAAAAGGTGCTGAGAGCAGCCCTCCAGCTGGGAAACTCACCAAAGGAGAGTGAGCTGAGGGTTAGACTCTGAGAGGAGAGGACCTTTCCCAAGAAATGTTGGACCAGATGATCCTTGAGGTCCCTTCCAACCTGGGATTCTGTGACTCCATGTCAGGAGCCCTGCTAGCAGCGCTGTGAGAAGCTGAGATGACCACCTTGCTCCCAAAGCTTCCCCGTGGATGTGGTCACTGACCCAGGTGGATCCTGGCATTCCCAACAACCTGCTGCTGCTCCAGGGAGGCAGCCCTGCCCAGCCCACTGAAGGGGATGCTCCTAGCCAATGCTTTCCAAGACAGACCCTTGAAACTTCTCCTGCTCTTTGTGGGACCCCTCTCTCACCCCAGCATCTGAGCCCGTGGAGGCTCAGCCCTGCAGTGATGATTGGAGAGGGGGAGGTTTAGTTGGGTTTGAGGGTTCTCTCCTTCCACCTGCAACCTTCCTAATGCTCTCCCCTCCCCACCTGCCTGCGGGGCGCAGGGAAGATCACCCAGACCTCATCCAGAACGCCAAGAAATCCGACGTCCCGGAGAAGCCCAAGACCCCCCAGCAGCTGTGGTACAACCACGAGAAGAAGATCTACTTGAAAGTGCGTCCAGATGTGAGTAGGGTGGGTGGGAGTGTGTGTGAGCCTGAGTGAGGAGGGCTCCTGCCCCCCGCTGCTGCGGGGCAGAGGAGGGGGAAACAAGAGAAGCATCGTAGCTGGGGGAGGGGCACGGGCTGGAGGACGCCGCTTAGGAGCTCCCAGCAACCCGGAGCAGAGGTAAGAAAAGGGCTCAGCACACCTGAGGAAGAGGCTCGGGGCTACAGACCCCGATTTTGTGTTGTTGCCTGCAGTGGAAGGGGTGACCACAGCCTGAGTCAGGGCAGGAGAGGTTCCCAGCGCACAGATCCACCTCTGGCCATGCCCCTTGCCCACATGCACGCCCCCTGCCCAGGCCACGAGCAGAGCTCGCAGTGCCCCGCGGCCGAGCCGGCGCCGCCGGGAGGAGGTGCTGAGCCTGACTTTTTTGCCCCTTTTTTATGACTTTTTTTCTTTTTTTCCTTTTTTTCTTTTTTTGATACCTCTTCTTTTTGTGGGTTTTACCCCTCTGCCCTCACCTCTGGCTTTGGGTTTTCAGGCCACCACGAAGGAGGTGAAAGAGTCGCTGGGCAAGCAGTGGTCTCAACTCTCCGATAAAAAGAGGCTGAAATGGATTCATAAGGCCCTGGAACAGCGGAAGGAGTACGAGGTAGGGAGCAGCCTCACCCATCCCCCTCCACACTCGTCCCTGCGTTCCCTCTGAGCCACTCTGCCTCATGGCCACAGCCACCAGCTGCTAGCCAGCCTCACTGAATAGCCAGATGCCTGCAGGTCACTAGTGAGTCTGAGCCCTGCCTCCTCCAGCGAGCTTTGGGGAAAGGCAGAAGTACTCCTGGGGAGATGATTAGGGCAAGGGTTGGCTTCTCATTCCTCCTCCTCTGGCCCCCAGCCAGGCGGGGATCAGAGCCCCTCTCCTGACTGCTCTCCACCCTTTGCAGGAGATCATGAGGGACTACATCCAGAAGCACCCCGAGCTGAACATCAGCGAGGAGGGCATCACCCGCTCCACCCTCACCAAGGCTGAGCGCCAGCTCAAGGACAAGTTCGACGGACGACCCACGAAGCCTCCCCCGTGAGTCCTGCCCCTCCCCGAGCTGTCACTGCAGGGTCTTGGCCAGCCTCGGTGGGTGCTGGTCAGGGCTGACAAGGAGATGGGAGAGCCCTGATCGTTTCTGGGGCTGTGGGCACATCAGCTGATGACTCCATTGAAACTGGTCCTGAAACTGGACCAGAACTGGGGATGTTCAGCCTGGAGAAAGGGAGCCTGAGGAGAGACTTTCTGGCTCTCTGCAGCTCCTTGGAAGGAGACTGGAGCCAGGCAGGGGTTGCTCTCTTCTCCCAAGTATTAAGTGACAGGATGAGGAGGGGAAATGGCCTCAAGCTGTGCCAGGGGAGGTTTAGGCTGAACATGAGGAACAGTTTCTTCCCCAGAAGGGGTGTCAAGGCCTGGCACAGGCTGCCCAAGGTGGTGGTGGTGGAGTCCCCATCCCCAGGAGGGTTTCAGAGCTGCGGAGATGCAGTGCTGAGGGATGTGGTTTAGTGGTGCGCTGGCAGTGCTGGTTGTTGCTTGGTCTTGCTGATCTGAAAGGTCTCTTCCAACGCACCCAACTCTGGCTCTATGAAGTGCACACTAAGCACACATCTGAGGGAGGCTTATGGTGGTGCAGCACACTTCAGATTAGAGAGCAACCCCCTCTAGCTACCCTGGAATCCAAACACCTCTTGTGCAGCACCTCACTGCCTGGCACGTCTTGGGGAGGGTCTTGGGGGCCTCCTTAGGCCTGCAGAGAGGACATGAGCAGGACAGGCTGTCCCTAATGCTGGCTCCCTCCGTGGTTTCAGGAACAGCTACTCCCTGTACTGTGCAGAGCTGATGGCCAACATGAAAGACGTGCCCAGCACCGAGCGGATGGTGCTGTGCAGCCAGCAGTGGAAGCTGCTCTCCCAGAAGGAAAAGGATGCCTACCACAAAAAGTGTGACCAGGTGAGTGACCAAGGGTGGACCAGAGGGGTGGACAGGCAGGTGGGTAGCAGTGCCATGGGGAGGGAAGATGAGGATGGGAGAGTTTGGGCTACAAATGGTGCCGGAAATGAGCTCCTTGCCCTTCCTGAGCGCCTGTTCTCATCTTGACCACCAGTTCCCTGTGAGGGTGCTTGGTCACCTCCGTGGTGCTCTGTCCCCACAGTCTGTATGTGAGACCAGCAGATGGTGTGGAGGGGGGGTGAGGTGGTTGAGACTGTGTCAAGGAGTGCAGGAGGCAGGGCTGGCCTGGGGGCTGTCTGTAACCTCCTATCTCATCTGCCTCCAGAAAAAGAAAGACTACGAGATTGAGCTGCTGCGCTTCCTGGAGGTGAGTCACGCAGGGGCTGCCTCGGCCACGGCTGCTGGAGACCCAAACCCAGGGAGGGGCTGAGATGGCTTAAACAGGGGCTGCACTGCTGCTGTCCTCATCTGCTTCCCCCCAGAAAGTGTCAGGACCCAGCATACGTGGTGTGCAGAGATGTTTGTGCATTGCCCTGACCCTTCCCCCAGCTGCCCTGGTGCCTGGCCCAGGGTTTTCCAGTTGGGCACTGGGAGGTGGAGACAGGAAGGGAAGTTGGGGGCGAGCAGAGTGCTGGTGCCGGAGGTGGGCTGGAGGTGGTGGCTGAGCAGGCAGCTCTGTCTCTCTCTCCCTTCCCTTGGTTGAGCTCTAGGTGGGGAGAGCTATGCCAAGGCCACCCCAGCAGTCTGCTCAGTCCCTAGGTGAATGGGACCCAGCCCCAGCAAGGGCAGGAGGTGGAGGACCCAGGGGTGCGTGCCCAGATCTGGCCACCTGTCCCCTCTGCCTTCACAGAGAGGAAGCTGATGAGACTGAGCCAGGGAGGGGACAGAGCTGGGGAAGAGGGACATTGCCCAGTGAGGGAGATGACACAGGCATGGGGACTCCCAGGCTGCAACTCAGGCTGGCAGTGCCTGGTGTTGGCCCTGGCTGGGGTGGCTTTTGGATCAGGACAACTGAGCATGTTAGTTCCTCCCTCCCTGCTGCATCAACAGCTCCTTAGCTTCAGGCCATCTTACCCTCTCTCTCCTCCTGTGCCACCCAGAGCCTGCCTGAGGAGGAGCAGCAGCGGGTGCTAGGTGAGGAGAAGATGCTGGGCAGCAACCGGAAAGGGGCAACGAGTCCTGCATCCAAAAAGTCCTCACCGGAGACCGGCAAGGTGAGAAGGGCAGCTGGGACTGCCACATGAGCTGGCTACTGCCCTCCTGCTCTGGCAGAGGGGTTGGACTCCATGCTCCGTGGAGGTCCCTTCCAACCCCTAAGGTCCTGTGATCCTGGGCGAGGTGGAGCAACATGTGCCAGAGATGCGGGCTGTGATTACTGCCAGCTCGAGGTGCTCTGAGGGCTTTGAGCCTTGGTTCCTCCATCTCCTGGGGCTGGAGGCCAGTAGCATGAGGCAGGTGGTTGCGTGGGCTCAGCCGTGGCTCCGTGTCCCCCTGCAGGCCAGCTCGGAGAAGCCCAAGCGGCCGATCTCTGCCATGTTCATCTTCTCGGAGGAGAAGCGGAAGCAGCTGCAGGAGGAGCGGCCGGAGCTGTCGGAGAGCGAGCTAACGCGCCTGCTGGCCCGCATGTGGAACGACCTCTCCGAGAAGAAGAAGGTTGGTGCCCCCCTGGGCCCCTCCTTGTTTCCCTTGGGCATCTCCAGCAGTCCAGGGAGCTGCTGTCGTGCTGCCAGGGGCTCTGCTCCGCCCCAGGTGCCACAGCTCGGGGACAGTTGTCCTCAGGAGCATCATCACACCAGTGGGTACCACCAGCTGTGCCCTCTCCCTCTATACAAGTTAATAGTAGTACAGAAACACAGTGCCCCTCCCAGAAGTCACAGTGCCCAGGAGGGGCTCCCAACCACCCTTCCACCTTCTTTCCTCCCCAGACCCTTACCCCAGAGTCTGCCTTAGGTGCAAGGTGAGTTGGGAGGATCGGCAAGGGAGGGTTAGAAGCATGAGGATGAGCTGGGCTAGACAGATCCAAGCAGAAGGCATAGAGAAACACAGACACAGACTGCAGCTGCCTTACCTGTGCTTGTATCCTTGCTCTCATGCCTCTCAGCAAGCCTGTGGGTGAAGCAGACCTCATCACTGCTTTCTCTTCACAGCCTATCATCTAATTTCTCCCATTAAGCTATTCCAGTTAGCCTCAGAGCAGTGCAGCCTCTCAGGGCCTGGTGGGCCAAGACCCAGCAGCTTAAGAACCCTCAGAAGGACCTTGAGCCTCAGCGTCTTAGTGGGTGGGAATCCTGAGCTGGGTGTGGTGTTGGGCTGCTGCTGCCGCCGACCTGGGGACAGCACTGGGGGAAACTGTGGCGTCCTGCTCGAGCTTGATGGCTGTGGGCCTGTGCTCAGGTAGCTTTGGTGCCCCTTCAGCCCTACCATGCCCCATGCTCCCTGTGCAGGCCAAGTACAAGGCGCGGGAGGCGGCGATGAAGGCGCAGTCAGAGAAGAAGCACAGCTCAGACAAAGAGGAGCGCGGGAAGCTGCCAGAGTCCCCCAAGACAGCCGAGGAGATCTGGCAGCAGAGTGTCATCGGGGACTACCTGGCTCGCTTCAAGGTGAGGAGTGGGCTGGGAAAGCAATCCCAGGGTCCCAGCGTGGTGAGAGTTGGAGGGGACCTCTGGAAATCATCCAGTCCAACCCCACGCCTGAAGCAGGACACTCACAGCAGCTTGCCCAGGAGCACAATGCCCAGGTGGGGAAGCTCTCTAGAAGAGGAGACTCCACAGCCTCTCTGGGCAGCCTGCTCCAGGGCTCCTGCACTCTCACACCAAGCAACTTTCTCCTGTTTAGATGGAACTTTCTGGGTTTCAGTTTGTGCCCACGGCCCCTTGCCCTGTCACTGAGCACCACTGACAAGAGGCTGGCCCTGTCCTGTTGCCCCCCACGCTGATAAATCACAGAACCACAGAATGGGTTTGGTTGGAAGGGACCTTAAAAGATCATCCAGTTGCAGCTCCTCTGCTATGGGCAGGGACACCTCCCACCAGCCCAGCTTCCTCGAGGCCTCATCCAACTTGGCTTGGAACACCTCCAGGGAAGGGGCATCTACAATCCACCTCCCTGGGCAGCCTGTGCCAGTGTCTCCCCACCCTCACTGTAAAGAATTTCTTCTAATCTCCAATCTAAATCTCCCCTCTTCCAGTTTAAATCCATTACCCCCATATAAATATGCTGGTAGGGAGATCATCATTCCCACCATCAGGAATTCCCTTCCGCCTTCTGCCCTGCTTTCAAACCCAAAGCAGCAGGGAGCTAGGGCTGGGTGCTGTCTGGAGGACAACAGGAGTCACAGCAAAGGATTGGGTGCCCTGTGGTCCCTGGAGTAGCATCCTGGGCATCTTGGACGCATCTGACATGGTGATTTGTGCCACAGAATGACCGGGGAAAGGCACTAAAGGCCATGGAGGCCACCTGGAACAACATGGAGAAGAAGGAGAAGCTGATGTGGATCAAAAAAGCAGCAGAAGATCAGAAGCGATACGAGGTGGGTCCCTGCCCCTCCTTGCCCCTCACCCTGCCACCTGCAGCCAGCACTGTTCCTGTCCCCCTGACTCCTCTTTCTCCTCTGGCTCAGAGGGAGCTGAGTGAGATGCGAGCTCCTCCATGCTCCACCAACTCTGCCAAGAAGATGAAGTTCCAGGGAGAGCCCAAGAAACCTCCCATGTGAGTGCCTGGGGTCCAAAAGGCTGCATATGGCTGGTACAAAGGAACCTGGGGCGGAGGAGGCGTGGGCTGGACTCTGGTGGGGGTGGGCGGCCGTTGGCACCCTTCGGTTCCCGGTGCGCGCCGCCTGAGGCGGTCTCTGCGCCCTCCCCGCAGGAACGGTTACCAGAAGTTCTCCCAGGAGCTGCTGTCCAATGGGGAGCTGAACCACCTGCCGCTGAAGGAGCGGATGGTGGAGATCGGCAGCCGCTGGCAGCGCATCTCCCAGGGCCAGAAGGACCACTACAAGAAACTGGCAGAGGAGCAGCAGAAGCAGTACAAGGTGCACCTCGACATCTGGCTCAAGGTGAGTGCTGACCCCCGTGGGGAGCACTGCAGGGAGGGCAGCTGTTCCTGGGGCTGTCTGGCATTGTCTTTGCTTGCAGCCTGCCTCTGGGAGCTGGCATCTCCAGACCCTTTTGGGGTGTTTTTAACTGAAAAGGCCTTTTAAAATGATGTGGGGAGGGGGGAGCCCTGTGCTGGAGTCCTTCCCCTCACTTCAGCCCTCCTTGGTCCCTGACCATCTCCCCTGTCTCTGCAGAGCCTCTCACCCCAGGAGCGAGCTGCTTACAAAGAACACACTTCCAATGTGAGTATCCACCCAGTGCTGGCATGGGGGGGCCTGGGGTGGGGGCGCCTGGGTGCGGTGAGGCTGTGCAGGAGATGAGCCAAGCTCAGGAGAGCCCCTCAAAGGGGTTTGTTGCCCCCACATCAGTGGGATTTTCTTCTGGGCACTGGGAAGTCAGCAAGCTCGAGCCCCCCAGCTCTCACTGGGTTTGTTTTACTCCCTGCAGAAGCGCAAGAGCATAGGCAAGATCCGGGGGCCCAACCCCAAGATGAAGCCCACGATGCAGTCCAAGTCGGTGAGTGCAGAGTGGCCACGCTGGGGGCATCCAGCACCCTCCTCCCTGCAGAGGGTGTCCCAAGGGCACCCACACCTCTTGTTGGAGGCTTCCTGCTGCCTGTGCTGTCCTTCAGACCCTTCTCAAATGTGACCTAGACCTCTGCAGAGCTATGCTCAGAGTCCAGACAAGTCTGGTTTTGTGCCATCTCAGTCTACAGTGTCCCCTTGCACCCACTCCAGGAGCCTTTGTGGGGCTGCTTGTAAGGTGTGGGGGGTGGACAGCAGGTGGACAGCACCCACCAGGTGTTGAGTGGGAGCCACCGTGATGGGCAGAGAAACCCAAAGGCTGGTGGCCAAGGGTGGGGTGTTACACGCATGGGTACTGGTATCCTGGGGTGCCCACCTGTGACCAGCCCCTTCCCACCCTACAGGAGTCAGAGGATGATGATGACGAAGAGGAAGAGGAGGAAGACGACGATGACGACGATGATGACGATGATGACAACGGCGACTCCTCAGAGGAAGGCGGAGACTCCTCGGAGTCGAGCAGCGAGGAGGAGAGCGAGGATGGGGACGAGGTGAGGCTGCAGTGGCTGTGCCACAGGGAGGGCAGTGGGGCCACCCCGGGCCAACCTCCACTCCTGTGCCACTCACTCTGTGCCCCCTCGACCCCTTCACTCTCCTCCGGGGCTGGGGGACACCCGCGCCCAGGCTCAGATAGAACCGAGGCAGAGGAGCTCCCGGGAAGCCTGGGGGGCGACATAGAATCATCGAGTGGTAGGGACTGGAAGGGACCTCCAGAGATCATCCGGTCTAAGCTCCCTGCCAGAGCAGGGTCACCCAGGGCAGGCCACCCAGGAACACATCCAGGTGGGTTTGGAAAGTCTACAGTGAAGGAGACTCCACAGCCTCTCAGGGCAGCCTGCTCCAGGGCTCAGCACCTTCACAGTACGGAAGTTTCTCCTCATGTTGAGGTGGCACCTCCTGGGTTCCAGCCTGTACCTGTTGTGCCTTGTCTTGCCACTGGGCACCACCACACAGAGCCTGGCACCTTCTTCCTCACACCCACTGATCAGATCCCTTCTCAGCCTTCTCTTCTCCACCCTAACCAGTCGCAGGTCTCTCAGCCTTTCTTCACAGCAGTCCCTTCCCCCTGAGGAAGCAGAAGGGGCTCCCCCCAGCCCCCCACCCCCTGCTGTCCCTGGGGAGGGTGCGAGGAGCAGCCGCGGGGGCATAGTTAGGAGCAGCTTGGGGATGGAGATGGGGGGAGTGGGTGGCAGGTCTGGGGAGGTGGGGGTGTTGCCTAGATCCCACCTTTGCCCCCCTCCCCGCAAGAGGGAGCAGAGAACAATCTCCTGTCTCTTTCCTGCTGGAGACTGAGTCTGGTCTCGGCTCCGTTTGCGCCAGTGTGAATGCCTGCAGAGTCAAAGCTTTGCACCGGTGCAACTGAGAGCAGCCTGTGCTGGATGGCGCTGGGGCCAGACACCGTGTCCGTGCCTCGTGCTGCCCCCCGGACAGGTGAGGTGTTTGACCCCCCCCCTCACGCCTCTCCCCCCTACGGCTTTAGAGGAGGGGAAACCGAGGCAGGAGGCGGGTTTGGGTCCCCTACCTCGGATTGGTGTAGCCAGGCAGTGGCAGAAGTGAGGGCAGCAGGACCCCTGCGTGCTGCTCCAGCAGGCTCCCCGCACCCCCCCTTAAGCCCCAGCGTCAGACACCCCCCCCCGAGCTGAGACCGTGCAAACTTCTCCCTTCTGCGGCCCCCACCCCTGCACCTCCAGCCCCGGCGGGAGGGATGAGGTCGCAGCCCTCGCTCTGGGGGGTACTCCCCTGTGCTGCGGTGGGGGAGGGGGAGCAGGGGGCAAAGGGGAGATGGCAGCCAAGGCTGCCCCCTCGCCCTGCTGCTAACCTCCCCACCCTCTCTGTCAACACCCCCCAGAACGATGAGGATGATGAGGACGAGGATGATGAAGATGAGGATGACAACGACTCGGAGGGCAGCAGCAGCTCCTCCTCCTCCTCGGGGGACTCCTCTTCCCCCGACTCTGACTCCAACTGATCCAGCCACGCTCTTAGTAACGTCCTTTGGTTTCTCGGTTTCAGTCCCAAATCCTCCCCACCTCGGCCTCCTCCAGAACCTCATTTCCTCCTCTTCCTCCAGCCCCTCCAGGTGAGCTGCAGCCCCTGCAGGACCCCCCCAGCCTGGGGAGCAGGAGGCAAAAGGAACCCTAGAGGAACCTCCTCTGCCAAGCTCACACGACGGAGGGCAGCTGGGAGCTGCTCCCCACCATGTGCTGGGAGGGGATAGAAGAAGGTGGGGGGCGACCCCCCCAATCCCTCCCACCCCCCCTTACCGAGGAGGGGGGGGCACGATTATAGTTTTTGTTGGTTCTGTTTTTGGAGAGACTCCCTGGCCTCAGCCCTTACCTGGCACCTTGCTGCCAGCTCTGGACAAAAAACACACAGGAGAAAAACCAAACCAAACCCTCCCCCCCATTTTTTTTTACTAAAACCCTTAGAAATGGATTAAAAAAACCTCCAACCCCCCCGCGCCCCCCCGCGCAGGCCCTCCGGGGCAGCCCCAGGCAGCGGGCACGGAGCATGAGCCGAGGTGCTCAGGACTCAGCTGTTGGGACAAAGTCTCTTTGCCCGCTCCCTTTTCTTCTCTCCCCCTCCCCCCTCCAGCGTCTTGGGCCCCCCCGCGCCCCCCCATCTTCCACCCTTGTACAGTCTGGAAGCTGCACCAGGAGCCCCTCCCCAGCCTGAGCCCAGGACCTCTGCATCCATGGCACTTGGGGACGTCGACCACGGACCCGGGACCCCCCCTCCTCCCCCACCCCAGCGTGTCCCAAGGGAGTGTGATGGAATTGGGGGGGGGAATGGATTTGGGGAGGGGGTGCAGGGGGGGTGTGTGTGCGAGTGTGTGTGTGTGAGGGGGCTCTGCTCCCCCTCCTCATGCCTGGTGACCAAGTGGGGGGGAGGGGGGAGCAGGGGGGTGGTGCCAGGAGCCGCGGCGCCAGCCCCCCCGCGGCGCCCCCCCGCGCTGTCGGTGGTCGTTGTGCAGTTGTACTTTATTTTATTTTTTGTTGCTGTTGTTTTTTTTTTCCTTTTTATAAAACAAGAAAGATTCTTCTTTTTTTTTTTTTTTTTCCTGACCCCCCCCCCCCCAATTTCGACCCCTCCCAATTCCGATCCCTCCCCCCCACTTTCATCTCCCCTCTCCCAGATACTCACCTCCGGGGGAGCTGCTCCTCTCCCTGTGCCCCCTTCTCCCAGTTACCCCCAGTTTGGACCCCCTCCCGGGGGGGTTTGCCCTCTCCCCCCCCCCCCCCCCCCAGATACTGTAACTATTGATGTGGTTTCGGTTTATTTTGAGGGGAGTCAATGCCCCCCAGGAGGGGGATGGAGCTGCAGGGACCAGGGTGGGTGCATGGGGGGGATACTGGTGGCACCTTTCTGGGCCCCCCCATTTTTTTATAGCAGACACAAGCACCAGCAAGCCCACAGGTTCCTGTCGTGTCCCCTCCCCCCAAAAATAGCCAGTGTAAGGGGGCACCCCCCCCGAGACCTTCCCTTTCATGGCCACGGTGGGGTCACAAGGTTTGCCCCTTCTGATGTGTGTCCCCCCCGATCCTGTCCCTGGAGAGGAGCTGGGCTGGGGGACAGGATTTGGGGGCTCCCGGGGAAAGGGGGCAGGGAGGGGGGCACCTGCTGCTCCTCCCCAGGCCGGGGGGGAGTCTGGGGGGAGGCTTTTTAGTTTAGCCATTTCCCATCCAACTCTCAGCTCCGTGAGTGGCTGAGCAGGGGGTGGCAGAGGGGGGGGCAAGCTGCAGGGGTGGTTCTCTGGTCTAACCCCCGCCCAGGTTTGCTGCTCTCAGTATCTCAGATCCTCCTCTCCAATCCCCTTTGATTTCCACCCTCCTCCCCCCCAAAACACAACTGGGACCCCTCAGTGCTGAGCCTGGGGGGGGAAAAACTCCTGCACAGACAATCCCCCTGCAATGGGGGGGATGAGGGGGCAAAAGAACCCAGTGGGGGGTGGTTGTGTGTGTGTGACCCCCTCCTCCCCCCCAACTCCCTCCCTCTGCCTTCCCCCCCTCTCAAGCTCTGCTTCCATTTGGGATTTTCATTCCTCCCTCTCAATTTTTATCCTCCGCCCCCTTCCCCCTCCCGTCCAAAAATTCCCCCAAGGGGAACCCCAACTTTTTGTCCCCTTCTACACCCCCCCCGTGTTTTAGTGGCTGTGTTTTTACTACAAAAAAAATCAAAAAAACGCATTTAAAAAAAAAAGAAAAAATTAAAACAATTTTTTCTTTTTTTTTTCTGTTAAAAAAAAGAAAAAAAATTAATAATAATAATAATAATTAAAAAAAAAAAAAACAAAAAGAGGAAAGGAAAAGGAAAAGAAAAACTTTTTCTGGTTAGAAAATGATTAGAAAAGAGATAAAAATTCTTACGGCGCTGCCGAGAGGAGGAATTTGCGCTGCGAGAGGATCGACCCTGAGTGCATTTTGGCACTGCCCAGCCCCGCCCTGCCCCTTCCATCTCTCCAGGCTCCTTTAGGTGGAAACTCCTGTGGATTCCAGGGAAAAAAAAAACAGGTTAAAAACAAACAAAAAAATAATAAAATATATATTAAAAAAACCACACCAAAAAAAAAAAAAAAAGGAAAAAGAAAAGAAGGGGGAAAAATTAAAAAAAGAAAAAAATGAAAAAAGAATTTAAAAAAAGAAAAAACGAAAGAAAAAAAAGATAAAAATGGAAATTTAAAAGAAGAAAAAAAGGAATAAAAGGAATTAAAAGAGAAAAAAAAAGAAAAAAAATTAAAAGAAAAAAAGTTAAAAAAATAGAAATAAAAGGAAAAAAAAAAAAAGAAGAAAAAAATCTAAAAGGAATAAAACCCCTAAAAAAAAAATCCCCGAAGCGAAATCCTTTTCTTTTCTAATATTTAAAGAGTGGTTTTGTAGGTTTAAAAAAAAGACAAAAAGACAAAAAAAAGCCTCAAGTTCCTGCCCCTCTCCTGTCCCTCCCCCGGAACAGACAAAACCTCCTTGGGAATTGAGGGCGGGGGTCGGGGGCTGTGCGTGCCCCTTCCTGGCCCCCGGCGGGAGACCCAGAGGCCTTCGGGTGCTGCCCTCCGTGCTCTGCGCGGTGCCTTTTTGGGTTGTTTTGGGCGGTTTGGTGGTTTTTAAGTTCCTGGTTTCCTTTCGAGGTTTTTCCTTTTTGTTTGTTTGGGATTTGGGGATTTTTTGTATAATAAAGTGAGAAAAAATCCTGCTCTGCTGCGCCGCTGGGGGGCCGGGGGGGAGGGAGCGCTCCTGCGCCGGGCGGCCGAAAGGCTCTCCGCGGAGCGCTGGGGACCACTGCGAGACCCGCAGGGGGCTCTGAGAGATCCACAGGGGTCTCCGGGGAGCGGTGGGAGTCACTGGGAGGTCCAAAAGGGTCTCCGGGGAGCGGTGGGGGTCACTGGGAGATCCAAAAGGGTCTCCGGGGAGCGGTGGGGGTCACTGGGAGGTCCAAAAGGGTCTCCGGGGAGCGGTGGCGGTCACTGGGAGGTCCAAAAGGGTCTCCGGGGAGCGGTGGGGGTCACTGGGAGGTCTAAAAGCATTACCAGGAGACCCAAAGGTTTGCTGGGGAGTTGTAGGCATCACTGGGAGAGCCAAAGAGCTCAGTGGAGGAGCTGCGGGGATCCCTGCAGGGTCACTGGCAGAGCTGTGGGGCTCCGAGGGGCTCACAGAGGAGCTGCGGGGATCACTGCAGGGTCACTGGCAGAGCTGTGGGGCTCCGAGGGGCTCACAGAGGAGCGGAGGGGATCACTGCAGGGTCACTGGCAGAGCTGTGGGGCTCCGAGGGGCTCACAGAGGAGCTGCGGGGATCACTGCAGGGTCACTGGCAGAGCTGTGGGGCTCCGAGGGGCTCACAGAGGAGCGGAGGGGATCACTGCAGGGTCACTGGCAGAGCTGTGGGGCTCCGAGGGGCTCACAGAGGAGCGGAGGGGATCACGGGGGAAGCGCTGGGGCAGCTGTGGGGAATCGCAGGACGCGTAAGGCTCCGTGGGGATCAGCGTGGGAGCGGTCAGGGCCACTGGGACATCACTGGGGGTCCGTGGGGATCACCGGGAGAGCTGTGGGGGTCCCGGGGCACCGCCGGCAGACAGTGCCAGGCGACCCGCGGGTACCGGCGGGGGGGGAGAGGGCGGAGCACACCCGGGACAGCCGCGCGGGGGCGCTCAGGCTCCGCCCCTCTCTGGCCCCGCCCCCTCCCGCCCCTCCACTCGGGGACGGCCCCTCCCCCCGCCAGCCGCTCCCATTGGCCGCGCCCCTCAGGGCGCAACGCGATTGGCTGCGGGCGCGGGGGCGGGCCGTGCGCGCCCCGGGAGCGACGCCCCGCCCCTGCCCCCCCAACCCCTCCCCAAGCCCCCCCGCGCCGTTCCCCCCCCCCCCGCCGCCGCCGCCGGGCGGAGGCAGCGCCAGGCCCGGCCCGCCCGCTCCCGCGCACCGCTGCCGCTGCGGCCCGGCCTGGCCCCGGCCCCGGCAGGGCGGGCGGCGTTGCCGCCGAGCATGGCGAGCCGCCGCCGGGCCTCGCGGAGAAGCGGCGGGGGGCGCTGACCCCGGCCCCGGCCCCGGCCCCCCACGGGCCCTTCGAGCCGGTGAGTGACCGACCGAGCCAGCCACGCCAGCCTCGGCCCGCTCCCGGGGCTCCGCCACGCCCTGGGGCCCCTCGGCACCGGAGAGGGCCCCGCTGACCCCGCCCCGGCGCACACCGGGCTCCCCCCGCGCAGCTTTAGGGCCCCCCCCAGGCTCTCGGGGTCATCCCGATCCGCCCCGACCCTTCCCAGGCCCTTCTCGGCCTGCCTGTGTCCCCCCATCCCAAATCCTCTCGCCGTGACCACCTCCCGGGCCCGTCCGGCTCCAGCGGATCCCCCACGACCCCCGTCCCGGCCTTGTCGGGGTCCCGCGGGTCGCGGCCGCCCCCCTTGTGCCCTTGCTGCCCCCCCCAGCCCCCGCCCGATGCAGTACCTGGCCCCTTGCTGGGGGTGTCCCCGGCCCTGTGTCCCCCGCCGCGGTTGGCACCACCCCGGGGGGGTTGCGGGGGGCAGGCAGGGTGCAGCCTCCCCCCCCTACCTGTGCAGCCCCTCCCCGGGCTTTGCCCACCCCAGACAGCCTCTCCCCGGGAGGGCAGTCCCGGGCGGCGGAGGGGTCCCGATCGGCGCCGGTGCCCATCGATGTTTCCTCTTTCCGCGCCGGGGGGAAGAAATCCCCGGGCCGGGCCCGGAAGCGAGTCCTGGGGCGCGGGGCGGGGGCGCAGGCACACACGGGACCCCCCCCCGGCCCGGCCCGGCGGTGGTCTCGGAACCTCCTCTCCATGGCAACTGGGCGCAGAACCGCCGCCCGGGAGCGGCCGGTACCCACCGGGGCTCGCTGTTAGTGCGTGCGGGCAGCAGCGCGGAGCTGGGGCGGGGGAGCTCGGCCGGAGTTTGGGGCCCCCCTCCCTCTTTTCACCTGCCGTTGGGGGGGTTCGGGGTGCGGGCTTGGGGGGCGCAGGCACAGGGTCCCTGCCCTGTTCCTCTCCCCCTTCCGTCAGGGGAGGGTGATGCAGCAAAACGCCAACCCCCCCCCGCGGGGTTATGCTCGGTTTTGGGGGGCATGGGAGGGCACCTCGAGTTCCCTGTGCCCACCCCCAACTCAGAGGCGATGGTGGAGGAGGGGGACACCACTGGGGAGCCTGAGGGGTCCCTCCCCAGGACGGAAACTCAACTTCCAGGCCCTGGGGGCTGGGCAGCAGACCCAAATCCAGGACCCTTCCCCACCTCTGTGTGATCTACCCCCGGGAAGGGGCCCTGACGCCCCCCCTGCCCCCCCAGCTCCCCATTTTGGGGAGGTTAACCCAGAGATTTGGAGATCTCCCAGAGGTGTTGGGCTCTGCTGTTCCCCAGGGGGGTGGGGCTGGGCTGGGGGGGTCAGGGAGGGGGTCTGCTGGCTGTGGGTGAAGTGCCAGCGTGGCCTGTGTGTGCCCCCCCAGAGCGGCCCCCCCGTGCCCTGTGCTATGAGCTTTGGCTGTGACTTCTCCTCGAGCAGTTGCAAATGAAAATGGAGGAGATGTCTTTGTCTGGCCTGGATAACAGCAAGCTGGAGGTGAGTGCCCCCTGCCCGGCCGGGCCTTGGCCCCCGCCCCCTTCTCGGTCACTTGCAGCCCCCACCCATGCCCGCTGCCCCCAGGCCATCGCACACGAGATCTACACGGAGCTGGTGGAGGATGCCTGCCTGGGGCTGTGCTTCGAGGTCCATCGGGCAGTCAAGTGTGGCTACTTCTTCCTGGACGACACCGACCCCGACAGCATGAAGGACTTCGGTGAGTGCCCCCCGCGGGCAGGCCGGGGCTGGGGCAGGCTCCCGGGGCCACCACGGAGAGGCTGGAGGGGCACAGGTTGATGCCTGCCCGGAGAGGTTGCCGTGGAGGATCAAGCACCCAAGGGTGTCCCCTCTGTGTCTGTGACTCTGGTGTGGACTAAGCCCCAAAAATGCTGCCCCTGGGTGGGGGGCACAGATCCGTAGAATGGGTTGGGTTGAAAGGGATCTTCAAGGTGATTTCGTGGGCAGGATGGGGGCAGGGGCAAGGGCACCTCCACCAGCAGAGGCTGCTTAGGGCCTCCAGCACCTGCGGGGAGGGGACAGCCACAACCTCCCCGGGCAGATTTGGACGGGTGAGGGTAAGAGGACCCCCCCGAGCCCCCGAAGCCGTGTCGGAGGTCTGGGAAGCAAGCAGCAGCCCGAGGGAGCAGAGCCGGAGCGCAGCAGCCGCCAGAGGGGCCTGGGGCCAGGCTGACCTGTCCGTGCCTGCCCCGCAGAGATCGTGGACCAGCCTGGGGTGGACATCTTCGGGCAGGTCTACAACCAGTGGAAGAACAAAGAATGCATCTGCCCCAACTGCAGCCGCAGCATCGCCGCCGCGCGCTTCGCCCCGCACCTGGAGAAGTGCCTGGGCATGGGCCGCAACAGCAGCCGCATCGCCAACCGCAGGTCAGCGGGCACGGCGCGGGCACCGGCCCGCGGGGGGCGCCAGTGCTGGGGCGCAGCAGGGCTGTGGCCTTCTGCCTCTTCTTGCGGGGGCTTGCAGAGGGGTCTGGGGCTGAAGGAGGAGTTTGGGCTGGCACAGGGAGGGCCCTGGGGCTGGCACAGGGAGCTCTGGGACTGGCAGAGAGGTCTCTGAGGGTCCCTCTGAGCGTGGGAGGGATCTTGGGGTGCCAGGGGATGGATCTTGGGGTGCAGAGTGGATCCTGGGGTGGCAGGGAGGGTGTGGGATGGATCCAGGGGTGCCAAGGAGCGTGCAGGGTGGATCCTGGGGTCCTGAGGAGGCAGCAGGAGGCATCCTGGGGATGTCAGGGGGAGCACAGGACAGGCAGCAGGGGAGAGGATGTGTGTGGGTGGATCCGGGGGTGCCTCGGGGGGGTGAGCTGGGTCCCGGGGCGCCGGGGAGGGGGCGGAGGTGCCAGGCCCTGAGCTGCCTGCGGTGGCGGCGCAGGATCGCGAGCAGCAACAACATGAACAAGTCTGAGAGCGACCAAGAGGACAACGACGACATCAACGACAACGACTGGTCCTACGGCTCCGAGAAGAAAGGTGCGGCCGGGGGGGCTGCCTGCCCGCCCCCACGCACCCCTGACCCCGCACACCCTGCCCGCCCCATCCCCCTGGTGCCCTGCTGGGTGGTGAGCTGAGCCCACCCCCAACTGCCCCTTCCCGGGCATGAAAGAGGCGTCCTGGGAAGTGGGGGGGTGGGAAGGGTGGGGGGGGGGGAAGTGGGGGTGGGAGGGGCCGGGGCTAAACCCAGCAGGGAAGGTGAAATTTGTTCCTTTTGTCTCCCCGCAGCCAAGAAGAGGAAATCAGATAAGGTGTGAGGGATGGGGGTGGCACTGGGGGCTGTGGGGTGCTGCTGGGCTGAGTGTGGGTGCTGCTGGAGGAGTTGGGGGGGATGTCTGGGTGGCATTGGGGGGGTGTGGGGGGCACCCTGCAGCCCCCAATGCCTCTCTCCCCCCCACAGAACCCCAACTCGCCTCGCAGGTCCAAGTCCTTGAAACACAAGAATGGTGAGTGGGGGGGCTGGGGGTGAGGCTTTGCGAGGGCCTGGGCACTGCGGAGGGGGTGGAGCTTTCAGGGGGTGTGGTCGGAGTGGGCGTGGCTTGGAGTGGGGCACGTGCGGGAGCGAGGCTTGATCGGAGGCAGGGCTGGTGTCGGGGTGGGGGGGAGCTGGAGGGACAGAGACCCTCCCTCGCCCCCTCCTCACCTGTCCTTCCCTCCTCTCTTCCAGGTGAGCTCGGTGGGAACCCTGATCCCTTCAAGGTGAGCCCGAGGGGGGGCAGAGGGCACCAAGTCCCTCTTCTGTTGTCCCCTGGGATGTCCCCAGCCCTGTCACCCCCCAGCCCCGACCCTCTTCTCTGCCTCCCCCCACCCCAGTACAGCAACTCGGCAGGAATCAGCTACGAGACGCTGGGCCCCGAGGAGCTGCGGACGCTGCTGACCACGGTGCGTGGCTGGCCCCGGAGCCGCGGGTGGGCGCAGGGCGGGGACCTGTGGGGCCTCCCCCCGCTTGGCTCTGTCCCGTGGGGGCGGGGAGTGGGAACGTTCCTGCTCCGAGCCCCAGCCGTGGGGATGTGTCTCTGTGTCCCAAGCCTGGGGCTGTGGGGGCACGACACGGGGGGCGGGGGGGGGCAGGCGCTGGGCTGTGGGGTCCCAGCAGCCTGGGGGCTCTCTGCCTGCTCCTCCCCCCTCACCCCTCCCTTCCCTCCCCAGCAATGCGGAGTCATCTCCGAGCACACCAAGAAGATGTGCACCAGGTGAGGACCTCCTCAGCTTTCCCTGCGTGGGGGGGGGGGGTGGGCAGGGGGTCCCCAGGGTGCCCCCAGTGTGCCCCCAGCGTGCCCAGATCCTCACCAGAGCTGAGAGGGACAGCAAAGTGCCTGACTCCACCTCCTGCCCCAGGTCCCTGCGGTGTCCCCAGCACACGGACGAGCAGCGGAGATCAGTTCGGGTTTACCTCCTCGGCCCCTCCGCGTGAGTCAGCACCACAGGGGGCTGGGGGGTGCCAGCCTCGGGCGGGGCTCTGCCACCCGCCGAAGGGAGACTTGGGGGTGCTGCCTGCGGCGTTCTGGCATGGGTGGGGACAGGGACACCCCTGGAGAGGTGCTCGGAGGGGACAGAAGCCTTGGGCTGGGTTGGGATGCTCAGCCCAGCAGGGACTGGGGAGCTTGGTTTGAGGCTCTGGCACCCCCTTTTGAGGGGTGTACAGCACTGGGCCCCCACCATGAGGCCTCTGCCCCCCCATAACGCCTCTGCCCCCCTCTAACGCCTCTGCCCAGGTCCCTGCCCGAGGCCGAGGGCAGTGTGGAGAACGACAGCTTCGAGGTGGCAGAGAGCCAGGCCCTGATGAGCAGGCTGCAGTGGGATGGCTCCTCCGACATCTCCCCCTCCGACTCGGCCTCCTCCAAAGCCAGTGAGTGCCTGGGGGGCAGGGGGGAGGGGAAGCCCCCCCAGGAGCCAAAACTCTGGGTGCTCAGGAGGGCATGGCAGACAGACAGACAGACTGACTGCGGCTGCCCAGAGTCACTGCAGGGGCTGCTGGAGCATCTGCCCTGGCTGGGGGCAGCACTTCGGGCTGGGTGAGGATGGGGAAGTGGGGGGGGGACGCTGCTGCGGGTCCAGCTGTTCCCCACCCCGCCCAGCTGCTCCCTTTGTCCCCCCCCAGGTACAAACAACTCTGAGTCCCGCAAGACCAAGAAGAAGAAGCCTCACCTGGGGCTGGTGAGCGGCGCCCCCGGGCTGGGCTCCAGCAAGAAGAAGAAGCCCAAGCCCCCTGCCCCCCACACCCCCAGCATCTACGACGACATCAACTGAGCGCAGCAGAGCCCAGCCCGGGGGCGGGAGGGGCCCACGGACACGCAGACAGACGGACACAGGCCGAGGGCAGTCCCTCCAGCCCCCCCGATCGGACAGAGTGAGTAGCTGAGCTGCGGAGGATGGAGGACTGCAGGGGGGAGGGAGAGCACAGAGGGGTGGGGGCCGGACTTGGGAGCCCCCATTAATGCCCCCCCCCACTTCCTACCTGAGCCTCTCCCCCCAGCCCCAGCAGTGCCTCTATTTATTGTGACAGATTTTGTACATGGGGCTCTGGGGGGGGTCTTGCTCTGAGCGAAGGCACAATCCCCCCTTCCTCCTCTTCCTCTCCCCCCTCTTCCTCTCCCCCCTCTCTTCCCCTCTCTCCCCCTCTCTCCCCGCTCTCTCCCCGCTCTCTCCCCGCTCTCTCCCCCCTCTCTCCCCCCTCTCTCCCCCCTCTCTCCCCCCTCTCTCCCCCTCTCTCCCCCTCTCTCCCCCTCTCTCCCCCCTCTTTCCCCCCTCTCTCCCCCTCCCCCCCCCCTCTCCCCTTTCCCCCCTCTCCTCCCCTCTTTTCCCACCTCCCACCCAACAAGCAGCTGTGCCCCCCCCACCTGCTCTTCTCTGGCACCCACACCCCAGCAGGGTGGAGGGCATCTGGAGTGCTGGGGGTGCAGTTGGGGCCCCCACGCCTGGGGCTGGGGCTCGCTGGTCAGGCTGGCTCAGGACGGGGGCAGCCTGCTGGGGGGGGGGGCGACTTTTCCACTTGGAGAAGAAAAGTAGAGACCCTCACCCCCCCCTGCTGTCAGCAGCTGGGTTTGGCTGCCAGGGGCTGTTTGGGTGGGGGTGGGGAGGGTCTGCATGCTGCAACCTTCCTGAGGCCGTTCGGGGCGGGGCACACGGACATGTGAGGCTGCTGGGAACGGAGGGGGTGCTGCTGTGTGGGGACCCCCAGCTGCCAGGGCCCCACAATGTGCCATACCCCACAGCCAGAGCAGGGGGGGTACAGCCTTTCCTGAGGCAGATGCCCCCCCCCCCGACCCTGCCCCCAGGCCAGAGTCCCTAGGCCAGCTCCGTGCCCCCTCCCAGCGTGCCTGGGGCCTGCTGCTGCAGGCGGGGGGGTCCTGGCTGCTGTTCCTGCCCCCCACAGGCTCTGCTCTCTGGCTTGGGGGGCAAGAGGCAGTGCCAGGACCCAGCACCCTGCTGTGCGGGCCTGGGGGGGGGTGAAACTGACCAAACGCAGCCCCCCAGCCTGGTGGCCCCCCCCAGCTGTTTGTTTATTGTGGGGGGATGGGGTTGGCTCGGTCCCTTCTGTCCCCCCCCCGGCTGTCTGACACCCCCAGGTCAGCTGTTATGTCCCTGGGGGGTCCCTGTGGGGTCTTGCAGACCAATGGTGCTCTCTGGATTCTCTCTTCTAACTGCTGCTAAAGGCTTGTGCTGGGGCAAGACCCAGGGCTGGGGTGAGGGGGGGGGCACGGAGCCCCTGTGTACCCCAAACCGCCCCCCCTGCCCCTGGCTTCATGGAGACCTCCCCCCTGCCCCTTGCTCCCTCCCTCTGCGGTGGCTGGCAGCTCCTGGCACAGCCCTGGGGAGGGGCAGGCCTCTGGAGCATGCTGAGCTGGCCTCTGCGTGCCCCAGAGCTGGGCGGGGGGGGGCACTGGGGACCACCCTGCTCGCACCCCACCCCGGACCACCCGCGGAGGGCACAGGGGCCAGGAGGGGACAACTTAAGCCCCTTGACTGTGGGGGAGGGGCTGCAATTAGGGGTCCAAGGGGGTGTAGTGGGGGGGGGAACTTGGATGTGTTCTGTCCCCTCCCCAGGTCTGTGTCCTCACCCCTGGGACAGAGCTGGGGGGGGGCTCCTGGGCTCGAGAGTTGTCCTCATGCACGTCCCCCCCTCCCCCCCGGGTAGTTGGTCGGTTGTGAGGTTTGTGTGTCCCTAGTGGGGTGTGGCTGCCCCTGTAAATAAAACTGCATCTTGACTTGGTACCTCTGCCCCTGGGGGCTGCACTGGGCAGTGCCAACGCCCAGCCCTGGGCCCAAGGCCGCTCTTGGCTCTCTGCACCTCCCTGGAGGGAGGCTGGAGCCAGGTGGGGGTTGGCATCACAGCAATGAGCACAGGACAGCAGGAAACGGCCTCAAGTTGCAGCAGGGAAGGTTTGGTTGGGTACAAGGAACAATTTCTGCCTTGAAAAGGCTGCAAAGCCTTGGCACAAGCTGCCCGGGGGGGGTGGAGTCCCCATCCCTGCAGGGGCCTCAAAGCCATGGAGCTGTGGTGCCGACCTGGCAGTGCCAGTGGTTGGCCTCTGTGACCCGAAAGGTCACCTGCTCAGCCAGCCCCCAGCACTACCAACCCCTGCCCCCCCCAGCCTGCTGGGGCTGCGCTGAGCAAATCCCCCACGGCAAAAGCTCAGCGGAGGGAGAGCTGAGGCAGCCCTGGTGGCTCCAGGGGGGAGCTGGGGCAGCCCTGGTGGCTCCAGGGGAGAGCTGAGGCAGCCCTGGTGGCTCCAGGGGGGAGCTGAGGCAGCCCTGGTGGCTCCAGGGGGGAGCTGGGGCAGCCCTGGTGGCTCCAGGGGGGAGCTGCGGCAGCCCTGGTGGCTCCAGCGGGCAGGGGGGCAGCACTCAAGCTCACCTTACAGCTTTTATTGGCTTCAAGCAGTCCCGGGGGGAAGCCACAGCCCCCTCCAGTGCAGGGCCCTGGGCTGGTAGCTACCACACCAGGTACCCAGGGCAAGATCTCACCCCACGGACTGCTCCCCACTGGATGAGGGCAGTGGCGGCACAGCCCCTCTCAGGGACCAAGTCCAGCACGGAGCTCGGCAAGGCTGCGCCAAGCCCCCTCGCCGCCGGCGCCGCGGTGGTGCTGCGGGGCCCGCACACGGGACGGGGCGGCGGCGGCGGCGGCGGCGGCGGCGGCACCGCCCGGGCGCGGTCCCTACTGCCCGTAGGTGCCGAACAGCAGGAAGCTGAAGAGGAGGGTGACGCCGATCAGGGAGACGGTGGCCGGGGCGGTGAAGAGCTGCCGGTAGGTGATGCGCAAGTACCAGACGACAGCCAGCACCACCATGAGGGCTGGCACCGTCAGGCTCCCCGCGCCCGGGGGCAGGCTGCCGCTGTCGGCGGTGGCGGTGCCGGGGTCGGGCAGGCCGGCGGTGGCGGCGGCGCTGCGGTGGCAGTGGATGACGCAGTTGTCGGTGATGCGCAGCGAGCGCAGCGTCCGGGCCTGGTCCTGCAGCAGCTGCCCGCGGTAGATGAACTTCGTCTGACTCTCCTGGCCCGGGAAGTATTTGCTGCGGCAGCAGGGAAGAGGTTGGGAAGGGCAGAGACGGTGCTGGGGGCACCTTCCCCCTTCATCAACTGGGGAAGGTCCTGGCTCGGGGGGACAGGGACAGTGCTGCCAGCACCGCGCCGAGAGCACCTGAGGGAGGCCACCGCAAGGGGCTGCAAACCTCCTGCTGCCAGCAGAAGGGTGGGGAGGGGTCTGAGGGTCAGGGAACAGAAGCTGCAGTGGGGGTGGGTTTGTAGCACTTCCTTGTGCCCTCCTCCACCAGTGGGCTCCCACCCTTCACAGTCCCCACACACAGTCCCCATGCTCCCCCCTCCCTTCTGTCCTCTCCCTCACGTCCCACTCGCGCCCCTGTGCCCCCTCCCCTCACAGCCTCTCCTCTCCCCTTTTTCCCCTCATGTCCCCTTTCTCCTTCATTCCCCCTCCCCTTCCCCCAGGACATACCTCTTGAGGACCCCCACGGTGTCCTCAGGCCGAACCTCTGCCACTTCCTCGGTGTCGTTGAGGAATTTGAGCCGGATCTTGATGAGCCCAGAGCAGATTTCGGCCCCCCCCGGGCTGGGCTCAGCACCTGAGGTCCCCTTGGGCAAGCCCCGGAGGGCCAGGCCGGGCTCGGGGGCGCTGCCGCTGTCCCCTTGCTCTGTTGCTGGCTCTGACGCTGCCTCTCCCTCCTCTTCTGCCTTCTCCTCTGTGCGTTCAGGGGCCCGCGGGGGCTCCGGGGCCTCAGCAGCCGCTGCTGTCCCCACCAGCCTCTCCACGCGGCCCAGGCGGATGACAGCTGTGTCCCCTGCCGCCACGATGCTGCCCAGCAGCTGGCTGCTGCTGTCGGCCACGTAGGTGGAGAGCCAAGCCAGGACCAGGGCCAGCACCAGCACCACGACCCCGGCCACCACTGCCACCTCATCGCCCACCCCGTGGAAGAAGGTGGCAGCAGGCAGCTCCATCTCCAGAGGGTGCTGGAGGCGCTGGGACTGCCCCTCCTCACCCTGGCACCCTTCTTACCGCCTCAACCCCCTGTCGGAGCCCCTGTGCCAGGCACAAACCAGCTGTAGGGTGGCAGCAGGGGCACTTGGTGGTCCCGTTCAGCTTGGGGGGGGCTGGCAGCCCCTTGGCTGCTCTGAGGAGGCAGAAGTTAGAGTGCAGCAGTAAAGAGCTGGCCCCGCGGGGAGGGGGGGCGATGCTGTCGCCTCCCACACACCAGTTAGGAGCACTGCACCTGCAGTTACCGCCCGAGCCGGGGCCAGGCAGCAGCCCAAGGCTCCCGGGGCCAGCAGAGGGTCCCGCTGGGCTCTCGAAGCCCCTCGGTGCCCAGACAGGTTCAGGCCATCCTAAGCAGCAGTCCTGCTCCGCCTGCAAGGGAGCAAAGTGAAGGCTGTCAGCGGGGCGAGGAGCTGCTTAACAGAGGGTGAAGCCCTCCCGGTTCTGCCTGCAGCAGCCCCCGAGCCCGGGAAGGGGCAGACCCGGCGGGGGCAGGACAAGGACCAAGCTGCGGAGAGTTAAGCCCCTGAGAGGGTGCGGCCAAGGGCCGGGCCGAGCAGGAGCAGGACCGCGCAGAGTCCCGGCCGAGCCAGTGCCGGTCCAAGGGGTGGGGGACACGGGGAGGGGCCCAGGATCTCACGACGCGTCCCGGGGAGACCCCGGTGAGGCCCGGGGTGTGCCGATCGGGTCCTTCCCAGGCCCAGGGAGGACCAGAGGTGTCCTGAGAGTGCTGTGACAGGCCCAGGGTGTCCCGGGAGAGTCTCGCCAGGTCCTGTGGATCCTGGCTAGGCCCAGGGTGTCCCGAGCGGACCTCCAAAGGGGCCCTCAGGGAGGCTGTGCAAGGCCCGCGGGGTCCCGGTAAAGCCGAGGGTGTCCCGGGGGGGATTCTTGCCAGGCCCGCAGGAGATCCTGGCGGTCCCGGTGGGTCCCTGCCCGGGGCGCCGCGGGAGGGGGGGTGTGGGGGGTGCTCCCGGTGGGCCCCGCCCGCACTCACCGCGTCCCGCCGCCGCCCGCGCCGGAAGCGCCACGTCAGAGCGCCGCCGACACCGGGGGGGGCTGAAAGGGGGGGAGAGGGCTCCGGGGGCGCCCGGCGCGCAGTGATTACGTCACTGCCGTTCAGGAACGCCCCGCCCATTGGGCGTGGCCGCGGGGGCGGTGGCGCGAGGCTGCTTCGGCCACGCCTCTGCGTGAGCGGAAGTGGGCGGGGCATGGGGCAGGGCCGGCGTCTGGGCGTGGCCACCACGGCAGGGGCGGGGCTGGGGAGGTGTCCCCGGGGCTCGGCGGTGACCTCCCGGGGGTGGCCGCAGCGCCCGGCGAGGCCCTGAGCTCAGGCAGGCCCTGCCGACCGCCGTGCCCGTCTGTCACCTCCGCCCGGGCCCTCCTCTGCGCCTGGCTGTCACCTTCCCTGGCACCTTGTGTCCTCCCCAGGTCGCTGTCCCCCCTGGTGCCGTGGCCACTGTGCCCCACGCGGAAGGAGCCACCTCCAGAGCCGCATGTGCCACACCTTCTATTGGCACAGACCTGCTCCCCCTCCCCACACCGCTCCCGTCCGGCGCTGGCAGGCCTGGGGGCGCCCTCAGGAGATGACGCCCTCGAGCGGCAGCCGGAGGTAGTGCCGCAGGGTGGGCGGCAGGGCCAGCCTGGGCACGGCCGCGTGGCAGCGGGCACCCAGGTGCCGCCGGATGGCGCAGCGGGCCAGGTGCTGCAGCCGGCGCGGCTGTCCTGCCATGCGCACCGCAGAGTCGTAGAGCTCCTGGTGCTCCTGGAGAGGGGACAGGGGACGAATGTGGGCTCAGTGAGGCGCTGCTCAGAGTCAAGGGACGTGCCAGGGCACCCCACAACCCCTCACCTCCCACAGCTCGGGGGGCACAGCCTCCACCCAGCCCTCAGCAGTGGGGATGCGGTCGTAGGCGTTGAGAACCACCTCCAGCGCTGGTGGGTGCCGGCAGCAGAACTTCAGCATCTGCCAACGAAGATGTGTCAGAGTCACAGCACCATGGAGGACTCCTCTAGGATCATCGAGTCCAACCTCTGACCCAGCCCCACCATGGCCACTAAGCCACGGCCTCAGGTGCCACGGCCACACCTCCTGACTGTCTCCAGGGATGGGTTCTCCACCACCTTCCTGGGCAGCGTGTGCCAGCGCCTGACCACTCCTTCAGGACAGAAACTGTTCCTCACATCCAACCCAAACCTGGGCCAACTTCAGGTCCTCTTCTGTCACCCGACACTAGGGAGCAGTGCCCAACCCCCACCTCCCTCCAGCCTTCTTTTAAGGGGCTGTAGAGAGCAACGAAGTCTGCCCTCAGCCTCCTCTTCCGCAGGCTGCACACCCCCAGCTCCCTCAGCTGCTCCTCCCCAGCCCTGTCCTCCAAACCCTTCCCCAGCTTCGCTGCCCTTCTCGGGACCTGCTCCAGCCTCTCGTCCTCCTTGCAGTGAGTGGCCCAAATCCCAGTGGTTAAGACGTGCCCCGCCCCCGCAGTGTCACCACGGTGGGGGACAACACCAGCGCACCACCGTCACCCCCCCGCACCTCTCACCTTGGGGTGGACAGGGCCAGCGCCATGGTCGAGGAGGAGGAGGAGGATGTCCTCGGGGCGCTGGTGCCGGTACTCCTCGACGGCGTGCAGGGCGCAGTCCATGGGGGTGTAGCCCGCGCAGTTGGGGACGGTGGCGTCGGCGCCGTGGCGCAGCAGCAGCCGCACCAGCCCGGGCTGGCCGTTACCGCAGGCGTTGTGCAGCGGCGTGTGGTCCTTGCGGCCCGCGGCACCGGGCTCGGCGCCGGCGGCCAGCAGCAGCTCGGCCACCCGCAGGAAGCGTTGGGCTTCCTCGGGGCGCTCGGCGGCGGCGCAGGCGGCGTTCAGGGGGGTCTCGCCTTGGCGGGTGCGGTGGGAAGGGTCTGCGCCGTGGCCCAGGTACAGCTCCACGTGGGCCACCAGCCCCTGGCGCGCCGCCACGTGCAGGGCTGTCACTTGCCGGTCCCGCGTGCCCAGGTTCACCCGCGCCCCGTGGGCCAGCAGCAGCTCCGCGCACCTAGGGACACGCACACCCCCCGCCACCCCTGTCACGCCCTGCGGACGCCAGGCAGGGCCAGCCCGTGGGGCGCCCGGGGTGGGGGTGCAGTAGCGTGGGGCTGCCAATGGCGGCGGCCACCGGGGAGCCCCGGGAGGGCGGGGCTGAAGTTTTGGGGTGAGGCTTGGGTGTGGCTGGTGGTTGGGTCTTGGCCTTGGCATGAAGCTTGGCACAGGGTCCAGGCAGACCTTGGGGGCACCTTTAGACGTGGTGGCTGTGATTTAGGTGGAGCCTAAAATGCTAATGAGGCTGCAGTGGTGGGAGGGGCTTGACATGCAAATGAGGCTGCTAATGTGGGCGGAACATATAGGTTGTGAGGGTGGAGTCCGTGTGAAAAGTTTGTGGGTGGACCCCAACATGCAAATGAAGTTGGTGGAGTCTATCGTGCAGGCTATAGGGGCGGATCAAAGCATGCAAATTAAGAGGGTGGAGCCCAGTATACAAATGAGTCCCTCCCTTGCCCAGGGGCTGCACACGGGGCGGGCCGGAGCCCAGGTGGGGCGTGTCGCGAGGGCGTGGCTATGCCGTGGAGGGGCGTGTCCCGGGGCGGGCGGGGCGTACGGGAGGCTGTCCGGCGTGGCGCAGAGGTGCAGCGGTGCCGAGCCCTCGTCGCTCAGCACGTTGGGGTCGGCCCCGAAGGCCAGCAGCAGGCGGGTGCAGTCGGGGCGGGGGGCGGCGGCGCTGTCGTGCAGCGGGGCCCGGCCCCCCACCACCGCGTCCACCTTGGCCCCCCGCAGCAGCAGGTGCCGGGCGCAGTCTCCGTAGCCCCTGGCGCTGACGATGCGCAGCGCTGAGGTCTGCTGCCGCCGC
This sequence comes from Pogoniulus pusillus, assembly GCF_015220805.1. Classification (NCBI taxonomy): domain Eukaryota; kingdom Metazoa; phylum Chordata; class Aves; order Piciformes; family Lybiidae; genus Pogoniulus; species Pogoniulus pusillus. Next base: position 567,393 of record NC_087303.1, read on the forward strand.
GGGCTCAGCACCCACAGCCCTGCAGGACGAGGAGCACCCATGTGGGCTCCCACCCATCCCACCCACCCCTCATCGTACCTCAGACCCCCACCACCCTGTAAGCCCAGCCCAGGGGGGTGCTTGTGAACTCCCAACACCCCCACATCTCCAACCCAAACTAGGCAAAGCCCGGGGCGGGGGAGGAGAAACTTGAGGCTCCCCCCAGCTTTCCCAGGGCAGTGGCCAGGAATCCTCCCTCCCCACCCCCAGCCCCCCACCCCACAAGGAGCTGCACCCTCAGCCATCGCTCCTTGCCCTGCCTCTCCTCATCCTACCCCCTTAGCGCCATACAGCCCCCTCCACAGCCCCATACCCTGCTCAGGTGACCACACCAGCTCCTCGCTGACCGTCTCCATGACCATGTTGCTGGTGGTCTCATCCTGGAAGATGCTCTTGACGCGCAGGAGGTCCCCGGCGTAGAGGGCGTTGTGGACAGCAGGGTCCCGGCAGTACTGGTGGCGCCGGAGTGGGCTCAGCGGGGGCCGGGGGCTGGCGGCCAGGAAGCGGCGTGTGGCCGATTCCCGAGCCAGGGCTCGGCGCCGATCCTCCTGCTCCAGCAGCTCCCGCTGCAGCCGCAGCGAGCGCAGGGCTGAGGAGGTGAAGGCGAAGGTTTCCTGTGCCATGGGGGCGCGCCGGTAGGGCAGGGGCAAGCTGGGGGAAGCAGCGAGGGGCCTCCTGTGCCTGGGAGGGGTGTAAACAGGGCTGCGCCCCACGTACAAATGCTGAATCAAGGGCCCAAGCCAGGCTGCCCTATAAATAACTCCCCCCCGGGTGGTAAACAGGGTCACGTTGGCACCGGGCTGGCAGGGGACTGAAACTGCTGGTGGCTGTAAGGCTGGGGCTGGGCACCCCCCAAGCCTGTAGGGTCGTGTGAGAGCTCCGGGACAGAAAGGAAGAGCAGGGACGCCCCTGGAGGAAGGGTTTGTGGTACTGTGGCTGAACAAAGAGACAGGGGCACTGCTCTCTGCCACCACAGAGGGGACAATGACACACAAGCAGACAGGGCAAGGCAGGAACAGAACAGCCCTTTAATGCAGGTTTGGGAGCCAAGAGGAGCCAGCCTGCCCCAGGAGGGTGAAGACACTGAGGCCATGGCCCCAGCACAAGCACAGCAGAGGACAGAGAGAGGAGCAGGAGGGGCACTGTGCTCAGCCTCCCTGATATGCCACAGTGCAGCCCAGGCCCTGCCAGCAGTCACCCTTTCCTTGGTGCCACCACAGCCCCCCAAGGTCAGCAGCAGTCAGCCTGGGCTGGAGCGGAGAAGAAGTCCTCTGGCAGCTCACCCAGGAGCCCGTCCAGGTCATCTGCACAGGCACAGGGAGGAGGAAATGTGGAGCTTTATGTGTGTACAGAGGAGGAATCAAATCCACCGATGAGGGCGTGGTGGGACAAGACCCCCTCTGGAGTTACAGAGGAGGGGAGATGCTGCGCTACCCCCTGACCTGTTTTCCACAGGACATGGAGCTTTTCCTCCCCACCCAGAGTGGGTGCAACTCACCCATGTCACAGCCATCAGCTCTCACCAGCTCTTCTTGCCCAGGCCTGGGGCTCTGAGAGTGCAGGGACAAGCCCCCAGAAGCCTGCTCTGTGCCACAGGCACCTGCCCTCATTTGTCCCCAGTCTCCAGCAGCAGGGACACCCTGTGGGGGCTGCGTGGGATGGTCTGGGAGCAGCCCAGCCTGGGCATGGACCTGCAAAACCCAGCAAAGATGAATCGTTGGAGCCCACGGGAGAATTTATGCATCCCTCCCAACCCTCCCCCTTCCTCCCACGTTGACCTAGAGGGTCCCTACCATCCAGACCCTCTTAAAATACCCTCTGTGTGTGTGTGTCCCAGTGCCCCTGTCCCCCCAGGGCCATCAGCACTGTGCCCTCTCTCACCTCCTGCTGCAAGAAGCTGCCCTCAGGCTCTGGTGGGTAGATCTTGAGCAGGTTGTTGGGGGTGACGTTGAGGTAGTGGTTGCGGTGGGACGGGGAGAAGACACCCACCTGTGAGACAGAGCAGGGAGTCAAGGCCACAGCTCCTGCTTCTGCCTAAGGAGGAGCCCCACACCCCACTCCTCTGGGATCTGAGCCCAGCAGCTGGGCACAGTGACCAAGGTGACCAATTTAGGAGGGACAGGGATCTGCTGGAGAGAGATCAGAGAAGGGCTATGAGGATGATGAGGGGACTGAGTACTGCCTGGTGAGGAGAGGCTGAGGGCCTGGGGTCTGAGAGTCTGGAGAGAAGACAGAGAGGCTTTAATCTGAGGGCTGGGGATCAGGAGCGGGGGACAGGCTCTGTTCACTGCCCCCTGGGACAGGACAAGCAGCAGTGGATGGAAGCTGCAGCACAGGAGGTTCAGCTCAGCACAAGGAGGAACTTCTTTCCTGGAAGGGTCCCAGAGCCTGGCACAGGCTGCCCAGAGAGGCTGCGGAGTCTCCTTCCCTGGAGCCTTCCCAGGCCTGTCTGGATGTGTTCCTGTGTGCCCTGAGCCAGCCTGGATGGTCCTGCTCTGGCAGGGGGGTTGGACTCAATCTCTTTGGGTACCTTCCAACCCCTGACATCTCTGAGCCTGTGACAGGTCAGTGGCTCCTGCGGCACAAGCAGCCTTGGTGCTGCTGGTGATCTGCCTCTGCTTCTCCTACCTGCCTCAGCAGCAGCACGGAGCCAGGCCGGAGCTCTCCCTGTCGCTCCTCCAGCAGCAGGCGATGCACTGTGCCCTGCATCTCTCCTGGGACAAGGAGGGGACCTGTTTGCGACGGGGAGCCGCAGCCAGGAGCCCAAACAGGACCCAGGCACAGCCACCCTTACCAGTCGGGTCCCTGAACACAGCACCAGCATCAACGTTGGTCCTGGTCAAGGTCTTGATCATCACTGCCATGCTGGGCACCTTGTTCTTTGGGAGCTGCTTCAAGGCTGCCTGAACATGAAGACCTTTGTCCCACTGATGTCCCCATCTGTGGCCAACCCCACATTGGCCCCCCTCCCCACGGTGCTGCTCGGCCCTGGACACAGCTTCGAGGTGCCAGAGGAGCCAGGACACAGTCCCCAAGGCAGTGCCCTCACCTTCCGCAGCACCATGACCACACTGTAGGTCCTGAGGAAGCAGCTGGGATCCCTCTCGTCCAGCTTCAGCTCTGCCTTCATGGCAAGCCAGGGGCCCTTCCCAAAATCTTCTGTGGGCGGCGAGGAGCTGGGCAGTACCTGGAGTAAAAGGACAATTGTGGTCAACATCACCAGAGCTGAGCCAGCACGAGTCAGAGCAAGGTGGGAGCCCTGAACACCCCCTCCCCTTCCAGCATCACCCTGTGGAAGCCTGGGGACCCTTCCCAGCTGTGCTGCCAGGAATCAGATCTGGATCTGCACCGGAGCAGGGATTACCTCTGCCCGTGGCTTTGCCAGGGCCCCATGAGCTGGAGTCTGAGGAGCAGAAACAAGGATCTCATCCAGCAGCTTCCCAGAGTGCTGATGGGACAGAGACAAACATCAGGGGGGTTGCATCTCTTCACCAGCTGTTCCCATCCCATCCCCTCCCCTGCCCTGTACCCACCTGCTGGGGCAGGATCCCGGCAGGCCCCGGGAACCGGCGGGTCTTGCCCGGGAGACAGGGGACAGCCGCGGGTGCTTTGCTGGCTGCGGCCACCAGCTGCACAAGGTGGTTGGTGACCACGGGGGTCTGCAGGTTGCCTGGGGCTGGCCTAGCCGACTGCCTAGGCAGGGGCTCCACACAGCTCATCAAGGTCGGAGGGTTGGCAGGCAGCCCGTCGGACAGCCGCGGCTGGGGGCAGCTCCGCCAGGGAGCCGGCGCCACGGGCGCCCGAGGCACCTGCGGCCCCCCTGAGCTGCTCGCCGCTGGCTGGCACGGAGGTGCTCGGAAAGGCTGTGGAGGTGGACCCCCGGGAGCAGCGCTGGAGCCCCAGGAGCCACACAGCGCCCCCCGTGTGCTGGGCCTGGGGGTGCAGGTGCCAGCTGTGCTGGGCCGCAGCATCAGTCTGGGAGCGGGAGCTGCCTGCAGGGTGGGCAGGGGGTCCTGCTTGTCTTCTGCTCCCCCGGAGCTGGAAGAGGCCAGCTCCTCTCCCACCCGCAGCTTCTTGGGCACTGCCCGTTCCGGGGGGCTCTGTTGCCCTGGGGCTGTCCATGAAGGTTTCTCCCAGCGGGCTGGGGGGGGCCCAGCCCCTGCTGACAGCTCAGATCCCTCCAGCTCCACATAGGCAGCCAGGTGGTCGTCCAGCTCACCCTGGGGGGCTGCTCCCTTGGTCAGGGGTCCCCAGCAGCCCGGGGGCTGCTCCCTCTGCCCGGTGAGGGGCCGCAGGCCGGGGGCTTTACCGGGGCAGTGACTGAGCTGAGGCGGCAGCGGGCGGAGGGGCTGCGGGCCGGGGGCTGGGGACCGCGCAGCGGGACAGGCTGGAGACAAACGTGCGGGGGCCACGAACTGGTTCTCTGCATCCTCCACAGCAGAGAGGAACTCCTGCGGGGGGAGAGGGCATCAGGCACGCAGCCAGCCCCGGCCCTACCCCCACCTGCCTGTGCCCCAGCGAGAGCAGACCCCAGCCGATGGCTCCAAAGCCACAACTGAGCCACCTCGTAGCGAGTCACGGCCACTTCATGAGTGACCACCCCCCGCACCCCTGTGCTTGCTGCGTTAAACACCCGCACAGGGAGCAGCGGGGGGTGCTGCGGGGCTGCCAGCCCCGGTGGTGCCCGCAGAGCCCACACCAGTGCCAGGCCGCGGACGCCCCCACGGCGGCAGGCCTGTCCCTTACCTCGTCGGCCAAGTCCCCGTCGGCCCCGAACAGCTTCTGGAGGCGGCAGGCCTGCGGGAAGAGCGACAGAGCCGGGGAGGGTCGGTTGGGGGCTGCACCCCGGAACGCACGGGGGGGCCTGTGGGGGCTGCTCGCTCGCTCCCCCCGCTCGGGCGGGCCCGGAGGAGCCCCGGAGGGCCTCACGGCAAGAATCCCCCCAGGACCAGGCCCACCCCATGAGGGCTCCGAACCTGCGCCCCCCCGACCGTTCCGGGGCCCCTCTCGTTACCATGGCAGGGGGGCGGAAGTGCGGGAGCCGAGAGGCGAACCGGCGGCGCCGGGGCCGGAGCGGCCGCTTCAAGCGCCCCGCGCTGCGCGGGGCCGGGGGCGGCTCCGCCTCTTAAAGGGACCGTGCCCGGGACCGCGCCCGCCCGTGTGCGCGCCTGGCCCAGTGCGTGTGCGAGTGCGCGCAGAGCTGTGTGCGTGGACATGCGTGCGCACACGCGTGTGTCCCAGCAGGGCCTCGCGGGTGACTCACCGCAGCCTCGCCGTGATTCATCCTCCCACGGGGGCCACAGGCGGACCTGACCCCCTCAGCTGGCAGCCGCGCCGCGCCCCGGCGTGGGGCGAGCACAGGTGCAAAGTGCTGCACCGCAGCACCGTGCACAGCCCCACGTGCAGCTGCACACCAGCCTGCTGCCCCCAGCCGCTGCATGCCCACACCTGTGCCACTGCACCCCAGCAGCCAGAGCGCGTCCGTGTGTCACACAGTGCTGCTGTCCCACGGGCGTGCTACGCTCACGCTCTCACTCTTAGTGCCACTGTCACGCACGTGTCACACGCTGACACCGCCACACACAGGCCATGCTCACGCGTGTTACACGCTCGCATTCTTACTCATGGTGTCACTGTCACAGGTGTGTGCCACGCACTCCCTCCCTTACACTCACACTCACTCCCTCTCTCGCTCATTCCGTCTCACGCGCCCGCTCCCCCTCAGTCTCCTTCTACCTCTCTCACTCTCTCACACTCACTCTCACACTCACACTCTCTCTCTCACGCTCACTCACACTCTCTCTCTCATTCTCTCTCTCACACTCACACTCTCTCACTCTCTCTCTCACTCACACTCGCTCTCTCATTCTCTCACTCTCTCTCACACTCACTCACTCTCTCTCACACTCACTCACTCTCTCTCACTCTCTCTCTCACTCTCTCTCTCTCACACTCACACTCTCTCTCACACTCTCTCTGGCCCTCGCTCAGCCCCGCTGCCTTCTCCAATGCTCCCCCAGCGCTGTCCCTCCGGCCCCGCCCCTCCGCGCTGGCCCCGCCCCGTGGGCAGGCTCTGTCGGGGGGGGGCTCGGAGCTATTTTTAGCGCAGGGTTCCGTCACGTGACGGCGAGTGACGTCACCGAATGTTGTTGTCGGCGCGGGCGGGGCCGCGCGGCAAAGATGGAGGGGCGGCGGGGCGCGCGCCGGGCGGGCCCCCTGCAGGTACCGGGGCCGGGGGGGGCGTCCGCGCCGTGGGCAGGGCCGGGAGGTGCGCGGGGGGGAGGTCCGTGCCGTGGGGAGGGGTCCCGGGCCAGCAATGGGGAGGTTCGTGCCGTGAGGGGGGGTCTCTGCGGTGAAGGGGGAGGACGAGCAGCGAGAGGGGTCCGTGCAGGCGGGGGGGGCTGTACAGTTGGGGTGGGTCCGTGCAGTGGGGAGGGGGCTGGGCAGTACGGGGGGGTCTGTGCAATGGGGCCTTTGCAATGGGGAATTGGGGGGGGGTCCGCGCAATGTGGAGGGGTCCGGGCAGTGATGGGGGGCGTCTGTGCAATGAGGAGGTCCGAGCAATGAGGGGGGGGTCTGTGCAACGAGGGGTCCGGGAGGTGCGGAAGGGTCTGAACAACGCGGGGGGGGCGTGCAGTGGTGCGGGGTCCGAGCAGTACGGGACGGGGGGGGTCGTGCAACGTGTGTGTATGTGCAGCGTCTGGCTAATGGGGGGGGGTCGTGCAGTGGGAAGGGGCCCTGGCAATGAGAGAGCTGAGAGGTGCGGGAGGGGGTCTGGGCACCCATGGAGGGAGGAGGTTTGTGTGATGGGCATGGGTCCGGGCACCGCCAGGGGGTCTCTGCAGGGAGGGGGGGCCCTTGCAATGGGGAGGGCCGGGAGAGGGTCTGAGCAAAGGGGGGGGGGGGGGGGGGGGGGGGAGTGAGCAGGGTGGTGGTAGGAGTTTGTGCAATGAGGAGGGGTCGTTCCCTGGGGAAGTGCCCGGGTAACGTGGGGGTGTCCATGCAGTGGAGGGGGTCATGCACTTCAGGGGGTGTCCATGCAGTGGGGGCGGCGTGCAGTGAGTGGGGAGGGGGCTTTGGTGAGTACTGGGGGGACTATGTAGTGATGGGATCTGCGTAGGGTGGGGGAATGGGAAATGGGGGGGTCAGGCTGGTAGTGCTGGGGGGCAGCGTACAGTGCTGGGAGGGGGTCGGTGCAGCGGAGTTGGGGGGGGGCACCGTGCCCCGACAGCTTGCGCCATTGAGCGGTGGGGACAGGGCGTGCGGTAACGGGGGGGCACCGTGCGTTGTTTGGGGGGGGGATATTCAATGGGCCGGGGGCTGCTCTGCAGTATGGGGAGGGTCGTGTCCTGCGGGGAGGGGGCCGTGCAGTGGTGCTTGCACCGTGCGCCAGCGCGGCGGTGACTGCTCCGCAGCGCGGCCCCTTGCGCGGGGGGGGGCCATTGCACCGCGCCGGGGCTGCCAGTAGCCTGTGCTCCCCCCACCCTCCCGCCCCCCGCGGGCTCCCTGTCTCTGCTGGCGAAGTGTATATGCCCCCCCCGCCCCGCTCCGACCCTACCCTCATCTTGGGGTGATGCTTTGAGGGGGACCTGCAGAAGTGTCGGGGGGGACAGCCCGGCCCTGAGCGCGTCTGCGACCTCCTGCCCCACGGGGCTGGGTCTGACACCGGCGCTGTGCCACTCATGTCTACATGGAGGGGATCAGCCCCACCCGTGTCCCTGCAGGGGTCCTGGGGGCTGTGCTCCACCCCCCCTCATCTTCTTTTGTGCTTCCCTTCCCCCCCTCTTTCCCGCAGAGCCTCGTACAGTGCCACCGGTGCCCCTCCGGGTCCCCTCTGTCCCTGTCTCTCCAAGGGCCCCATTTAGGGGTACCCCGCAGACCCCTGGTAGCAGCAGGGTCACATCCTGCCACCTTCACCTCGAGATGCTCAGGAACTTGGCGGGGGGGGGGCTCGATACTGGATCCAGCCTGAAGCAGGTGCTCAGGGGCTGGCAGTGTGGGAGCTGTTTTCTCGTGGTGGGGGGCACTGGGCAGGATGGGTGCCAGGGGTGCTGATAGAGGTGCTTGGTTCCTGCAGGGCCTCTGGGTGGAGTGGACACAGCCGCAGCGCCCCGGGCGGCGCTGACAGCCTCTCCAGACAGCAGCCTCTCTGTGCCCCCCGGCACTGCTGGCACCCGCTGGGAACATGGACCCCCAGAGTGATGCGGGTAAGGACTGGAGGCACCACAGTGGGGTGGGGCTGCACCCAGCTGAGCGCTCGTCCCCGTGCTGGGCACCATCCCTGCCACGCCTGGGTCGTGTGCCCCCTGTAGCCACAGCCCCCCCCTGCTCCTCATCCTGGTGCTCACTGAGCGTTGGGGATGGGGACTGGTGCCCAGTTCGGCCATGGAGCCCCCAGTTTGACTCCCCAGCACCCATCGGGTGTCAGAGTGGCATCGAGTCTCTGCTGTGTCCCTGAGGATCTTCCTGCCCCAGCACCCACCGGGTGTCCGGATGGGGGTTGTGGCCCCGCAGCCCCCTGCTCCCCACCCCAGTGTGCACCCAGTATCAGGGATGCCCATCGTGGTGCCAGAGACCCCACTCCATGCCCAGCACCTGTCTAGTGTCTGGCACAGGACTCAGGTCCCCATCATAACCCCAGAGCCCCCCAGCTTCTTGCCCAGCACCCATTGGATGCTGGGGACAGAGGTCAGATCCCCAGCATGGTCCCAGAGCCCCCCACTCCAGCACCCATCAGGGGCGGGGAACAGGTCCCCACTCCCACCCCAGCACCCATCAGGTGTCGGGCACAGGGACCAGGTCTGCAGTGTGGCCCCAGAGTGCCCCAGTTTCTCCCCGCAGCAAGCAGCCTGTGCCCCGCCGCGGCACACCGGCTCCGTGCGGGCAGGGGCTGCGGTGGCAGCCTGTGCCCCGCCGCGGCACACCAGCTCCGTGCGCCCACCGCCGGCGCCGCGCGGCTCATTAGCGCCCGTGTGGGTGGCACTGTGTGAGACGGGCGCGTGCGGAGTGGCAGCAGGCACCCTGCCGGCTGTCCGGGACTGTGCCAACCGCCCCCAGCTCCGGTTATCCCGGATCCCCCCTCGACATCCGCCCATACCCCGCGGGAATCCGAGGCAGGGTGCCCGGTCACCACCGTGGTGCCACCGTGGCACGGGTCACGTGTGGTCGCTGCTGCTGCTCTTGAGGGGTGAAATTTGGTGGCTTCCCACAGACCCTGATGTGCCAAGACGTGGGGTCTCCTCGGTGACATCCCGTGGTGGGCACAGCCAGGGTGACAGCGAGGGCTGTGCCCAGGCTGCTCGGCTCCTCTTTAGTGCCACCCTGTCATTATCCCGGTGGGAATGCCGGTGACGTCTGGACACGTGCGTGGCCCCCGAGGCTCAGCTGGGCACGAGTGGCTTTGCCGCTGCCCAGAGCCTTTGGGAGGCTGGGGAGGGGATGCTGAGGCACAGGGTGGTGGCAGAGCCCCCTCGACCTCCCGGGGACTCGCTGCTGGTTTGCGGCGGGGGCGTTTGTCCCCCCTGTCCCCAGAGCCGCCCCCGGTGCCGCTGCTGCCCCTTAGCCACCCGCCGGCATTCCTGGAGCGGCCGCGGGGCTGGAGCCGTGCCCGGCCGTGCCTGGCACGGGGCTGGCACGCGGCGCGGTGGCATGGGGACACGGCCTGGCCGCCTCTGCCCAGCCCTCTGGCGCTGCCCTCGGGGTCCTCTGCTGGCTGGGCCCGGGGTGGGCTTGGGGATCCTTGGGTGAAGCCCTCAGGCTGCTGGGGGCAGCCTCCAGCCTGGGGACGTGGCACAGGGTCTGGGGGTGCCCAGTGTTCCCCCTTGGGGTGCCCAGTGTCCCACTCTGGGTGCTCAGCATCCCCTGTAGTGTCCCCCAGACCTTTCCTCTCTCGCACCCCGGCCCTGGGCTGCACCACGGGGAGGTCCTGCAGGCACCAAGCCCCCCCCAGCATCACCGATGTTGGCATCGCCTCCTGGGGTGCCTGGCACCGACGGGGGGGGCTCACCCCCCCCTCCCCCCCAGACCCTTCGTGTCCCCCATCCCGCAGCTGTGCCACCACTTCTGGATGGGATGGGGGGTGGGGGGGTGCCCGTGCCCGCATCCTGCCCGGTGCTGTGACGGTCGGGGGGGGGCGTTGGCAGCCAGAAGGGCTCATTCCCGTGGCCTCCTGCCCGCTGGCAGCACCAGAAATAGCTGAGCTGACGTCAAGCCCCAAAGCACCCCGGGGGGGGAAGAGGGGGGGCACGGGGGGACTGGGGGGGGTCAGCCCATAAATATCTCAGCTATTAAAAGTCTCAGCCTGGGATTAACAGGAGGGTAAATAAACGTGGCTGCGGGGGGGGGGGGGATTGGTGGCTGTAAAGGGGGGGTGCCCGACCCCGGGGAAGGGGTGTGGGGGGGTCCCATTGTTATCCCCCCGCCCAGCCCCACTCAGCTGCTTTGTGTCATTGATCCAGCAGAAAATGTGCTGAGTTGGTGCCTGTGCCCCGCAGGACCCCCCCAGTATCAGCCTGGGGGGGGGTCGTGGGTGAGGTGGGTGTGGGGGGGGCTCCTGTCTTCACTTTCCCAGCGTGGGGCTGCCCCCCCCAGCGTGGCCTGGATTCTGCTCCGGCTCACTGATGCGGATTAACGTCCCCAGCAATTAGGGGCTGGGGCAGGGATTTGGGGGGGGGACAGAATAGAGGGGAGGTGCACTGGCTGGGGGGGCCTATGGGATCTCAGCCCTGCTGTGGACCCCTCATCCCCCCCCCCCCCCATTTTCCTCTATGTGAAGCAGCCCCTCTCCCCAAATTCTGGGCTTGGGGGGGAGGGGAAGGGCAGTTCCGGGGTGCAGATAGGCCCTGGTGGGGGCTGTGGCACGGGGGGGGCACACGCGGCATACCCTGTCCTGTGGGAGCTGTCGTGGCCCCCCCGTGGCATGCTGCCCTATTTATAGCTGGCTCCTCCCGTGCCCAGGCTATTTCCAGGCTGGAGAGAAGAGCCCGGCCGGGGGGGGGACACACACGGCAGACGGGAGGGGGCAGAGGGGGCACCGGGGGCACCCAGCCCCACCCTGCCCGGGATAGTGGAGCCGGGGGGGAGCTGCTCCTGCTGCCATCACCTCTAGCTCCGGGGATGCTGCAGCTGTTCCCTCGCGCCCACTCCCCCCCGGGTCTGGGGGGACTGAGGTTGGGGGTGCTGAGGGGGGAGGTGCATACACATGCCCAGGCCCCCCCAGTTTGTGGCTGTCTCTCTGCAGAGGGAGGGTCCAACCCTGAGCCCTCGCTGGACCTGCTCTCCTGCACCCAGCTCCCTGCTGCCCTCCCCACTCCAGGTGAGTGCTGGGGGGGGTGCTCAGCTCAGCCCGCACCCAGCAGCATCCCACCCAGGGCCCTTCCTGTCCCCAAGGGTTTGTCCTTTTTAGCTGCCTGTCCCCTCCCTGTCCAGGGCTCTGCCTTGCTGTGCCCAGAATGTGCCCCCCTGGCAGCACCCCTGGCACCGGCGGGCAGTGCCTCTGTCGTGTGTCTCCCCCCCGCCACGAGTTTTGGGGTGTCCCACCCCTGGGGTAGCAGATTCACTGTCCCTTGGTCCCCACGCCCCAGCGGCTGATGCTGTGTCTTGGTGGGGACTCTGCTGGTCCTCAGCCCCACGGTGGCAGCTGTGGTGCCCGGGGGGGGACATGGCATCCACCAGGGATTTCTGGTGCCACCCCCCGAGGGATGGGAGTTCCCCAGCTGCTCCCTGCCGGCTTCGGGTAGGAGGTGTCACTCAGCAGTGGGCGCTGCTGTGGTGGCAGCTGGGGACACGAGTGGGTGTGGAGAGGTGGCTGAGCTCTGGCTCAGCCCTCTTTGGATGTTCACAAGTGTGCAAGGAGGAGCTGCTTGTGCACAGCTGTGCATGAGTGTGCCAGGGGAAACTGCTCTCCTTGCACGAGTGTGCAAAGGGCTCAGCCCTCTTTGCTTGGGTGTTCACAAGTGTGCCAGGAGGAAGTGCTGTCCTCACCTGGAGGTGTGCAAAAGGGTCAGCTCTCTTTGCACTGATGTGCACGAGGTTGGCTGTCCTTGCACAAGTGTGCAAGAAGAAGAGTGCCAGAGGGGGTGTGCCACTTGTGCATGGGTGTGCAAGGGGGACAGTTATCTCTTGGGTGTGTGCACATGGTTGTACAAGAGCAGACCTGCTCTTGCACAGGTGTGCATGTGTGTGCAAAGGGGAAAGCTGCTCTTGCACAAATGTGCAAGGGGGAGAGTTGCTCTCCTCACATGAAGGTGTGCAAAGGGCAAGCCCTTCTTGCACTGAAGTGTGCAGGGTTGGCTCTTCTTGCACAAGTGTGCACAGATGTGCAAGGGGAGATCCACTCTCCTTGCACACAGGTGTGCAAAGGGCCCAGCTCCTTGCACTGGGAGTGCTTAGGGTTGTCTCTCCTTGCACAAGTGCACACAAGTGTGCAAGAGAGCCACTCTCCTTGCACAGAGGCGTGCACAGGGACCAGCTGTGCTTGCACGAGGGTGCACAGGGTCGACTTCCCTTGCACAAGTGTGCATGAAGGAGAGCTGCTGTTGCACGAGTGTGCAAGGGAGGGAGTAAACGAGCGTGAGCAAGGCCCCATCCATCCCTGCCCGAGTGTGCATGAGCGTGCAAGGGGAGGAGCTTCTCTCCTGGCACGAGTGTGCAGAGGGCACAGCCCTCCTGGCACAGAGTGAGCTGCTCTGGCACAGGTGTGCACAGGGAGCTCCCCTCTCCTTGCACGGGTGCAGCTGCCCCCCTGGCGTCGGTAGTGCCCTGCGGTGGGCACACATCAGGGGTCACGGAGACCCCCTCCCCGCCCCCATTGCCCACAGGAGCCCCCCTTGCCAGCCGTCCCAAAGGGACCCACTGCACTTCACCCTGGGGGAGGGGCGAGGGGGCATGGGCACCGAGGGGTTAAGCAGCACCCCCCCGCATCCGTCCCAGGGGAGGGCACTGGGGTTGGGGGGAGTGGTGCCCACCCCGCAGGGTGGTGGCCTCGGTCCCTTGCCAGCCCAAAGCCACTTCTGAGCCCCTAAGTGCAGGTTTGGCCAGGGCTGAACTGGCCTCTCCCGGGGATATTTTTAACCACCCCCCCTGGGTATTGTGCCCCCCCAGGGCTGGGGGTTGTGTCCTCACCCTCTCACTGCACCCAGCACCCAGGGCCGGCAGCTCTTGGGGTCTGCTGGGGGTCCCCTCCCCACCCCGAGGAGAATCAATTCCCTCCCCCCTCCCCGGGAGTGAACTGGGGGGGAGGGATGGGAGTTGCCCCTGCCCCACAGCCCCTCTTGCGTGTTGGGGGGGGGGGCTGGCATTGCCTGGGGGAGCTGCTTGGCACTGGGGACGCTGGTACAGACTGGGGGGGGACAGGTTTGGTATGTAGAGGGGCTGCATGGGGGGGAAAACTGGATCCTGTTGGGGGGGCTGGCACTAGAGGGACTGGTCAGCATTGGGGGAGAGGGGCTGGCAGTGTGGGCTGGCAGGGGGAGGGCTGCTTGGCACTAAGGAAGGGGGTCTGGTTGGCACTGTGAAGTGGGGTTGGTACTGGGGAGCACTGCTGGGTATATGGGGGGGATTAATTTGTTTGTGGTGGGGATGGTCCCTGTCACGGGGGGGGGGGGGGAGTGGGGGGGCGCTAATTCATCCTGGTGACACTGGTTGGCACTGGGAAGGGGGTGGCTGGTAGTGAGCCGGGGGGGTGCTGACTGTCCGGGGAGCGGGGGGGCTGCAGAGCTGCGGGGGTCGGTGCCCGAGCCCCGCGGCTCGGTGACGTCCGCGGGTCCGTGTGTCCCGGGCGCACGTCAGTGCCCGACGTGCAGCCGCGTGGCACGGGGGGGCGTGTGTGGGAGTGGGCTGCATTAGCATGCACTGCGTGCCCCCCGCCCCCGCCTTCCTGTTTGCGTGGGGATGGGGGGGCCCCCCTGCGCCGCGCCCCCCCGTGGGGGCGGTGCTGGCTGGGGGGAGCAGTTGGATGCCTTCGTTCCCCTCCCTGTGCCCTTCGCGGTCTGGGGGAGGGCTGTGAGCTGTGCCCCCCGAGCCGCCCAGCTCCCAGAAACCAACAAGGGGATGTGTTGGACTTGGGGGGCGCTCAATGTTGCCCCCTCCCCGCCCCCCCAGTTACTCTCTGGACCAGTTTAGAGTGCAGGGGCTCTGGTGGGGGTGACCCTCCTAGGGTGTTTGGTTTGGGGTTTTGGGGGGAGGCTGGTTTATTTTGAGGGGGGGGGATGGGACTGATGCAGGACTTGGAGCTGGTGGGAGAGAGACCCCCCCCCAGGGTCTCGATCTCTCGCACACCTCTTTGCCCCCAGCAGCAGCCAAACTGTTGTGTGTTCCCCCTCCCCCACCCTGGGAATGCCCCGTTCGCCCCCCGAGCGTTCCCAGCTGCCCCCCCCCCCCCACTCTCGGGATACTCCCAGACTGCTCCCAGCTCCCTCCTTTCCTTGAGACCCCCCAGATTAACTGCCCCCTGTCCTTGGGATACCCCCAGACCACTCCCAGTTCTTCCCTCTCGTCCCAAGAGACCCCAAACTGCCTCCTGAGCGTCTCAGGTTCTGCCCCTGCCGTCCCTGGCACAGCCCCTGGCTGCTCCCAGCTTCCTCCACCCGTCCCTGGGACCCCCCAAACCTCTCCCCGATACCCCCCCCATCACCCCCGGGACACCCTTAAACCTCTCTCAAATCCAGCTTCTCATCCCTGGGACACCCCAAACTGCTCCTCACTGCTCAGCTTGTCCCTGGGGCACCCCCGAACCTCTCTCACCATCCCTTGGCAGCCTCACCCCAAGCCTGTCCGGTGCCCGCAGGGCCGGAGGGGCTGGCGGAGGCTCGGGGGGTGCCCGAGGCGTGCGCGGAGCGCCGGGGCCCGGGGCTGGACGCGGCGGCGCGGGAGCGGCAGCTGCAGCGGGAGCTGCTGGCCCTCAAGCAGCAGCAGCAGCTCCAGAAGCAGCTCCTCTTCGCCGAGTTCCAGAAGCAGCACGAGCACCTCACCCGCCAGCACGAGGTCCAGCTCCAGAAGCACCTCAAGGTGGGCTTGGGGGAGCGCTGCCGGGCGGGGGCGATGGAGCTGCTGGCGCTGCTGGGCTGGGGGGAAGGAGCCAAGGGGCATCGCTGTTTGGGGATGAAGGAGCTACTTGGGGGGCACTGGGGTGGTGGAGCCATGAGGCATCACCAGTCTGGGGTGATGGAGCTGTTGGGGGGTTGTTGGAGAGGGTGGGGCTGTGGGGCATCACCAGTGCGGGCTGATGGCGGCGGGGTGGGAGCCAGAGGTGTCACCCGTTCAGGGTGATGGAGCCACTGGGGGGAGGTTGGGGTGCCAGAGCCTTGAGGCATCAATTTCCTGGGGTGATGGAGACATTAGATGAAGGTTAGGGTGCTGGAGCCTTGCTGGGGGCAGGCTGGCGGCACCCTCAGGGCTGACCCCACTGGCGGGTGGTCGCCGGGATGGGGGCCCCACAGCAGCAGCAGGAGGCGCTGGCGGCTCGGCGGCAGCAGGAGCTGGAGCAGCAGCGGCAGCGGCAGGAGGCCCTGGAGCAGCAGCAGCGTCTGGAGCAGCTCCATGCCCTGCGCACCAAGGACAAGAGCAGGGAGAGTGAGTTGGGGCCGGGGTGGTCCCGGGTGGTGGTCCTGGGCTCCCTGTGAGGCCAGGGAGGGAAGGGTGGAGGTGGGGGGCACTGGGGACTGGGCTAGTGCTGGGCTCGGGGACAGATGTGGGTGTGGCAGGCGCCGCTCGGGACCCATGCCCACGTTCCCTCTCTGCTCTCCCACTCGTGCCCATGTCCCGCCTGTGCCCCCCAGGTGCCATCGCCAGCACGGAGGTGAAGCTGAAGCTGCAGGAGTTTCTGCTCAGCAAGACGAAGGAGCCAGCTCCTGGCCCCCCCAACCATTCCCTCCCCCAGCACCCCAAATGTTGGTAGGTGCCCCCCACAAGTCTCCTCAAAGCCCCTCCCCCCCTCCAATCAACCCCCTCAAGCCCAGCCTGACCCCCCCCTCAAAGCAGAGGGCAGGGAGTGAGCGGGGCAGGAGCCAGGTGTCCCAGCAGGATCTCTGCCACCTTTCCCCCCCTTTCCCGAACCCCCAACACCCCCTCCCAGGGCTCACCACACCTCGTTGGACCAGAGTTCCCCCCCCCAGACCGGCAGCCCGGGCACCCCCCCGTCCTACAAGCTCCCTGCGCTGGGCACCTACGACAGCAGGGACGACTTCCCGCTCCGCAAAACCGGTGGGTGCTGGGGGGCGCGGGGGGGGCGCCGGAGCAGTGCCACGTGGCTAACGCCGGTCTTTGGGCCGGGGGCGGCGTGTGTGTGTCCCCCCCACCGCCACTGCAGCCTCGGAACCCAACCTGAAGGTGCGGTCGCGGTTAAAACAGAAGGTGACGGAGCGCAGGAGCAGTCCCCTGCTGCGGAGGAAGGATGGCTCCGTGATCAGCGCCTGCCGCCGCCGCGCCCTCGAGGTCACCGGTGAGCGCCCCCCGCCGGCGCCGGAGCCTGCCGCGCCCCGCGGGGCCGAGGGCACCGAGAGCTGCGAGGGCACCGGGAGCTGCGAGGGCACCGGGAGCGGCGAGGGCACCGGGAGCTGCGAGGGCACCGGGGGCCGTGGGGGTGTGGGGAGGGGGCTGTGCTCCTGCCGGGTGTGTGCAGTGCTTGTGCCACTGCTCCTGCCTCCGCAGCAGCCGTGCAGGTGCCTGTGTGCTGTTGTGCCCCGGCGGCACAGCTGGGTGCTCCTGTGCCAGCAGTGCCCGCGCATGCAGGTCAGCAGGCAGCAGGAGGGCACACCTGGGCACAGGCTGCCCTCTCAGTCTGGCTGGGCAGGCCGAGGCAGGGTGAGGCTGGTGGCAGTGCCCCCCCCGACCCCTCTGTGCCCCTCTGGTGTCCTGCAGTGTCGTCAGTCTGCAGCAGTGCCCCAGGCTCTGGGCCCAGCTCCCCCAACAGCTCCCACAGTGCCATCGCCGAGAATGGCTTCACCGGCTCCGTCCCCAACATCCCCGCAGAGGTAGGAGAGCTGCGGGCACACGAGTGTGCCATGGGCATGCCAGCGGGTGCTGTGAGTGTGCTTGGTGCCCAGGTGTGTGCCATGGGCGTGCCAGCAGGTGCTGTGAGCATGCCTGGTGCCCAGGTGTGTGCCATGGGCGTGCCAGTGGGTGCTGTGAGCATGCCTGGTGCCCAGGTGTGTGCCATGAGTGTCATTGCCTTGTTCCCAGCCCCGTGCCCTCGCCCTGGATGGCACAGGCCAGCTCAGCCTCTACACGTCCCCGTCCCTGCCCAACATCTCCCTGGGGCTGCAGGCCACTGTCACTGTCACCAGCTCCCACCTCAGCGTGAGTGCCACTGGCACCGGGGACCTGGTGTGGGCTGCATAGAGGGGGTGGAGCTGGCATTCATGGAGTTAATGTGGGCACCTCGAAGGGTGGCACAGGGACAGGAGACCTTACAGGAGGGATGTGGGGATCCTGCAGTGGGTGGCACAGGGACCTGGGACTCTGTAGAGGCAATTTGGAGACTTTGCAATGGGTGGCACAAGGACTTCGTACCCTTGGGGGTGATCTGGGGACCTGGCACCTCACAGGTTTGGTGTGGGAGCCCTGTAGCCCATAGGGGTGGCACAGGAACATGGGACCCTAGAGGGGGATGTGGGGACCTCACGCCGGGTGGCACAGGGACTGGTGTCTCATAGCGGTGGCATGGGGGCAGGGCTGCTGTGGGGACCCAGTGCCCAGTGCCAGACTGGGGTGGGAGTGGGGCTTGGGGCAGGACCCCCAGTGTTGGGGTTCAGTATTCCCCGGGGCCGTGCTTGGGCCTCGGTTTCGCTATAGGAGAGAAGCTGAGGCACACGGGGGGGGCACCGGGAGCGCCCCTCCAATGTCGGGGGGTCCCCAGTGCCATCCTGCGTCCCGCAGGCGTCCCCCAAGCTGTCGCCGCAGGCAGAGGCCGAGCGCCCGGGGGTGGCCACCCTGCGGCCCGGGGCCACCCTCACGGGCAAGTTCCTGAGCACCTCTTCCATCCCGGGCTGCCTGCTGGGGGTGGCCCTGGACGGGGACCCCCCCGCCGGGCCCGCGACCCTGCTGCAGCACGTCCTGCTGCTGGAGCAAGCGCGGCAGCAGAGCGCCCTCATCGCCGGTCAGTGCCGAGCCCCGAGCCCCCTGCCCTGAGCCCCGAGCCCCCTGCCCTGAGCCCCGAGCCCCCTGCCCTGAGCCCCAAGCCCCCTGCCCGAGCCCCCCGCCCGAGCCCCGAGCCCCCTGCCCGAGCCCCCTGCCCTGAGCCCCAAGCCCCCCGCCCGAGCCCCCCGCCCGAGCCCCGAGCCCCCTGCCCGAGCCCCCTGCCCCGAGCCCCGAGCCCCCTGCCCGCCCCCAGCCCCCGCCCGAGCCCTCTGCCGCTCCTGCCCCCCTCCATCCTTCACTCCCTTCCTCTCTACCTTAGCCTCCTCTTCTGCCTCAGTGCCTTCCTCTCTGTTTCAGCTTCCTCCTCTCCTCAGCTTCCTCTCCTCACTTTCCTCTTCTCTGCCTCAGCTTCCCCTTCCTGCTTCCCCTTCCTCTGCCTCAGTTTCCCCCCCCCGGCTTGGTGTTTGTTTTTCCTGCCCTTCCCCCCTTGCTTTCCCTTTCCCCTTCCCTGTTTCCCTGCTCTCCCAGCTGGGCCTGGGGGTGCCCGGGGCTGACTCTGGGCTCCCCGCAGTGCCCCTGCACGGGCAGTCGCCGCTGGTGAGCGGGGAGCGCGTGGGCAGCGTGCGGGCAGTGCCCAAGCTGCCTCGGCACCGGCCCCTCAGCCGCACCCAGTCCTCGCCCCTGCCCCAGAGCCCCCAGGCCCTGCCCCACGGCGCCCTCCAGCACCACTTCCTCGACAAGCAGCAGGTCCAGCTGGGGAAGGTGGGGCCATGTGGGTTGGCACTGGGTGGGCATGGGAGGCTGATGTGAGGTGGGCATGGGGCTGGTGTAAGATGGGAATGGAGTGGGTATGGAATGGGTGTGGGGTGGGAATGGAGTGGGCGTGGGGCTGGCATTGGTTGGAGATGGAGTGGGTGTGGGGCATGAATTTGGCATAGGGCTGGTGTGGGGTGGAAATGGGGTGGGTATGGGGCATAAATTTGGCATGGGGTGGGTGTGGGGTGTGGGGTTGATACTGAGTAGCTGTGGGGATGGGGTGGGTCTAGGATGGGGTTTCATGTTGGGGGGTACAGGGCATGGGGTGGGCACAGGATGGACAGAGCATGGAGATGGGGTATGGGCTGTCTGTGGCATGGCTGCTGGGCATGGGGGCATCAGGGCTGGATTTTGGGGGGACACAGGGCATGAGGTGGGCATTGGGTAGCTGTGGGGTGGGCAGAGGGCAGGGGCTAGCAAAGGGCAGCCGTGGGGTGTTGGGGGCTCAGTTTGACCCCTCCAACCCCCACCCATGCCCCACAGCTGCTCCCCAAGTCAGGGGAGCTGGCACGGCCGCCCCCTACCCACCCCGAGGAGACGGAGGAGGAGCTGACAGAGCAGCAGTCACCCCCCCCGGGGGACAGGGTCCCCCCCGGGCCCCCCCTCACCATCGTGTCCCCCGATGCTGGAGACCCCCCAGAGCAGCGGCAGGAGCCTGAGGGCTGTGGAGGGGCCTGCGAGGAGCCAGGGGAGGGTGGGGACGAGCCCGAGGGTCCCGGGGGGGTCTCTGGTGTCACCGAGCTGGGAGCCAGCTACAAGCAGGTGAGGCCTTGGTGCTGGGGGGGGCACACGGATCAATGCCAGGGTGGGGACCCCAAATGCCATCACTCCCTGTGTCTCCCCCAGACTCATGCACCAATTCCCTGCCTTGTGTGTCTCCCCCCGACGCAGGCATCCTTTGAGCATCTCTCCCCCCCCATTCCCCTCCCCCCAGGTGTTGGGGCCTGCCCCCCCCGCCCATTGCTGCAGCGATGACTCGGAGGGGGCAGTGACTCATCCCCCCCCGCCCCCTCCTCCGGCCTCCTGGCTCTGCCTCCCCCGCACCTCGTCCTTGTCCCCCTCCGGCCCCATCGTGACTCATCCCCCCCCATACACTCGGACGTGGCTGCCCCTTCCTCGGTGCCCCCCCAGATCCCCTGCGTGCCCACCCCCTCCTCACCCTCCTGCCGGCCCAAGCCTGGGGTGGAGCCAGGGGGAGGGGACAAGGATGGGCACCTGACTCGTGCCAGGCAGCCGGAGCTGATGGGGGGGTCTGGACCCTCCCCCAAGGTGTTCCCTGAGGCTCAGCTGCAGCTGTACCCTGGCCCAGCCCTGGGCATCCTGGCACTGCCCCACCCAGCCCTTGCCCGCACCCAGTCGTCCCCTGCCAGTGCTGGCATCAAGCCCCCTGTGCCCGATGGGCCCCCCAAGCACCTCTTCACTACAGGTATGGCACTGGGGGGCATGGTGGGCTGGAGGGAGGCTCCTTTGCCCACAGGGTGCCCTGTCTCCTAGAGCCTGTGGCCCATTGGATCCTGCTTGAGAGCATCCAGGGGTGCCCACACGCCACAGGATCTCCTGTCCCATAGGGTCCCCTACCCCTTGAGCTGTCCAGAGGTCCCTCAGGGTGCCCAGCAGTGCCAGTGGCCCACAGGGTGCCACTCTCCCATAGTGTTCCCCTTATGCCATTGGTGTCATGTTCCTCTGAGTGCCCAGCAGTGCCCCTGCCCCATGAGGTGCCCTGGCTGCTATGGTGCCCAGGAGTGCTCCTGCTCTCTCTGGGGTGTCCCATCCCTCGGTGTGCCCAGAGTGCCCACATGCTGTGGGATCCTCCTGTTTTCCTGTGGCTCCTGATCACTGGAGGTGCCCAGACATCCCCTTATCCCATGGGATCCTCTTGCCCCATGGAGTGCCCCATCCCTCCGGGTGACACACAGGGGATTCCCCTGTCCCATGGGGTGCCCTGTCCCTTGAGGTGCCCAGCAGTGCCCATGTCCCACAGGATTGCCCATCCCTCTGGGTGCCTCAGGTCCCTGTGTCCCACAGCTTTTCCCTGTCCCGTGGGATGCCTCAGGGTGCTCCTGATGAGGGCATCCCCTGTCCCATAGGGTGCCCAGCAGTGCCCATGTCCCACAAGGTGTCCCCTCCCTGGGGTTCCCTGTGTCCGTGGGGGCCCCGGGGTGCAGGTGGGGGCGCCGATGCCAGCCGTGCCCACTCGGTGCCCACCCCCAGGCGTGGTGTACGACACCTTCATGCTGAAGCACCAATGCACCTGCGGCAACACCAACGTCCACCCCGAGCACGCCGGCCGCATCCAGAGCATCTGGTCCCGGCTGCAGGAGACTGGGCTGCTGGGCAAGTGTGAGGTGAGGGCAGCCCTGTGCCCTGTGCCCGGCCCTGTGCGGGGGTGTCCCCCCTGCCTCCTTGTGCTTTGGACTGGCACCCCACAGCTGGGAGCTTTGTGTGCCCCTGGAGCAAATGCCCAAAGTGGGGACCTGGCAGGGCAGTGCAGTTTGTGTGCACTGCTCTGGACTAAGTGGAGGAGCAGCAAAGGTGCCAGGGAGGGGCAGGTTCGTATCTGCAGCTCAGGAACCACCACAACAGCTCTGGCACGAAGCTCACCTCTGCCCCCCCTGCCCCCGGGCACAAGGGGGTCCCGAGGGCCTGCAGCTCCCTCCCTGCCCTGGGACCTTTGTCAGCAGTCAAGCAGCGAGCAAGGAGCAGCAGAGAAAGGGCAAAGTTGGGCTGCAGGTGGCAGAGGCTGAGCAGCACAGTGGGGGCAGAGGTGACGGTGGCAGTGGCAGCAGCAGGCACTCGCTGCTGCGGTCGCTGTCCCCGGGGCTGGGTGTGCTCTGTCTCGTCGCGGTGCTCCTGTGCATAGTGGCCGGGGATCAGTAACAGCAGTGGGCATTTGTCATCGGGGGTGACACTACTGCAGCACACAGCTACTGAGCTTGCCTGTTGCAGGTGGGGTGGGCTCAACAGGAATGTTTGATGTGGGTTTGGTTAGTGACAGCAGAAACAGTGGAGATGAGGATGAGGATGGTGGTGATGGTTATGGCCTTCAGCCCAGTGCCTGCCACTGTTTATTCTAAACTCAAACTCTCCAGAAAAAAGTAAAAAGTACCAATTTCAGTAGAGCCTTAAACTGACAGAAGAGCTCAGCCCTGTCCCCTCCCCTCCTCCCCCCGCGCCCTCCTCCCCCCGTCCCGGTCTCAGCGCATCCGGGGCCGGAAGGCGACGCTGGAGGAGATCCAGGCTGTGCACTCGGAGCACCACACTCTGCTCTACGGCACCAGCCCTCTCAACCGCCAGAAGCTCGACAGCAAGAAGCTGCTGGGTAGGTGCTGGCTGTTGGGGGAGGGGTCCCCCAGGTGCCTGTGTCCCCGTGAGGGGTGGGCAGGACGCAGCCTGTCCCTGCTGTCCCCTCACGGCCGCGCTCTGCCCGGCAGGTCCCATCAGCCAGAAGATGTATGCGGTGCTGCCCTGCGGGGGCATTGGGGTGAGCAGGGGGGGGCTGACAAGCTGGGGAGGGTCTCGGGTTGGGAGTTTCCTGTCCCCTGGGGTTCCCAATCCCTTGGGGTGCCAGAGGTCCCCCTGATCCCAGCAGATCCTGCCTCCCTTTGGGTGCTCAACAGCACCCATGGCCCCACAGGGTACCCCTCTGCCATAGGCTGCTCTGTCCCTTGGGGTCTCCCTTGTGCCATTGGGTGCCCCATCCCTTTGGGTGCCTAGCAGTGCCCCTGACCCATGAGGTGACCATGAGGTGCTCTGTCTCTCAGAGCACCCAAGTTCCCCTCCTGCTCTCCAGGGTGCCCCATCCCTGCACCCACATCCTCTGCAGTGCCCCATCCCTTGCTGTGCCCCGGGTGCAACTGTGCCACAGGATCCCCTTGTCTCCTGAGGGGGGAGGTGTGCTCCCAGTCCCTCGAGGTGCCCAGGAGTCCCTTTATCCCACGGGATCCCCTTGCCCTGCTGATGCCAGCGTGCCACAGGTGGACAGCGACACAGTGTGGAACGAGATGCACTCCTCCAGCGCCGTGCGCATGGCCGTGGGCTGCCTGCTGGAGCTCTCCTTCAAGGTGGCTGCTGGCGAGATCAAGGTGAGCTGGGTTGGGTCCTTGCACACTCACTGGGGTGTGCACACTTCCTGCTGCAGCACCCACGTGCGTGCCCACTTGAGAGTGAGATGGCCTCAGTGTGAGCTGCTGTGCACTCTGCTGCCGCCTTGCACTCTCCCCCGGGGCCCAGCTGATCCCTGCAGGCTTGCACAGCTCCGTGGTGTCCTGCACGGCCCTGCTGTGAGCTGCTGTGCAGCCTTGCACGCTCGCCCAGGTGTGCCCAGCAGCCCCCACGGTGCCACACACGTGTCACACCCTCGTGCCCCTCTGTGTCCCCCCAGAACGGCTTTGCCATCATCCGCCCCCCAGGGCACCACGCCGAGGAGTCCACGGCCATGTGAGTGTGGGGACAGGGGCAGCAAGGGGAGGGGCGTGGCGGGGGCGTGGGGGTGCCCGTGGGCACCGCAGTGCTGACTGTGCCCCGTCCCCAGGGGCTTCTGCTTCTTCAACTCCGTGGCCATCTCGGCCAAGCTGCTGCAGCAGAAGCTGAGTGTGGGCAGGATCCTCATCGTGGACTGGGTATGGCCCCCCCGGGGATGGGGACCCCCCCGGGTGCTGGGCGCCTTGCGGGCCGGGGCCGGGGCCGGCTGCTGAGCTGCTGCCCCCGCAGGACATCCACCACGGCAACGGCACCCAGCAAGCCTTCTACAGCGACCCTGACGTCCTCTACATCTCCCTGCACCGCTACGACGACGGCAACTTCTTCCCGGGCAGCGGAGCGCCGGAGGAGGTACTGGGGGGAGGGGGGGGTCGCCTGCCCCCTGCCTGCCCTGGCTGTGACACTGGGGGTCTCCCGTGGCTTTGCCCAGGTGGGCAGCGGGCTGGGAGTGGGCTACAACATCAACATCGCCTGGACGGGTGGCGTGGACCCCCCCATCGGGGACGTGGAGTATCTCACAGCCTTCAGGTGTGGGGCTGGGGGGGGGCTCGTGTTCTGGGGGCGGGTCCTGTACCCTGAGGGCTGCCTCGGTACTCTGGGTGGGGGTCCCTGTGCCGTGGAGGAGGTCCCTGCACCCTAGGCAGTGTCCTTGTGCTCTTAAGTGGGTCCCTGCACCCTTGAGTGGTCTCTGTGCCCTTGGTGGGGGTCTTGGCATCTTGGGGGGGCTGTGGGGGTCTCCATGTTGTGTGGGAGTGTCCCTCTGTGTCCTGGGGAGGGTCTCTGCACCCTTGGGAACAGCCAAGGGGGTGTCTCCATGTCCTGGAGGGGGGGCCCCTGCATCCTGAGGGAGGTGTCCTGGGGTGGGGGGGGTTCCTTGCACCCTTGAGGGGGTCCTCAGGCCCATGGGGGGGGTCTCTTCATCCTGGGAGGATCCCTGGTTGGGTTTTGGTTTGGGGGGGGTTTCCCTGCACCCTTGTGGAGGGTTCTTGCATTCTGGGGAGGGTCTCTGCACCCCTGAGGGGGGTCCCTGTGGCCTGGGGGAGTCCTTGGGCTTTTGTGGGGGGAGTGGGAGTCCCTGCACCCTTTGAGGGGTCCCTGCACCCTGGGGAGCATCCCTGTAGTCCTTGGTGGGGGGGTCCCAACGCAGCTGGGAGGCATCCCCACGTGCTGAGGGGGAGATTCCTGCACCCTGAGGCAGGTCTCTATCCTGGGTGTGGTGTCCCCAGACCCTCGTGGGGGCGCCCTGTGCCCAGCCGTGCCCCTGTGCCCCCAGGACCGTGGTGATGCCCATTGCCAACGAGTTCTCCCCGGACGTGGTGCTGGTCTCTGCCGGCTTCGACGCCGTCGAGGGTCACCTGTCCCCCCTGGGTGGCTACTCTGTCACTGCCAAGTGTGAGTGGGGCTCCGGGGGGTGGCCCTAGGGTGGACACCTCGAGCTAAGCTGCTTGTCACACCCCCGCCCCCCCCCCCCCCCCCACATCTGCAGCTCAGCCCTTGGTGCCCCCCAGGTTTCGGGCACTTGACCAAGCAGCTGATGATGCTGGCGGGGGGCAGGGTGGTGCTGGCCCTGGAGGGGGGACATGACCTGACAGCCATCTGCGACGCCTCCGAGGCCTGTGTGTCTGCACTGCTCGGCCTGGAGGTATGGGGGCACCCCTGGGCACCCCCTCCCCCTGAGGACCCCCCCTCGGCACCCCTCGGGGCGCATTGCGGTGCTCATCCTGCTCCGTGCCTCAGTCTCCCCTGGGGTGATGGAGCCTACTCAGGGCTCCGCTGCTGTCCCCAGCCTGGGGGGAGGCTGGTGGCAGGTTTGGGGGTCTTGATGGTTTCACCCCCACAGCTGGAGCCCCTGGATCCGTCCCTGCTGCAGCAGAAGCCCAACGTGAACGCTGTGGCCACGCTGGAGAAGGTCATCGAGATCCAGAGTGAGTCTTGCCCGGGGCCGGCGCCGGCAAAGCCTGGGGGGGACACCAGGGCTGGGCTGACCTCAGTGGCTCTCTGCTGCTATGGTGGGGGGGGTACTGGGGACTGTCCTTGCTCTGGGGGGGCCTGGGGCGTCTGCAGGGCTGCCACTGAGGTCCTAGGGGGGGTGTCACTGGCATTGTCCCTGTTGTGGTGAGTCTCAGGAGGGTCCCCAGCTGTGGGTGACACAAGGAGTCCCTTGGGTCCCCTTGGGCTGTCCCTGCCATGGGGGTCTCAGGAGGGTCCCCTGGGGCTGTCCCTGCCGTGGGGATCTCAGGAGGGTCTCCTGGGGCTGTCCCTGCCGTGGGGGTCTCAGGAGGGTCCCCTGGGGCTGTCCCTGCCATGGGGGTCTCAGGACGGTCCCCTTGGGCTGTCCCTGCCGTGGGGATCTCAGGAGGGTCCCCTGGGGCTGTCCCTGCCGTGGGGGTCTCAGTAGGGTCCCCTGGGGCTGTCCCTGCCGTGGGGATCTCAGGAGGGTCCCCTGGGGCTGTCCCTGCCGTGGGGGTCTCAGGAGGGTCCCCTGGGGCTGTCCCTGCCGTGGAGGTCTCAGGAGGGTCCCCTGGGGCTGTCCCTGCCGTGGGGGTCTCAGGAGGGTCCCCTGGGGCTGTCCTTGCCATGGGGATCTCAGGAGGGTCCCTACGTCTGTCCCGTCAGTGGGTGCCACAGGGAGTCCCTTGAGCCCTCCATCAGGGGGGTTCTCTGGATCCCCTTGGGCCGTCCCTCCCACGAGGAGGGTCCCACGGGTGCCGCCCGGGGCTGTCGTTGCCGCGGGGGCGTCGCCGCGGCCGTGCCCAGCCGTGCCGGTGCCCGCAGGCCAGCACTGGGGCTCCGTGAAGCGCTTCGCGGCCGCCGTGGGCTGCTCCTTGCTGGAGGCGCAGAAGGGGGAGGCAGAGGAGGCAGAGACGGTGACAGCCATGGCCCTGCTGTCCGTGGGGGCCGAGCAGGGCGGCGCCGACCCACGGCCCAGGTATGGCCCGGCCTGGCACTCAGCCTGGCACCCGGCCTGGCAGCGAGGGCAGAGGTGGCCCCAGGGCTGTGCATGGAGCCCTGTGTGCCCCTGGGGGACACACAAATGTCCCTTCAGGTCTGCATGGAGCCCTGTGTGCCCCTGGGGGGGGTGACACAAATGTTCCTGGGGGGGTCTGCATGGAGCCCTGTGTGCTCCTGGGGGACACACAAATGTCCCTGGGGGTCTGCACGCAGCCCCATGTGCCCCCCTCCCATTGGCATGCCCCCTCCTGAGGCCATCAAGCCCCAGGGCTGGCACTGCCGTGGCTGGGGTGGGCTCTGGCTTCAGCCGCACCTGGGGAGGGCAGGGAAGGGCTGCTCCGGGCAGGGTCTGGCCCCCACTCAGCACTACTCTGCCCCCCCGGCCAGGCCAGCAGAGGAGCCAATGGAGGCTGAACCCACGCTGTGAGCCCACCGTGGGCCCCCCCGGAGGAGACTCTTGTCAGAGATGGGGAAAAAAAAACAACCTCGGAGAGTGAGGAGAAAACAGAGAAAGCAGAAAGAGTTCACGGCGGAGGGAGAGCAAAGGGAAGGAGCAGAGGCAAAGCCGCAGCCCGGGGGGGGGCAGGGACAAGAGGAAAATATTTTCTTTTTCTATTAAAAAGAGGAGAAAAAAAGACACAAAAAACCCCCCCGAGAGTCCTCTCGGAGCGCAGCTCCGCGCAGTGCCCGCAGCCGCGTCCCGGTGCAGCATCAGCTCCGCCCGCGCTCAGCTTCAGCTCCCCCCGCGCCTGCCCTGCCCTGCCCCCTCCCCACCCCCCCAGCGCCTCTCTAGTTTTTACCCCCCCCTGTTTTATCTTTTCCCCCTCCCCTGTCCCTGGCTCTGGAATCTCTCCCCCCCCAGCTCCCCTCCCCCTCCCTCTCCTCCCCCAGGGGGAATCTTTGTGCCTTTCAGTCAAGTTTTGGGGCTTTAGGTTTTGGTTTAATGCCTTAAATTTCCCTCGGAGGTTCTTGGGTTTTTTTTTGGGGGGGGGATCTTAATTTTCCTGGGCGGGGGGGGGGGTGGGTAATTTATTTTTGTGGGGTTGAGGGTTTTTTTATTCCCTGTTTTTAGGAGGAGGGGAAGGAGGGAGAGGAGCCACAGGAGGACAAAGCTCCCATCCCTGTGTCACTTGAGCCACCCTCAGCAGGGTCAAATTTTGTCCATTTTAAAGAGAAGTGGAAAGGGAAGAAGGAAAAGGAAAGAAAAAAGGAAATAAATAAAGAAAAGGAGATAAAGAAAGGGAAAAAAAAGAGATAAAGACCCGAAAAAGGAGGCAAAGACCCAAAAAAGGGAGATAGAGACCCGGACAGAGAGGGTCAAACTCCCCCTTCCCCCCCCTTTACCTTCCCGTCCCTCAGCAGCGCAGGGGTCTGGGTCCGTGCAGGCTCCGGCGGAGCCCCCCCGGCCCCCCCCCGAGCTCTCTAACTTTGCTACAGATGCGTTATTGAATAGTATTTTTGTAAGGGGTGGTCCCGGGGGGGGGACAGTGCTTTTAAGTGATTCCACAGCGCGGGGGGAAGGGTCGGAGGTGTCCCTGAGTTTCGGGGGGTAGAAAGGAGCTCTGCGGCCCCCTGCAGCCAGCCCCCGGGGGGTTGCCTCGGTTTGGATTGGGGGGGAGAGGTGGCGAGGAGGGAAGGGGGGGGGCGGTGTTGCTGTAGGGACCCCTCCCCGCACGCACGCACCCTGGGGGCTGTGTTGGGTGGTGGTGGCTACTCAGGACCCCTTTTTATGGGGGGGAGGGGTTGCGACAACAGCTCCCATCGAGGCACCCTCCCGGCCCCCCACCCCCTCTCACACCTGCCCGGGGGCCGAGGGGCGCTGAGCTCCGGCAGCGAGGCTGCTTCTGCTTTTGGGCTGCTGTCGTCCGTGTCCGTCCGTGTCCGTGTCCCCCTTCGTGTCCCCCTGCCCAGCCCCCGCCCGGGCTCTCTCCTGTCGCCGCTCGCTCTGGACATGGTTCAGTATTTTGTAAGATGTTCTCTGATGTTGTCCGCGGAGAAATAAAAACTTGTTTCTGGCACTGCCCCTGCGGCTCCCTCCCCCCGCCCAAGTTGCCCTCTGGGGGACTCCTTTGTGTGCCCTTGGGGGTGCCGGTGGGGGAGAGGCTGGGGAGGAGCAGGCAGTGGCAGCCTGGGCTGCACCCAGAGCAGCGAGGCCAGAGGTGGGCAGAGGGGATCCTGCCCTCTGCTCTGGGGAGCCCTCAGCTGCAGGTCTGCAGCCAGCTCTGGAGCCCTCAGCACGGGAAGGACACGGAGCTGAGGGAGCAGGTCCAGAGGAGGTCACCGAAATGACCCGGGGCTGGAGCAGCTCTGCTGTGGGCACAGGCTGAGGGAGCTGGGGGCGTGCAGCCTGGAGAGAAGGCTGCAGGCAGAGCTCAGAGCTGCTGCCAGAGCCTGAAGGGCTCCATGCAGGCTGCAGAGGGGACAGGCCCAGGGCAGTGGTTTGGGATGAGAGCAGAGCAGGTCTGGACTGGGTGTGAGGAACAGGAGCTCTGCTCTGTCAGGGGTTGGACTCGAGGAGCTCTTTGGGTCCCCTCCAACCCCTGAGAGCTGTGATCCTGTGACCAGTCCTGCCCCAGGGGGCTGCTGCAGCTCTGGCACAGGTGTCCCAGGCTGGTAGCTGAGATCCCATCCCTGGAGATGTTCAGGTGAGGCTGGGCAGGCTCTGGGCAGGCTCTGGGCAGCCTGCTCTGGAGGAGGATGTCCCTGCTGAGGGCAGGGGGGGCTGGATGATGACCTCTGGAGATCCCTTCCCACCCAGGTCATCCAATGGTTCCCATCCCCTTGTCCCCTCTGCTGTCTGATAGCTGTCCCTAGAGATCTGTGGGTGCCCTGTGCCTCAGTTTCCCTGTCCCCCCTGGTGTAACGTCAAGTGTGGAGCTGCCCCAGCCCGGGGGGGCTGCAGGGGCTCTGTTTCTCCTGTTACTCCCTCCCTAGACCTGCCCTTGGGGGGTCCCCAGTGTCCCCCCAGCTTGCTGAGGGACTCAGAGCCAGCAGGTTGGTAACTTGGTTGTATTTGGTTAGAAATGTGCCCCCCCAGCACCAAACAGGGGTACCCTGGCAGGGGGTGCAGGGGGGTCTTGACCTCTTCTTCAAACAAGGAAGCTGAACTGGGAGAACTGGGGCAGCTGGAAGGGGCCGAGGGGGAGGGGCAGTGGGAGGTGGTGCCACTCGTGGGTGACCCCGTGGCTGTGTGCCCAGACCCTGCCCCACGCTAGGGGGTCCTGCTGCCGGGGCTGGGGCTGCTGAACTGGCCTGTGGGCTCAGGGCAGGGTGCAGTAGGTGCCCTCTTGGCACGAAGTTGGTGGCTGTGCCCAGGCCAGGAGCCACGGGCAGTGGGCAAAGCACGGTGCAGGACTCGCCAGGATCTGCTGGGGCACACGGGTGGGGCCCTACTCGGAGTGGGGGGAGTCGCGCGGGGGGGTGACGGAGAGGATGAGCCACGGCAGCAGCGATGCCACCAGCCAGGGCCCCGCGGCGTACTGCAGGAACCTGGCGCCGTACCACAGGGCCAGGCTGCCCGGCTGGGGCAGGCGCTGCAGACCCTGCACGGCCGCCAAGGCCAGCACGGCCCCGGCCAGCCGCTGCCGGGGGCCCAGCCGCTGCCCCCGCGGCACGGGGCAGGCGGCGACCAGGGCCAGCCCCAGGGCACTGCCACTGTCCCGGCAGACGGAGGCGAAGGGACGAGTGTCCAGGCGGAGCCAGGCAGCCTCCGAGCACCAGGTGCTGGCCAAGGCGATGGACCTGAGGGGGGCAGGGAGAGAGAGGGGGGGCAGAGAACCTGGGGCTGAGCCCCACACCGGCCCGGGGGCAGCTCCCGGCGCCGGCCCCCGCCCCGCCCGGCACTCACCAGTCGAGGTCGACGCCGGCAGCCAGCAGCAGGCTGTGCAGGCTGAGGGAGCTGAGCAGCAGCCCCAGCGCGGCGGCCACGAAGAAGCGCGGGGGGCGGCTGGTGGGGCTGTGAGTCTGCAGCCACCAGCCCAGGGCTGCCCCTGCAGGGCGGGGACAGGCAGGTTGGGCAGCTGGGACCAGTCACGAACTGACCTGGGCTGGAAGGGATCTTTCAGGGTCTCCCAGTCCAACCCCCTGCAGTCAGCAGGGACAGCCCCAGCTGGAGCAGGCTGCTCAGAGCCCCAAAGTGCCTGACCTGGAATGGTTCCAGGGTGGGCATCTGCCACCTCTCTGGGCAGCCGGGGCCAGGCTCTCCCCACCCTCAGTGTCAGAAGTTTCTTCCTTCTCTCCACTCTCAGCCTCCCTCTTCTAGTTTCCAACCATCCCCTCTTGTCCTGTCCCAACAGGCCCTGCTCAGAGCTCTGTCCCCAGCTGTCTCCTTGGCCCCTGTCAGCACTGAAGGCCACCAGAAGGTCTCCCTGGAGCCTTCTCCTCTCCAGGCTGCACACCCCCAGCTCTCCCAGCCTGGCTCCCAGCACAGCCCTTCCAGCCTTGTGACAGATCCACTTTTCACTGGCTCTGGATAGACCAAGGGAGGGGAAGGTGCCCAAAACACCTTGGCCCAGGGGCTGGGCTCAGGGTGGAGGGACCAAATCTTCCCTCACTCACCTGTCAGGATGCCAGAGACCACCTGATGGGGGAAATGGGCCAGGACAAAGACCCGAGAGAGCCCCACGGCCACCAGCAGCAAGATGTAGGCACCAAAAGGGATCAGCTTCAGCACTGGGCTGGAAGGAAAGAGGGAGGTCAGTGGTGGAAAGGCAGCTGGCAGCTCCAGCTGGGTGCTCCCAACACTGTTGTCCCAGGTAGGGCAGGTTTGGCCCCACCTGGCAGGAGAAATGAGTGAAGCAGAGGTGAAGAAGGTGTAAAACCAGCAGTGCTGTGCTCCCCATGAGCTGCTGCCAGCTCCCACCTCCCTCTTCCAAAGAGTCCTGGAGGTTCCCCAGTGCTGACTTTGCCACCCCAGCACTCACCTCCTGGAGTGCCTGGCTGCCAGCGTGGTCAGCTCAGAGACAAGCGGCCAGAGGGCTGCCCCTGTGATCATGCAGTGGCCTGAGGGGCTGCCTGCCAAGGGGAGCACAGAGGGGGTCACACAGGGAGCCTGTGCCAGTGGAGTGAGCACCCGAGGTCAGCCGAGGGAGCTGGGGACATAGCTGCTGTGCCAAGCCCTGCCCCTGCCCCCCCAGCTGATGGCTGCGGGGGCTCGGCTCGAGGAGGAGGATGGACCCCATGTGGACGATGCCACCTGCCCAACCAACCCGGCAGGGACCTGTGTGCCCTGCTCCCTGCCACTGGAGCCTCTGCCATGGCTCTCCTGGCCCCGGTGCTGCCAGTGCCATGCCCAGGAGCCCCCAAAGCCTGTCCCTCCCATGCAGGTGGGGCCTCCCAGCTCCTGCTGCCCTTCCCTGGGGCTGCCCAAGGCTTCCTGGGGCCACGGGGAGGCTTCAGCCGCGGCTCACCCGGGCCTGTCTCACAGGAGGCAGGGAACTGGCGCAGGGTGAGCAGCTCCCTGCTGGCGAGCCCTGAGCGGTGCAGCCACCAGAATGGGCGCTCCCCGAAGAGCAGCCTGGAGGGGAGAGAAAGCAGAGGGCAGTGAGGAGCTGAGGCCACCCATGCCAGTGGGTGCCAGGGCTGCAGCTGGCAGCAGCAGGGCAGGATCCACAGCCGGGGGTGCCCTGCAGGTAGCGCACACAGCAGCAGCCTGCCGAGCGGTGCCCTCGTCTGTGTGTCTGCCACTGCGGCCACGGCAGCGCTCGGCCCGGGGGTGCCAGCAGGTGCGGTGGGGGCGCCGCGACCCCCACCACTGCCCTCACCATTTGAAGACCACGTTGAGCCACTCGGCCACCAGGCCAGTCCACAGCACCAACATCCCCACCCTGCGGCTGAGGAAATAGGCCAGGGGGAAGCAGACGGTGAAGATGCACTTGGGATCGGCCTGGGAAGTCACCAGGAGCCAGAACTTCTCCAGCCAGGGCGGTCCGGACTGCAGCAGCTCCGCCAGGCGGATCCCGGCAGTGTGCAGCGCATCCATGGCTGCAGGAGAGAGCGGAGCCGGAGCTCAGCCCCGGCACGGAGCCGGCCGGGCAGGCGCAGCGCTCGGGCCCGGGGCGGGAGGCGGCTCCCCGGGGCGGACGTGGCCCGGGGCTGGCTCCCGAGCTGGGTGTGGCCCGCGGGTGCGGCTCGGGGCGCGCTGCTGGCGCGGGCACAGCTCCGGGAGCCGTTTGCCAGGCGAAGGTTGCCTGCGGAGGCCTCCCAAGCTCTGCGTCCTGCCCGCGGCGCAGGTGGCAGTGCAGGCAGCGCAGGCAGCGCAGGCAGCATCGCCGCCTCCTGCCGAGCACCAGTGCCGGGCCCAGGCACCCAGCTGAGGGGCACACAGGGCCCCCAGGAGCCTCAGGGGGGGTCCATCAGTGCCCAGGCTACCCCAACGAGCCGGGGGCGCCCTGGCACCAGTGGTACCTCCCTGGCACTCTCCTAGGCGCTCCCTGGGGCCCTCCCGGGGGTATCCAGCAGTCTCCCCTGGACTAGGCCTGGAGTCTCCCTGCGGTGTCTGGTGCAGGTCTGGGGTCTCCCTGAGCTCTCCCTTGGCCTCGTCAGGTCCTTTCTGGGCCCCCCGGGACCTCCCTCAGGTCTTGCCGGAGCAGGCCCAGGCCCTCCCCGGGGTGTCCTTGGGACAGGCCCGGGGGCTCCCCAGCCTCCCCGCGGGCTCCTGGGCCCTACCAGCAGCGCTCCCACGGCCACGGTGGGCGCGGGGCTGCCTGCTCACGGGTGCCGGTCACGGCAAGCGCCCCCCGCCCGCGCCCATCCCCCGCTCACGGCTCCCTCCGCGCCGCTTCCGCCTACACTTCCTGGCGGCCCTCGCGCCACCGGACGGCTACGGCGCCCCGCGAGGGACACACCGCAGGACACAGCGCGGGCCGACTCCGGACGGCAGCATCCCGGAGTCACCGCGGCCGGGAAAGACCTTCAGGGTCATCAAGTCCGACCACGATCGACCTGTGCCCGGACCACTGCGACATCGCATCCTGAAGCACCACACCTAGAGGGCTGGGAAAGGTTTCCAGGGGCGGGGGTTCAGCCACTGCCCCGAGCAGCCTGCCCCAGGCTTTGCGAAGCCTTTTAGCAGAGATTTTCCCCACGTCCAACCCAGATCTCCCCTGCCCTAACTTGAGGCTGTTTCCTCTGGCCCTGTTAGTTGTGACTTGCGAGAAGAGACCAACCCCTACCTGGCTCCAGCCTGCCACTGGGCACCAGCAGAGAGCAGAGGTCTCCCCTCAGCCTCCCTCTCTCCAGACTAAATCTCGGTTCCCTCAGCCCCTCCTCCCCAGAGCAGCCCTCCAGATCCTTCACCAGCTTGGGGCTGGCCACGGGCTGGGCTTTACCTCCCTTCCCCAGCACTCCCCAGGCCTGGCCATCAAGCCGGGGTTGATCCAGCGGCGCGCAGGGGTGAGGGGAAAGGCGTGGGGCAGGCTGAGGAATATGGGGCAGGGTGACGGAGAGCCCCGCGGGCAGAGCGAGGGATGTGGGGCGCAGGGATGAGTTTGGGTGGAGCGGGAAACGCGGGGCAGGAGGTGAGGGCTGGGCGGAGCTAGAAGTGTGGGGCGGAGCTAAGGAGGGCAGGGGCGGGGCTTAGGTGGCGTGGGGTGGAGTTAAGGAGCCAGGCTGGAGGTATGGGTGTGGGGCAAGAGACAGAGGGTGGAGATAGAGGTGTGGGGCAGGGCTGAGGAGGAGCAAGGTGGAGCTGAAGAGGCACAGGGTGCGCCTAAGGAAGAAAGGGGTGATGGGCACGGGGCAAGACCTGACCGGCGCAGCCACAACCATGAGCAGGGCTGAGGAGACGCAGGAGGCAGATAGAGGTGTGGGGCAGAGCTGAAGGGATGTGGAGTGGAGCTGGAGGTGTGAGGTGGAGCAGAGGGGGTGCAAGGCGGAGCTGAAAGCAGGTGAAGAGTGGGGCTAAAAGATCAGGGGACAGCTAAGGAGGGTGAGATGGAGCAATGGATGTGGGGCAGGGCAAGAAGCGAGGGGCAAAGAGGGGAGCGGTGGAGCTAATGAGGCACGGAGCAGAGCTAAGGAGGATGGGGCGGAGCTAAAGGAATGTGGGGCGGAGCTAGAGGCGTGGGGAGGAGCTAAGGAGTTGCCGGGCGGAGCTGAGGGGATGCGGACCCAACTGGGGAGCTGCAGGGCCGGTCTGAGCTGCCTGGGGGGGGCCTAAGGGACCAGGGCGGAGCTCGGGGGCTGGGGCGGAACAATGCGCATGAGGCGGAGTCAGAAGGGAGGGGCAGGGGCTTGTGGGGCGGGGCTAAAGCAGAGGGGCGGGACTAGAGTAACGGGGCGGAGCCACCGAGCTCGGCACGGCCCCGCCCCCCTCCCCCGGCCAAGGTCACCCCGCCCCTCGTCGCAGCGCGGTGACGTCAGCGCGGCCCCGCCCCGCCGCGCCTGGCCCCGCCGAGCCGAGCCGAGCCTAGCCGAGTCCTGCCGAGCCGAGCCGAGCCTAGCCGAGCCCAGCCGAGTCCTGCCGAACCCTGCCGAGCCCTGCCGAGCCCAGCCGAGCCGCGGCGCCGCTGCGGGCTGAGGGGAGAAGATGGCGGCGCCGGGCGAGTACTTCAGCGTGGGCAGCCAAGTGTCCTGCCGCACCTGCCAGGAGCAGCGCCTGCAGGGCGAGGTCGTCGCCTTCGACTACCCCAGCAAGATGCTGGCGCTCAGTATCCCTCCGCCGAAAGCTTCGTCCCGGCGCTGGGGCCCGGCCGAGGGCCCGCCTGGGCCTCCGCCGCCCGCTCGCCCGGCCCGGAGCGGGGTCCCGGGGGTGGGGGAGGCAGGGGGAGGGCTGGGGGCGAGAGGGGCCGGGGGTAAGGGAAGGCTTAGCGGGGAGGGTGGCGCTGGGCGGGGCGGGATGTGCGCTGGGGAGGGGGCCGGAGGGGAGCCCCGCGGAGGGGCTGCTGGGGGAGCCGCGGCGGGGCCGGGGGCGCTGGGGGCAGCTCCGGAGCTGCGGGAGCGGAGCCTGGCGGCAGGGAGCGGCTCTGTGCCGGGGGGCGGGGGGCAGTCGGGCATCGTCTGGGGAGCGGTGCGGAGATGCTCGCCGGGGTCAGCGGGGCGGAGGGGGGAGCCCTGCGGGGCTGCGAGGCGGAGGCTTTGGGGGGGCAGTGAGGAGCTGCGCTGAAGTGCATGGGGGAGGTCTGGGGGTGCCTTATAGAGGGGTTCTAAGGGGAGCTCTGAGCTCTGCTGGGGCCGAGGGGCAGGTGTGGGCAGGGTCTGGGGGCGATAGGGCAGCCCTGTGAGGGTGAATGGGGGTGCCTTAAGGAGAGCTTTGGGGGGGTTGTGGGGGGGACGTGGGGCAGCCTCTGGGGAGGGAAAGAGGAGCTCTGGAGCAAGGCTGATGGGGGTGGTTGGGGTCACTGCAGGGAGGCTCTGGGGGCAGTGAGGAGCTGTGTGCTGGGGCTACTGGGACGGCTTGGGGGGGTCTGTAAGGAGGCTTTGGGAGGCAGTGAGGAGTTTTGGAGTCGATTTTGGGAGAGGGAGGTTTGGGGATAATGGGGTGCCCTGTAGGGTGGGTTGGGGGGATTGGGGAGCCCTTTAGTGGGGTTTTTGGGGGAATGGAGTGCCTTATAGTAAGGGCCTTGGAAGGAGTGAGGAGCCTCTGGTAGGGTAGTGGGCCTGGGGGGAGCCCTGCAGTGAGGTTATTGGAGCAGTGAGGAGCTCTGCAGGGGAGTTTTTAGGGGGGAGTCCCACAGTGAGTTGGGGGGGGGGTGAATAGTGAGATGCTTGGAGGTGGGGAGGGTCTCTTGCAGGGCTGTGAGGGGTTTGGGGGAGGCCTTGCAGGGGTCAAGGGCACAGTGCAGGGTTGAGGGAGGGTGGGAAGGTTCTTCCCCACGAAGGTGCTGAGACCCTGGCACAGGTTGCCAGGGAGGTGGTGGAAGCCTCATCCCTGGAGGGGTTCAAGGCCAGGCTGGATGAGGCTCAGCCTGCTCTGGAGTGAGGTGTCCCTGCCCATGGCAGGGGGGTTGGAGCTGCATGGTCCTTGGGGTCCCTGCCCACCCTGCCTGATTCTGTGATCCTGGAGTAGGGGTGAGCTCTCTTGGGGAGGATCTCAAGGGCCTCTGGGGGGGTTCTAGGAAGCAGGGGGTGCCTCTCTGGGGGTGCAGAGGTAGGCACAGTGAGGCTGTGTGTGGTGGGTATGGCTCCGGGAGGTCTGGGGCTGGGGTCCCATAGGAGGTATTTGTGTAGTGGAGGTCAGGGAAGCCCTGTCTGGGGAGGGGGGAGCCTGAGTGGGGCTTAAGGAGAGACCACAGAGGTCCTCTGAGAGTATGCAGGGGACAGAGGGGTCTAGAGATTTGGGGAGGCCTAGGGGTGAGGAGGGCCAGGAGGTGCTCTGGGGCTAGAGAAGCAAAGGAGATGAGGATCTGGGGTCCCTCCATGTGGAGGAGAGGCAGAAGGGCAGGGCACAAGAGGTCAGATGTGGAGAGATGTGGGACAAGGAGGGCTGGGGACGGGTAGCAAGGGCAGGAAGAGGCTTCTCAGCCCAGGGCCTGGTGTTGGAGAGGAGCTGGAGAGATGCTCAGGGTGGGTTGGAGAGGGAATGGGAGAGAACTGGACTGGAGAATGGGGCTGGGAGAAAGGTCCAAGGAAACAGCCCCTGGGGGTGATGTGGGGCTGGGAGGGGACTGGTGACCTGTCCTGGGCTGAGCTGGTGGTGCTGGGGGAGGAAAGCTGCTGAGGGGAGGCTGCAGGAGGGGGGGGGTGACAATCGGGGAGCAGGTTGTGCAGCAGGGGGTGGTGGGGGCAGGGAGCTCTGGTCTCCTTTACCCCTCCCAGCTCTGCTGTCATCCCCACTGTGGCTTCTCCCTGCGCTGTGCTCTGGCTTGGCCACTGCCTGCAGGTGTGAGGGAGCAGCTCCCAGGTGCTTGGGCTGCTCTGGGTCCCTTCCCAGCTGTGGGGAGTGGAGCTCAGCAGCAGGCCTGGCCCCAGCACCTTGCAGTGCTCTGGCTGCTGGGGCTGATTCCTTGTTTGGAGGAGAACTGCAGCATCCCAGGCCCTGGGAGCTGCAGCTGTGGGCTGGAACACTGATGGCCTGGCCAGCAGGGCTTGGGTTGGCATCAGAGGGGCCCAGGAAGCGATGGGTGGCACTGCCCTGGGGGCTCAGCTGTCCCCTTGCTCGGCTCAGCAGGGACAGGGGTGGTGGAGGGAGAGGCAAGGAGCCGAAGTGGGCTGCAGGAGAGCTGGGCAGGGAACTTCTGCCAGGGGCTTGGAGTGGCAGGAGGAGAGAATGGACTGAGGCTGGAAGAGGGCAGGTTCAGACGGGAGATCAGGAGGGAATTCTTTGCAGGGGGACACTGGCACAGGGAGGCTGTGGAGGTGCTGAGGACCAGGCTGGATGAGGCCTTGAGCAACCTGGGCTTGGTGGGAGGTGTCCCTGGGCACGGCAGGGGTGGCAGGGACTGGATGAGCTTTGGGGTCCCTTCCAACCCTTCTATGGCCTTAAATGGAACCTTCTGGTGTGCTCCTGCTCATCTCGGGCACGTCTGAGCCTGGCCTTGGCTTCCTTAACCGTGCCCCCAGAGTGCCCCTCCTCCAGTGGCAAGCCCAACCACGCAGACATCCTGCTGGTGAACCTACAGTACGTGTCCGAGGTGGAAATCATCAACGACCGCACGGAAACGCCTCCGCCCTTAGCCTCCCTCAACGTCAGCAAGGTGAGCCCCTGCCCGGGGGCTGAGCCCCGCGGTGCCGCCAGGCAGACAGGCACCCCCGTGGAGCAGCTGAGCTGCTGGCGTGTGGCAGTGGTTGTGGCAGGCTCCGAGGGTCCCCAGGAGATGCTCAGCCCTGCCTGATGCTTGGTGGAGAGAAAGTGTGTGGAGCAGAGGATTTCCTTAGCTTGGGATGTGGCAGGATCTGGCTGGGAGGGTCCAGGCCCCTGTGGAAGGGGCCATGGGCAAGGCTGGCTGTGGTGGCAGGTGTGGGCAGCAGGAGGAGAGATGTCTTCAGCTGCTGCTGGCTCTGTGGTGAGGCTGCTGCAGGAGGGGTGAGCTGACCTCACCGAGGGCTGTCCCAGGGGGCTGCAGGGAGAAACACTTTCAAGTCAGGACATGGGAAGGGGGAGAAGGGAGCCTTGGCTCCAGCAGCTGCAGGGAGCCTGCAGGGGCTGCTGAGGAGGTGACGCTGCAGCCATGGGAGGTTGGCAGAGTTCAGCTCTCACACAGCTGAGCTGGAAGCTTCTGCTGCCAGTGCTGGGTGTGCAGGGGGTCACAGACTGCTTTGGAGGGGACTTCCCAAAGCCATCCAGGCCACTGAGCAGGGACATCTTCAGCTGTGTCTCACCGAGGAGCTTGATGCCCTTGCTGGTCCCTCTGGGGGCACCACCTTGTCCCAGGGGGCTCACCCCCACCTAGCAACCTGGGCACGGGGCTGGCTGCATGGCAGAGCCATGGGAGCTGTGCCAGGGAGAGTTCAGGCTTGGGCTTGGAAGGTTCTTCTTGACTCGTTGCCCATGGCACCTTGTGTCTGCTGTGCTGCCAGCACCTGAGTGGCACTTGGGGCCACCCTGGTGGCAGGGGACTGGCACAGTGCTTGAGGCCATCACTTGCCACCTTTCCAGGGGTGTGAACAGGGAAGGGACTCACCCGTTTGTGCAGCACCTTGTGTGGGTGCCCCCAGGGGCTGTGGGATGAGGGGGGCAAGAGGCTGGATGAAGGATTTGCCCCTTGTGCTGTCCCTGGGCACCGCTGAGCAGAGTCTGGCCCCAGCCTCTCACCCCCCACAGCTCCTTCAGCTCTTGCTGGGCACTGCTCAGCTGCCCTCTGGGGCTGCTCTGCTGCAGGCTCTCAGCCCCAGGGCTCAGCCTTTGCTCCTCCCAGAGCTGCTTCAGGCCCTCAGCAGCTCTGCAGCCTCCTCTGGGCTCTCTCCAGCAGCTCCCTGTGTCTCTTGAGCTGGGCAGCCCAGAGCTGGGCCCAGTGCACTAGGGCAGAATGGAGTGGGAGAACCTCCCTTGCCCTGCTGGGCACTCTTCGTGCCCCCCTGGAGCCCATTGCCCTTCCTGGCCAGGAGGGCACAGTGCTGGCTCATGGCAGCACCCCCGGGTCCAGAAACTGAGCAAGGTGGCAGGGTGAAGGCAGCTGAGGAGCTCCAGGCAGGGGCAGGAGGCCAAGCCTGGGTCTGGCTGGGTGCTGGGGACCCGCGTGGGGGCGCTGCTGGCGTTGGCAGCACAGGAGGAGCTGCTCTTGGCCTGTCCCGGGCCGGTGCTGAGCTCCTGCCCTCTGCCCCCCCCCAGCTTGCCAACAAAGCGCGGACGGAGAAGGAGGAGAAGCTGAGCCAGGCCTACGCCATCAGCGCCGGCGTCTCCCTGGAGGGGCAGCAGCTCTTCCAGACCATCCACAAGACGTAAGTGCCCTCCCGGCGCCAGGCTGGCAGTGCCTGCGGTGGCGCTGGCAGTGCTGCCGGTGCGGGGGGCTCACAGCAGGGCTTGGGCTGGAAGGGGCCTTCAGGTCGCCCAGCCCCAGCTGCCAGGGCAGCGCCACAGCCACACCGCTTCGACCCTCCGCGGGGCTGGCAGCTGCACCTCTGCCCCGGGCAGCCTGGGCCAGGCCTTGGCAGCCCTCGAGGGAAGGAATTGTTCCTCGTGGCCACCCTAAACCTGTCCTGGGGCAGCCTGAGCCTGTTTGCTCTTGGCCTGTCACCTGGGAGAGACCAAGCCCTGCCTGGCTCCAGTCTCCTTCCAGGGGGCTGTAGGGAGCCAGAAGGCCTCCCCTCAGCCTCCTTTGTCCCAGCCTCCTCAGCTGGGAGGTGTGGGGGTGTTGGGTGGCCCCAGGGCTGGGGGTGTTGGTGCTTCCCTGCCCCTTCCCATCACACAGTGGCCCCATCCCTCCCCTTTACTCGGGCACCCAGGGGGTGCTTGGTGGCTTCTGCACCCTCATTGCCTCGGTGGGACTCGCCTTGGTGGGTCTGAGGTGGGGGTGAGGCTGCCCTGGGCGCTGGGGGTGGCTTTTGGAGGGGTGGGGGCTGCAGTCAGTGACCTTTCTGTCCCCTGCAGCATTAAAGACTGTAAATGGCAGGAGAAGAACATAGTTGTGATGGAAGAAGTTGTCATTGCCCCTCCCTACCAGGTGGAAAACTGTAAAGGCAAAGAGGGGAGCGCCCTGAGCCACGTACGCAAAATAGTGAGTGGGGGCTGGGGGCAGGGGGACACCTGGGAGGGTGTCACAGCCCTGGGGACACCTCTGGTCCCTCCAACCTGCTGTGGATCTCCAGCCCCACCATGGCCTGTCCCAAGGACTCCTTGTCCAGGCTGGGGCACCTCTTGCCTGCTCCAGAGATCTCCTGCTTGCCCCTTGGGGATCTCCACACCCCCTGGGGACCTCCTGCTGGCCTCAGGTTCCCCCTGCCCACCTGTTAGGGATCTCCTGACCCCTTGGGGACCTCCTGCTTGCCTCAGGTTCCCCCTGCCCACCTGTTAGGGATCTCCAGACCCCTTGGGGACCTCCTGCTTGCCTCAGGTTCCCCCTGCCCACCTGTTAGGGATCTCCAGACCCCTTGGGGACCTCCTGCTTGCCTCAGGTTCCCCCTGCCCACCTGTTAGGGATCTCCTGACCCCTTGGGGACCTCCTGCTTGCCTCAG
Organism: Pogoniulus pusillus; assembly: GCF_015220805.1. NCBI lineage: Eukaryota > Metazoa > Chordata > Aves > Piciformes > Lybiidae > Pogoniulus > Pogoniulus pusillus. The sequence continues at coordinate 608,305 of NC_087303.1, forward strand.
GTTCCCCCTGCCCACCTGTTAGGGATCTCCAGACCCCTTGGGGACCTCCTGCTTGCCTCAGGTTCCCCCTGCCCACCTGTTAGGGATCTCCAGACCCCTTGGGGACCTCCTGCTTGCCTCAGGTTCCCCCTGCCCACCTGTTAGGGATCTCCAGACCCCTTGGGGACCTCCTGCTGGCCTCAGGTTCCCCCTGCCCACCCGTTAGGGATCTCCTGACCCCAAGGGGACGCCCTAGGGACCTCTTTGCCCACCCTGGGTACAAGCTGCTTGACCACTGCAGATCTCCTAAGCCCCTTAAGGTGACCCCTGCCCCCCTGCCTGCACTCTGCAGATCTCCAAGCCCCGGGGGGGGGACACCCAACCCGAACCTGCCTTGGGGACTCCGTTTTTGCCTTCCCTGACTTCTGCCTCCCCCCCCCCGCGGCAGGTGGAGAAGCACTTTCGGGACGTGGAGAGCCAGAAGGTGCTGCAGCAGCGCTCACAAGCACAGCAGACACAGAAGGAGACCTCCTCCCTCTCGTCCTGAGGCCACCGCCCCGCGCCGCGGTCCCCACCGCCCCCCGCGGCCTCACCACCTCTCAACAGCTGCCCTGCGTGGGGGGGGGGAGCAAAAAGAGCGGCGGGGGCGGTAGGGGGGGGGAGGGGCCCTGCGTTCGTTTCCTTTTATTTTTTTGTTTTTTTTTTCCTTTTTTTGGGTGGGGGGAGGGGGGAGGGGGAGGGGGAAGGAAGCTCTCGGCCGATCCCAAACCTTTAGACTTCCAAGCCCAGCGGAGGAGAAAAGAGAACAAGGTAAAGCTCTCACACCACCTGCCTAACAGCCTGTCCTTTATCCGCGCCCCCCCCGCCCCCCCAGCCCCCCAGGCTGACCTTGGCAGTTTTAATTTTGGGGTATAAAACCCTTTCTTGTTGCACCCCCCCCCTCCCCCTTCTGTTTCTGTTTCCCTCACAGCTTTCTCCCTCCCCGCCCCTGTGTGTTGTGTCTCTCTGTGCATGTGTCCCCCCCACGCCCCCACCCCAACAAATTAAACCCACCAAGGTGGCTGTGGGGGGCCACGAGGGAGCCTGTGACCAGTTGTTGGCACAGGGCAGGGCTGGCACTTGGCCTCTCTTCTGTCCCTAAGGAAACCCCAGAATGGCCTTGTGGCAAAATCAGCCCCTGGGGGTGACCCCCCCCCAGCTCCAAGCCTTGGCACAGCCCGGGGGGGTCAGGAGCAGGGTGAGGAGGGAGCTGAAGCTTCTCTCTGCTCCTCACCCCCTCTGCCCAAGGCTGGGACTGGGGGGGGGGGGGTGTCCTCTTTTCCCTCTTCCTGCAGTCTCTGATTTCTTTCTTCTCTTTCCCTGCTTTTGCTTTACTTTGACCCCCCCCTCGTTTTGTTGTGTTCTTCTTTGGTTGTTTTGGGTTTTTTTTGTTTAATTTGGGGCTTTTTCTCTGTTTTTATCTGGTTTTAGGGGGTCTTTGTTTTATTCTGTGAGGGAGAAGTTGGACTTTTAGTTGAATTTTTTTTTGCTTGTTTGTTTTTCCATTTTTTTATCCTTTACATTTTATTTTTTAAATTTTGTTTCCCTTTGAATATTTTTATTTTCTATTATTTTTCCTCTACGTTTTCCCTTTTATTTTTCCCTTTTCCTTTTCTTTTTTCTAATTTTCCCTTCTGTTTTTCTCTTCTTTTTTCCCCTTTTTAATTGTTTTCCTTTTTTCTATTTCCTTTTTTTTTTTTCTTTCTTTCCCCCCTTTCCTTTTTGGTTGAGTTTTTTCCCCCTCTCCTCCTTTTTCCTTCCTTCCCACTTCTTGATTTCCCCCCCCCCTCTTTTTTAATGTTTTTAATCTATTTTTGATTTTTTGGGGGTTTGTTTCCTCTTCTCTTTGATTTTTTTTTTTTTCTTTTGCCACAGAAACCTTTCCCCCCTTCCCCTCCCCACCCAGTTCTGCCTCTCCACCCCAGGCCAGTCCCAGCCCTGCCTTTATTTGGAGAGGTGAAAGGTTAAAGAAAACGAAAACAGAACAAAAAAAAAGACAAAAGAAGCGAAGGAAGCAGGAAAGAGACTTTTAAAGAGGAGAGAAAACACAAAAAGAAAAAAAAGGAGAAAAAAAAGGACAATTTTTTAGTCTTGTTTAGCGAAACAATAAACCCGCGAGTTTTTTAACCTCACCCGTGTCGGCCGCTGCGGGGCGGGGCTGGGGCGGGGCCGCGGGGCGGGGCTGGGGCTGCCTGCGGCGTGCGGGGGTGGGCGTGGCTTCTTTAAATAGGGCGGGGCCTGGCGCGGAGGAAGGTTAGGATTGGGCAGAGCTTCCTTAGGGGGTGTGGCTTCCCCAATAGGGCGGGGCTTCCATCGGGGTTATTAGCGGAGAGGGCGGGCAAGGGTCAGGACTGGGTGGGGCTTGTCATAAAGGGGAGGGGCCTCGTGTAGGGAAGGGTTGGGATTGGGTGGGGTTTGCTTAGTGGGGCGGAGCCACCGGCAGGGGCTGCTGCGGGGGGCGGGGTTTATTAGTGAGGTGAAGCCTTCTGGGGCGGGGCGTGCGAGCGGCGAGCGGCGCCTATTGGTGGGATGGAAGGCGATGAGGAGGTGCTTCTGCGATGGGGCGGAGCCGCCAGTGGGGAGCGGTGATGATTGGGTGGGGTCCGAGCAGGGGCGGGGCTCCCAGGGGTTTCCTGCGGGACGGGGAGGGCCTTCCGGCGGGGGCGGGGCCTGGCGGCGATGGCGGCGGCCCGCGGGTGGCGGCGCCGGGCGCTGCGGCTGCTGACGGCGGGCGGCGGCGTCCTGCTGACTCGCTTCCCGTTCTGGCACTGCTTCAGCGGCCTGCTGCTCTGCGCAGAGCGCGCCGACGGACGCCGGTGCGGGGCGGGGGGCGACTCCGGGGGGCCCAGGGCGCTCGGTGCCGGTGTGGGGCTGTGGAAGCTCCGGGGAGGCCTAGGGCCTGGGGCTGGAGTGATGTGGGCCTGGGGCTGGTGAGGGCTTGGAGGGGCAAGGGTATGAGGTTGGGGAGGCTTAGGGGGCCCAGGGCCTGGTGTGGAGCTGTGAGGGCCTGGGGAGGGTGTTCGGGAGGCCCGCGGCAAGTGCGGGGCTGGAGTAACGCTGGGGGCTGGGGGGGGCTCGGAGTGCCTGGGCAGCAGGGAGGTGGTTCGGCGTGGGGCAGCAGGGGAGGTGGTTCGGCGTGGGGCAGCAGGGGAGGTGGTTCGGCGTGGGGCAGCAGGGGAGGTGGTTCGGCGTGGGGCAGCAGGGGAGGTGGTTCGGCGTGGGCCGGTGCGGGGCTGCCGGAGCGCGGAGCTGGGAGCGGGGCTTGCTGACAGCCTGCGGGGGGGGCGTGGGGCAGCCGGGGGGATGCTGGAGCAAGTGGAGGGCTTAGGGGAAGAGCAGAGAGCAGCTGCTGGCTTGGAGCCATTAGAGGGGGTCCTGCGGAGGGCGGTGTGGGGCCGGGGGGACTCGGGGGGGGGGGGCTCCGAGGGCGAGCGTGCCCTGGGCGGGCTGTGTGCGCCTGGGGACCAGGGCCGGACCTGTGCTCCCCCCGCGCAGGAAGCCTGACATCCCCATCCCCTACCTGTACGTGGACATGGGGGTGGCTGTGCTGTGCGCCAGCTTCATGTCCTTCGGGGTCAAGCGCCGCTGGTTCGCGCTGGGGGCCGCCCTGCAGCTCGCCGTGGCCACCTACGCCTCCCACGTCGGCGGCCACGTCCACTACGGGGACTGGCTGAAGGTGAGACCCTCCTTTACCCGCCTGCGAGCCCCCTCCCCAGCCCGCCCCGCGGTGGGTGGGGTTCGGGGGGGTGACCGTGACCCCGGCGCAGGTGCGGATGTACTCCCGGACCATCGCCATCATCGGCGGCTTCCTGATCCTGGCCAGCGGGGCGGGGGAGCTGTACCGGCAGAAGCCTCGCAGCCGCTCCCTGCAGTCCACGGGACAGGTCTTCCTCGGCATCTACCTCATCTGCCAGGTACGGGGGGCCCGCGGGGCGGCGGGGAGGGGGCGGCAGCTGTGTCCTGCCTCCCGACCTGCTGCCTCGCTCTAGAGATCTCCTTCCCCCCGGCCCCGGGGGTCTCCTTTGCCTGGAGCCTTCCTTTTCCTTTCCCCCTTCAGGAGCTCTTCCTCCACCCCTCGGAAGCTTTTCTCTTCCTCCCCCGGCACTTTCCTTCCTCAATTGAGACTTCCCCAGCCCCGACCCCACCCCCACCATCACCTCCACTGCCTCTGCCCCCTCCCCAGGCTTACTCCCTGCAGCACAGCACCGAGGACCGCTTGGCCTACCTGAACCACCTGCTGGGGGGCGAGCTGACCCTGCAGCTGCTCTTCATCCTCTACGGGCTGCTGGCCCTCGCCTTCCTCTCCGGTTACTACGTCAGGGCCGCAGCCCAGGTGCTGGCCGTGCTGCTGCCTCCTGCCATCCTCCTCATCGACGGCAACCTGGGCTACTGGCACGAGTCTCGCCGCGTCGAGTTCTGGACGCAGATGAAGCTGATCGGGCAGAGCGTTGGCATCTTCGGCGCCGTGGTCATCCTGGCCACGGACGGCTGAGCGCGGGGGGGGGGCCGGGGGCTGCTCGGCAGCCCCTGCGGGGGGAGCTGCTGGCCGCTATTTATTGGGGGTCCTGAGGGGGGGTTTCTACTTTGCATTTGTAAATAGTTTTTGGAAGCTTTTTGCTGCCTGCTTGGTTGTGTGGGGGGAGGGGGAGAGGGGCGAGGGAGAGGTTTGGGCAAGGGTGGGGGCTGGGTGACAGTGGCTAGGGTGGGGCTTGGCCGCTGTGTGGCTGGGTCCCCCCCTCTCGTGTGCTGGGGGCTGTGGGAAGGGGTCAGGGTCAGGCCTCGATGCTTTTAGGGGGTGTAAGCTGGTTTGGGGGTGGGGTCGGGGGTAAAGGTCTCTTGGGGGTCGTCTTGTGGGAAGCAGTTGCTTTGGGGGGGGCTTCTTGGGGAGGAGAAGATGTGTTGGGGAGGGTATTTTGGTGTGTGGAAGGTGTCTGGGGGGGCTTTTAGGGAGGGAAGTTCTGGGGGCCTTTGTGGGAAGCAGTTTTGGGGGTCTTATTGTGGGAAGTAGTTGCTTGGCGGAGGAGAAACTGTCTGGGGGGGCTTTTGGTGGGGGGAAACTGTTTTGGGAGCCTTTGTGGGGGGAGAGGCTGTTCTGTGGTCCTTTGGGGGAAAGCTGCTTTGGAGGCATTTTGGGGGGGAGAGGCTCTTTTGGGGGTCTTTTGGTAGGGGTTGCTGGGCAGGGGGGCTGAGAGGGGAATCTGCTGGGGGAGGAAACTGTTTTTGGAGGCTTGACACAAGGGAGAGATGCTTGGGGGGGAGTTGGGGTGAGAGCTGCTCCAGGAGAGCTGTTGGGGGGACTGGGAGAAGGGGGAAGTTTTTTAGGGGGGGCTTGGAGGGGGAGCCGCTTGGGGGGGGGCTCAGAGTGGGGAGGAAGCTGGTTGGGGGAGAGTTACTTTGGGGGCTCAGCAGGAGAAGCTGTTGGGGGGGGAATCATTTTAGGGGCTTTGAGGGAAGCTGCTTTAGGAGGCTGGGGGTGGGGGGGACCCACTTTGAAGGGGACTTAGGATGGGCTGTAGAGGGCTTGGGGGGGAGCTGTTTGGGGGAGCCACTGGGGGAAGATCTTCTTTTGGGGGTCTTGAGTCTTGGGGGCTGAAGTTCCTTGGGGGGGCACCAATACCGAGTGCTCCCCTCCCTTTGGTGAGGAAATTTGGGGTGGGGGGAGCAGGGTCCTGGGCTGGAGCTCGCTGCCTTGCCCCCAGGGTCCTGCATAGACTGGGGGGGAGGGGGGTGAGCGGTGTGGGAGCTTACCTGGTGGCTTAGTGGGGGGAGGGGACACCCCCCGGGGTCTGACCGCCCCCATCCTGGGGGTTTCTTGTGTCCCTGTCCCTCCCTTCCTGGGCGGGGCTGGTGGTGTTGTGCCCCCCCCAGCCGAGCTGGGCTGTGGAAAAGCAAACAGGGCTGATAAGGACCTTCCTCCCCGGGGGTGGACCCCCCCGGAGCGCCTCCGGCGGAACCGGAGCCATAAAGCTCGCGCAAGCGGCAGGGTCCTGTTTGCTGTCCCTGTCCCCTTCCGTCCCTGTCCCCCCCGCGCAAGCTGGGGGGGCACTTGTTCCCCCAGGACCCCTCCCTCCCACCCTCAGATCCCTCCCTGCTCGTGGGCACCTCCTGTCCTCCGCCGTCCCCTCTGGGTCCTTCCTGGGGAGGGGCACAAGAGGAGGGGGCAGCTGGGGGGATGGGGCTGGGGGGTGACATTTGTGTCCCCCCCCGAGCGGAGCCATCCTGTGACCTTTGGAAAATTGCTGTTTGCTGTCACTCGGGGAAGTGGTGCAGAAAGTCCTCTTCCTGCAGCCCCCCCCAGATCCCGGCCCGGGGGGGTTGTGCTCTGCCGGGGGGGCGCTTCCCGGGCCCCGATTCCCCCAGCCTCGCTCTGGGGACGTGGGTGGCGTTTGGTGACATTGCCGCCGGCTCGCGGGGCTTGGCCACCCTGTGCGCCCCCAAGGCGGAGCAGGACCCCCCCTCGGGGTGCTTCTGGTTTTCTTGGGGGGGTCCAGGCGCCCCTCCCCCAGCGCTGGGCTGGGGACATGTCGCAGGACCTGCCGCCGCCATCGCCCTGCTCAGCTCCGCATCGATCGGTGGGGACGTGAAAGGTGCTGGGCCGGGGGGGCTGCGCCCACCAACCCCCCCGCCCCGGGCTGCCGTGGGGACAGGCGCTGCGTGGTCGGGGCAGCGGCGACCCCCTGCTCGTGTCCCCTCGCAGCGCTGTGACCCCGCGGCCGCCACACCGGCATGGGACCCCCCCAGGGCCGCGGACCCCCCGTGGTGGCACTGCTGTGCCCCTGTCACCGCTCGCTGGGTGACAGCCAGGTCAGGAGTGGGGTGCGTGTCCCCTCCGGCCGGGCCGGTGGCACCTCGCAGGGTCACACCGAGCTGTGGCACCTCCGCCTGGGCTGGTGACTGCCAACAGGGTCCCCGCCGAGCTCTGTCCTCTCCAACTGGGCTGGTGGCACCTGGCAGGGTCACACCGAGCCGAGTCCCCTCCACGGCCCCGGCCGGAGCTGTGGATGCGTGGAGCACTCTGAAGCTTTTGGGGACCCTCTTGTCCCCAGCCCAGCTCCTCCACGGTGCCTTTGGTGGCTGCTTCCTGGCGGCTGCTCTCGGCACGTCCCCGCCGGTGCCTCCGTGCCTCAGTTTCCCCAGCGCCGGGCTGGTGACAGCTCCTTAATGGCAAATCCATAAGGAATTAGTGTCCCCCCCGGCGCGGGGGCTGGCGGCAGGGAGCAGAAAGGTCACCTCATCTGTCCCGGAGGGCTGTGACAGCGCTCGATGGCGGCGGCAGGGCTGCAGTGACAGTGACGAGAGGGCTGCGGTGGCGGCTCCGTGCCCGGCTCTGCCGTCTGGGAAACTGAGGCAGCTGCGCTGTGCCCCTTCCCCTGGGCTGTCCCCCCGTGGGCGGCTGTGTCCCTGCCGTCCCTCGTGTGCTGTGTGGTGACAGTGGTGCTTGTGTCCTGGTATGTGCTGCTGTCCCTGTGCCATGTCCCTGTGCCATGGCTGTGCCACATCCGTGTCCCTGTGCCGTGCTCATCTGGCACTGCCATGTCCCTGTGCCATGGCTGTGTCACATCCGTGTCTCTGTGCCGTGCTCATCTGGCACTGCCATGTCCCTGTGCCATGGCTGTGTCACATCCGTGTCCCTGTGCCGTGCTCATCTGGCACTGCCATGTCCCTGTGCCATGGCTGTGTCACATCCGTGTCCCTGTGCCATGCTCATCTGGCACTGCCATGTCCCTGTGCCATGGCTGTGTCACATCCGTGTCCCTGTGCCGTGCTCATCTGGCACTGCCGTGCCCCACATGCCATGTCCCTGTGCCCTGCCTCTGTCCCTGCCATGTCCCCATGCCCTGTCCCTGCTCCCGGGCCCCTTGCTGCACCCAGCTGGGGGTGGTCTCTGCCGAGGGACAATGACAAGGCACTGGCACGTATGCCCGGGGCTGCTGACGGGGGGGAGGCTGCCGGGGTCCTGCCGTGCCCGTGGGTCGGTCACGGGTGAGGGAGGAGCCAGTGTCCCCCAGCGGCTATAAAGCCCCGGGCGGGTGGAGGAGCCACCGTGTCCCCGGCGCTGTCACCCCACGGCCAGGCCCTGCCTGTCAGCTCCCACCTGCTCCGCTGTGAGTGTGGGGACAGCCCGGGGACGGGGCGGGGGTCCCGTGAGGGGGGGATGTCTTTTGCGGAGGGTGGGACCCCTGGGAGGGTGATGTCCCCTTGGGCTGTCCCGGAAAGAGAAGTGTCCCTTGGGCTGGGGTCTCTGGGGGTGCTTTGGGGTGGGACATCTGCCACGGGGACACCGGAGGGGCTCCTTGGGTCCCGGCGGGGGGTCCCTTGGAGGGGTGTGTCCCCTCGGGGACTTGCAAAGGAGGTCCCTGGGACCGAGGTGTCCCTTCGGGGACATGGCAGGAGACGCCCGGGGGACCTGGGGAGGGAGATGATGGCCCCCTGGGGACACCGGAGGGATGTCTGCGTCCCCTGGGGACAATAGAGGGGTCTCTGGGCACCCTGGGGAGGGGGCTGCCCCCTGGGGACAAGAGGAGGTCTCTGACAGTGCCTTTGGGGACATCAGGAGGGGGTGTCTGGGGGCGAGATGTGGTGGTCCCCCTGGGGACATGGAGGTGTCCCTGGAGGGAAGATGTCCCTTGTGGGGGAGGTTGGAATCCTGGGGGGGACCCCTTGGGAAGCAGGGGGGCAATGTCCCCTCACGGGACAGGGTCCTCGGGGACCATGGGGGCTTTGCTGGGGGGGGCAGGGCTGCCGCGGGCTGGGCTGGGGCTCCCTGGAGGTGAGAGAGGTCCCCGCGAGGGGCAGGGGTGACACAGGCTCATGTGGGGTGCCGCCTGCTGTCCCCATCCCCACGCAGATGGTGACATCCCCACGGGCGTGGCACGTGCTGGCGGCGGTGGCCCTCTGCGCCCTGCTGTGCCTGGACGTGCTGGCGGCTGCCTACCCCCCGAAGCCCGAGAGCCCCGGGGACGACGCCTCCCCCGAGGAGCTGGCTCGGTACTTCTCGGCGCTGCGCCACTACATCAACCTGGTGACACGGCAGAGGTGAGCGTGGCACAGCGGCCACAGCCCGCCGCCTGCCCACGCGTGTGCCCCGCCACGCAGCCGGCGTGCCCGTACCCGTGTGTGCCCCCTCGTGTCCCATGCCCCTTCGCACGTACCTGTGCCCCGTGTTGTGTGCCCCGTGCCCCTCTGCACACAGCTGTGCCCTCCTGCCCGTGCCCACAGGTACGGCAAACGTGCCAATCCCGAGGCTGCGGTGCTGGAGCTGCTCCGGGGGGCCAGCAGCGACAGGTCGCGGTGAGTGTCCCCAGCCCTGCCTTTGTCCCCTCGTCCTGTCCCCATCCCCCCCAGACCCTTTCCTGCGCGCCGCTGCGGGGGTCCCGGAGGTCCGGGGGGGTTCTGGGGGTCTCATCCTCCCCTTGTCTCACAGCAGCTCTTCCTCACAGGTTCGACGATGACTCCGCTTGGTGACCACCACCCCCAGCCCCCCCGGACCCCAAACCCTTCCCGTGTCTCCCTAAGGGACCCAGGGCTCAGGGTGGGCTCCAGCCCCCGGGGCCAGTGTAGCCCCCCCCCTCAATGAGAGGGTCAGGAACCCCTAGAGCCCAGCCCGGGGGGGGGTTCCTGACCTCACATCCCCTCCTCACTGCCGTGGGGGGGTCCCGAGTGGTTCCTGTGTGCCCCAGAATAAAGAGCACGATCGTGGGTACCTGTCTGGGCAGTGTGTATGGGGGGGACGACACAATGGGGGGTGCAGGGAGGGGTGGGGGGGCATGGAGAGGAGATAGAGGACGAAGGGATGCAGGAGAGGGTGGAGGAGAGAGGGAGGGGTAGAGGGGGCGTGGAGGGGTACAGGGGAGGATAAGGGGGGGATGGAAGAGTGGGAAAGAGGCTGTGGGGGGATGGAGAAGAGACGGAGGGGAGCAGGAGAGGGTGAGGTGATGCAGGAGGGGTGGAGGGAGGGATTCAGGGCGGGCAGAGGGGGCTGGAGGGATGCAGGAAAGGGTGAAATGGGGCAGGAGGCATGGAGGGGGTTCGGGAGGGAGGGAGGGGTGCAGGAGAGGGCGCACGAGGGATGGAAGGGTTTGGGGGGCTGGAGGGGTGTGGGTGGGCAAAGGGGGGTTCAGGAGGGGTGCAGGGGGGTGGAGGAAGGGGAGCAGGTAGGAATGAAAGGGAGATGGAGAGAGGTGGGGTGGGCTGGAGGGGTGCAGGTGAAGGTGGAGGGGTGCACAGGAGGGGTGCAGGGGGACACGGAGGGGTGCAGGGGAGCTAGAGGGAAGCTGGAGGGGGGCGAGGCTGGGGGGAAGGAAGGAAGGGCCAGGAGGACCCCAGGGGTGTGAGCGTAGGGAGCTGGGGGGAGGGGCGAGGAAATGGGAGTGGAAGGGTCTCGGTGACAGCAGAGGGGGAATGGAATGGGGGGGACACGGAGGGTCTCGTGGAGGGGCGTGGGGAGGAAGAGGCGCGAGTGGGGTGCCCCGGGGCACAGCGCGGTTGGATCCTGGGGGTGTGTTGAGTATGGGGGTGGCGAGGGGCACTGGGGGTGCCTTCTGGGGCACACTGGGTGCAAGGGGGGGCACTGCTAATGGGCTTTGGGTGTCACTGGGTGCTCGGGGAACCGCCTGTGGGGGCTGCAGTGATGCTGGCACTCACGGGCCAGGGGGTACACCTGCGTTGGCACTGGGGTGCACTGGGTACGGGGGGCTGCGTGCACTGGCAGTGGGCACTGGAGTGAAGAGGTTACTGGGGTGCACTGGGCGTGGGGTGCACTGGCAGTAGATACGGGGGGTGAGCTGTGGGGGGGGGTTACTGGGGTGCACTGGGTGTGGGTGCAGCACTTGCTGGGCTGCACTGGGCGCTGGGCCCCCACGTGCTGGGTGTCCTCACCCCCCTGACCCCCGAGACCAGCCCACGGTGGGAGCAGAGGGACAGCCACGTCCTCAGTCACGGCCACGTGTGGGGGCTGGCTGCTGTCCCCCACCCCTGCTCTGCTGCCCACTGCACCCTCACTGCGCCTCTGTCCTTCCGCCCTGTCCTTCACTCCCCCGCCCCGGCCATCTGTCTGTCTCCTTTCAGCGTCCCCCTGTCCCACCCAGTGTCCCTCTGTCGCCCTCCCTGTCCCTCTGTCCCGCTGCCCAACCTCCCCGCCCCAGCCTTCATCGTCAGCCCCTGCGCTCTGCCAACCTTCTTCATTTGTCACCCCCTGAACCCCCGTCCCCCCTGGCACTCTGTCCCCTTGGCACTCTGTCCCCCCTGGCACTCTGTTCCCCCTGTCTCTCTGTCCCCACACCTGTCCCCCTGGCACTCTGTCCCCCCTGGCACTCTGTCCCCCCGTCTCTCTGTCCCCACACCTGTCCCTGTCCCACCTGTCGCTGTGTCCCCACATCTGTCCGCCCGCGGGGCCGGGATGCTCGGGGGCAGACACGGACACGCGGGTCCCTCCGAGCCCCCCCGGCCCAGGGTCAAACATTAACCAGGGCTGCGCGAGGGGCCAGGTGTCCCTGTCACATCTCCTGTCCCCCCCTGCTGCCCCCTGTCCCCCCCTGGGCCGTGTGGCCTCCTGCCCACAGGTGCTTCGTGGCAGGTGACATCAGCAGAGGGGTCAGGGGCATATAAGGGCCGGGGCGGCTGGCAGCGGTGCCACCGAGGGCTCGGGAGCCGCTGCCGTGCCCCCCTCTCGCCCTGTCCCCATCTCGCCCTGTCCCCTCCTCTCGCTGCGTCCGACCGGCACCGCTCCTGGGCTCAGGTGAGCGCGGCCTTGGTCCGCAGGGGGTGGTAGGCTGGGGGCAGGACGGGTGGCAGTGCCAGGGCTGGGGGCGGGCACAGGGCTGAGGAGTGCACGGGAGGCAGTGTCTGTGTGGTGTCAGTGGGCACACGAGCGTGCACGGCTGGGCCTGGGCACTGGTATGGAGCGGGGGGACAGGGGAGGTGACACAGGAGGTGCTGACATGTGAGTGTGTGTGTGCCCACGCGTGTGTGCCCACCTGTGTGTGCCCACGTGTGTGTGTGCATGCACCCAGCTGCTGTGCCTGCAGCACGGTGCCCACAGGTGTGCCGCACGGTGCCTGATGCTGCTCTGTGTGGCACAGCCATGGCTCCGCGCTGGCCTCCGCTGCTGCTCCTGGCCTGTGCCCTGGCACTGCTGGCCGGGCAGCCTGGCTCTGCCAGCCCTGCTCAGCCTACCTACCCCGGGGACGATGCACCCGTGGAGGAGCTGCTGCGCTTCTACAACGACCTCCAGCAGTACCTCAACGTCGTCACGCGGCACCGGTGAGTGGGCACACGCTGGGCACTGCCGCGCGCTGCGTGGCTGCTGCCTGCTCCCTGCAGCAAGGCAATGCCTGCTTGCAAGGTGCTGCCTGTTGTAACCTACACCCCGTAGCACTGAGCTGCCCTGCTGGAAGGTGCTGCCTGTTGTAACCTGCACCCCGTAGCACTGAGCTGCCCTGCTGGAAGGTGCTGCCTGTTGTGACACACTCCCTGCTGTAGCACTGCTGCTGTTGCAGCCTGCTGCCCGCGGCAGTGTATTCCCTGCAGCCAGCTCCCTAACGAGCTCCCCACTGCAGCACAAGCTGCACTCTGCTGCCTCCTTGCAACCTCTCGACCGCTGCAACCAGCTCCCGTTGCAGTGTGGCTCCTGATGCACTGCACTGCCCCACTGCAGGCTGCTCCCTGTTGCAACACTCTCCCTGCTGCAATCCTCTAACCTCCTGCAACCAGGTCCTTGTTGCAGCGTGCCCCATTGCAACACTCCGCCTGCTGCAGCCTGCTCCGCTGCAGCGCTGTACTGCCCCACTGCAGCGCTGCACTGCCCGCTGCAGCACGTTCCTCCCTGCAAGCTGCTCCCTGTTGCAACCCCTTGCTGCAGGGCACTCCCCGTTGCAGCACGCTCCCCGTTGCGGCTTGTCCCCCTCCCAGCAGCTGCACCTCACTTCTGCCCTCCCCCTCGCTGCAGCTCCTCTCTTGCCTCCTGCAACGCCGCAGGCTCCGCCCCCCCCTAACGTTTGCGGTCCCCCCCCAGGTACGGCAAGCGCTCGGGCAGCCGCGTGCTGTGCCAGGAGCCCTTTGGCACCGAGGGGTGCTGAGCCCCCCCAGGTAAGGGGTGCTGGAGAGCCTGGGGGGCACCGGGGGCTGGGTGAGCCTCCCCCAGTGCCACCTGTGCCTCAGTTTCCCTAAACGCCATCAGCCTGGGGGGGTGTTGGGGAGCCCTGGGGCGGGAGGCTCCGGGCTGGGGGGGGGCGAGCTCCGATGGGGAGCATGGGGCTGGGAGGGCTTGGGGTGGGGGGCACCAGGCTGGGAAGCCTCGGGGGGCTCTGACCCCCTCTCGTTGCAGGGACAGCGCCAGGGCTGAGCAGGTGAAGAGGAGCCCAGAGGGGTGCAGCACCCACCGCACCCGCTGCGCCCCCCGCAGCCCTGCGCCCCCCGCACTCAGCGCCCCGGGGCCGGGGTGCCCTCCCCCCAGCAATAAACTCCCTCGCAGGCATCTCCTGTCTCTGCCTTCCCGGGGGCACGGGGGGCACCGGCGGCACGGGGGGCACTGGAGATGCTGAGGCCAGGAACCCTGCGGGGCGCTGGGGGCACTGCGGGAGGCGCCAATGAGGACATTGGGGCTGGGGGTGCTGAGGTACTGGGGGCTTGGGACAGTGAGACTGGAAACAGGGGGCACTGGGGCTGGCACTGCGGACACTGTGGGCACTGGGAACTTGGGCAGCACTGGGAGCACTGAGGGTCCTGGGGACAGTGGGTGTGGGGACACGGGACGTGGGCTGGCACTGCTGGGGACATTGGGAAGTCAGGGGACACGGGGGATGGGGATGCAGGAATGGGGGCACTGCGGGCACTGAGGGCACTGGGGATAGTGGAGGTGGCAGTGCTGGGAGCGCTGGGGGCTCGGGGGGCACATGCTGGGCACGCGGCTCTTGGGGACGCTGGGCACTGGGGGCAGCTGTGCTGGGGACGCTGTGGGCACTGTGGTTGGCAGTGCTATGGCAACTGGAGCTAGGGACTCTGAGGGCATGGGGCTGGGCATGGCAGGTGCCAGTTGTGCTGGGCACTGTGGAGACGCTGGGAACACTGGTGCTGGGGGCACTGGGGGCACAGGTGCTGGGACAGTGGGGGGTGCCCCACTGCCGGGTGTCAGTGCTGGCAGTGTGCCCATGAGGCACCACAGGGCTGGACACAGGGTCCCTGTGTGTCCCTGCACACACATGTGCCCAGAGGTGCCAGGGAGTGCCAGGCCACCGCGCGCCTGCGCAGCTGTCCCTGTCCCCGGCGGTGCCAGTCACTCCTGTGCCCGGCTGAAGAGATGCCAGCGGCTGCCCCGACCTCCACCATGGGTCAGTGTTCACCAGGGTGGGCCTTGCCCACGCGTGTGCACACATTCCCCCCCCGTGGTTGTGCTCGGGGGTGAGGGCAGGGATGGGGTGGCTTGCGGGGGCACAGGGGGTGTGTGCCAGGGGAAGCTGAGGGCATGGACGTGTGTGGGGTGTGAACATGTTTGTGCCCAGGGCACGCTTCAGCCTGGCACCATGCGTGTGCAAGGGGGGGGCGCTCCCGGAGGGGAGGGTCCTGTCGGGGGGTTCGGGGAGGGCATTTCCCTGCTCTTGCACACCCACGCAGGTGGTGTGCGTGGGGCACACTTAAGCCTGGCACCATGCGTGTGGAACACGCCGGGGGGGGTTCCTGGGGTGGTAGGGTCGTTTTTTAGGGGGGGGCACTAGTGGGGTGGGGGACACCTTCCTGCACACGCAGGTGTGTGCGTGGGGGGTGCAGAGGTGTTTGTGCGTGGGGCACACTTGAGCCTGGCAACGTCAGCGTGCAAGGCCAGGGGGCACTGCCGGGGGGGTATTACTGGTGGGGGGTGGCACCTCCCTGTGCGTGTTTCGCGTGTGCGTGGGGCCACACGTGTGCAGCTGCCCCTGCGTGCAAGAGGGGCGCGTCCCCTTTAAATCCGTGCCCCCCCTCCGCGTTGTGCTCCCCAGCACCCCCCCATGGTTGTCATGGCAACGGCGCCGTTCCCCGAGCCCCCTCCCCCCCGGCTCCGTCACCCGCCCCCTTAAAGGGGCCGTGCCCCCTCTGTTCCCCCCTCCCCGGGCTGCGGGAGGCTGCGAGCGGGGGGGGCCCACGGTGTGCAACGAGGGTGAGCAGCACGGGGGGGGGGGCGTGGGAGGGGGTCACGGGGGCGTGCGCGAGGGGTGGGCAAAGGGTTGTGCAAGCAGCGCGGGGGGAAACACGGGGGGGTGCAACTGCAGGGGGGTGCAGGGAACTGTGCAGCCGTGGGGGGGTCACGCAGGGGTATGCACGCACGAGGCAGGGGTGCGCGGGGATGTGCAACACGGGTGGGGGTGTGCGTGTGGGGGTGTGCACGGGGGGCGCACACGCATGAGCGTGCAGAGGTGCGTGGGCAAGAACCGTGGAAGAAGAGTTTTGGGGGCGAGGAGAGTTGACTTGTGGGGTCCGAGGTGACGTCACGGCACCGGAGGTCGCGTGTGCAAGCCCCCCCCCCCCCCCGATCTGTTCTCTCCCCCTCCCTAATTCCCGTGTGCAAAGCTCACCTCGATGTCCACGCGTGTACAAAGCTCCCCTTGTGCAAGATTCCCCCCGCCCCGTGTACATAGGTGTGCAAGACACCTCCGTGTACACGCGTGTGCATCGTCCGCCCCTGTGTGCAAGCCCCCCCATGTGCAAGACCCCTCCACTTACACGCGTGTCCAATCCCCCCACGGGCACGAATGTCCAACTCCTCACTGTGTGTGTGTGTGCAAGCCCCCCCGCCTGTGCAGATACACGAGCGTGCAAAGACCTCCCCCCCCCCACACACACCCATGCACACGCGTGTGCAAGGCCCGTGGGAGGGGGGGGCCGGCGGCAGCGGTGCCCGGATCCTCGCGGGGGGGCAGGGGAGGCCTCCGCTCCGCCGCCCGCAGCCATGCACGGCCCCGGCGGAGAGGTCTCCCCAGCGCTCGGCCCCCCCACGTCTCCCCTGGGCCCCCAAGGTACTGGGGCGGGGGGGCAGGAGGCCCGGGGGGGTGATGTCAGGCAGGGGCGTGGAGTGCGCGGGGCGGGGGCGAGGCTGCAGAGCGGGGGGGCATGGAAGCAGAGGGATGGAGGCCGTGGGGGGGCTCTCGGGTCATGCTGGGACCCCTACCCCCTTCCCGGGGGGCTGCATGGATTTTGCCCCCCCCTGTCTCATGAGCATCCTCTCCCCCGCCCCCCCTCCGGCCATTGCAGTGCAGCTTGGGCTGGGCGGGCAGCGGCCCCGCCCGCGGCAGCGCCACGGAGGCGCTGGACAACCCCCCCGCGAAAGGATGTCATTGCGCCCCCCCCCGCCGCATTGCTGCCCTTGCTCTGCACCCCCCGACAGCACTGCCCCCCCCGATTGCATCACCCCCCCAGCTGTACCATCCCTCCCCGCGGTGGCACCGCAGCCCCCACCGGCTGCGCCGTGCACCCCCCGCACTGCGTCCCCTCGGGTATATATATTGCAGCCCTCTAATTATTGGACCCCCCCAGCTGCACTGCACACTGCCCCCCCCCATTACATTACCCTTCTCTCATTCCCCCCCCATTTTCTTTGCCCCCCCCCCCCCAGTTTCATTGCCCTTTCTCTCGTTTGAAGTGCAGACCTCCCCCCCCCCCGCCCAGCTTCCTGCCTGCGCTGGGTGGGGGGAATGTGCCCCCGCATAGTTTTTATTGTCCATTGCCCCCCCATACCAGAGCCCCCCACAAGTGCTGGCTGCTGGCGGGGGGGAGCTCTGTGCTCCCCATCACGGGGCCTGGGGGTGAAGTAAGACTCCCTGGGGGGCTGATGGGGGGATTTGGGGGGGGGCAGTAGGTTTGGGGGGGGGAGTTCGTCTTTGCAGGGGATCAAAGTGCCCTCAGGTGGGACAATGGGGGGGGGGTCCTGGTGCTGAGTGGGCAGAGTTAGACCTGAGCCACCCCGTCCCGAGATGGGGGGGGCTGTGGTGCTCCGTGCCCCACCCCCTCCTCCAGCCAAGTGAGGCAGGGTCAGGATGCTGGAGGGGGCGGGGGGGCACATCCGTGGGTCTGTTCTTGCTGCAGGATGAGGGGGGGGTCCCTGCTTCCAGAAGGGCATCCCCCCCTCCTATTAGGTCACATAACTGGGGGGCTCTGGGGTGAGTGGGACAGGACCTGGGGGGGGCACAGTCCCCCTTGTCTGTGTTTACTACTCCCAGCTTACTGCTCCTCTTGCTCACCCCCCCACTTTCTATGTCCCCCCCGTGTGCCCCCTGCCATGTCCTGTTCCCCCCCCAGCCATGCAGCAGGTCCTGGACAACCTGATCGGGCTCCCCGGGCCCCCGGGGGCTGCCGACCTGGACCTCATCTTCCTGCGCGGCATCATGGAGAGCCCAATCGTGCGGTCCCTGGCCAAGGTGGGCACGGGCACGGGCACGGGGACACGGGGATAGGGGGATAGGGGGAGAGGGGGACACGGGGAGAGGGGGACACGGGGAGAGGGGGACACGGGGACATGGGGATAGGGGGACACGGGGACAGGGGGACACGGGGACATGGGGATAGGGGGATAGGGGGAGAGGGGGACACGGGGACAGGGGGACATGGGGATAGGGGGACACGGGGACAAGGGGACACGGGGAGAGTGGGACACGGGGAGAGGGGGACACGGGGAGAGGGGGACACGGGGACAGGGGGACATGGGGACACAGACATGTGGGGGCAGACGTGGGGCCATGGGAGCATGGGGCCAGGGGCCATGTGCATGTGTGCACCCTGTGTGCTCGTGCATGCTTGTGCACCTCTGCTCACACCTGTGTGCTTGTGCACCTGTCCATGTGTGTGCCCCTGTGCCTGCCTGCCCACACGAGTGTGCCCCCCCGTGTCTGTGCCTGCCTGCCCACACGAGTGTGCCCCCCCGTGTCCCTGTGCCTGCCTGCCCACACGAGTGTGCCCCCCGTGTCCCTGTGCCTGCTGCTCACACGAGTGTGCCCCCCCCGTGTCTGTGCCTGCCTGCTCACACGAGTGTGTCCCCCGTGTCCCTGTGCCTGCCTGCCCACACGAGTGTGCCCCCCGTGTCTGTGCCTGCCTGCTCACACGAGTGTGCCCCCCCGTGTCTGTGCCTGCTGCTCACACGAGTGTGCCCCCCCGTGTCTGTGCCTGCCTGCTCACACGAGTGTGCCCCTCCATGTCTGTGCCTGCTGCTCACACGAGTGTGCCCCCCCGTGTCTGTGCCTGCTGCTCACACGAGTGTGCCCCCCCGTGTCTGTGCCTGCCTGCTCACACGAGTGTGCCCCCCGTGCCCCTGTGCCTGCCTGCTCACACGAGTGTGCCCCCCGTGTCCCTGTGCCTGCCTGCCCACACGAGTGTGTCCCCCGTGTCTGTGCCTGCTGCTCACACGAGTGTGCCCCCCCGTGTCTGTGCCTGCCTGCTCACACGAGTGTGCCCCCCCGTGTCCCTGTGCCTGCTGCTCACACGAGTGTGCCCCCCCGTGTCTGTGCCTGCCTGCCCACACGAGTGTGCCCCCCCGTGTCTGTGCCTGCCTGCTCACACGAGTGTGCCCCCCCGTGTGCGTCCCTGCTCAGTGCCGGTGCCCCCTGGGTCATGCCAGTCCTCCCCCACTGCAGCAGGGTCTCTGCGCGCCCCCCTGCCGCGCGCGCAGCTGTCGCGGGTATTAGCGTGGGGGCGGTCGCGGGCGGGGGGGGGCAGCGTGGGGGTCTCTGATCCGCTCTGCCCCGGCCCCTCCCCAGGCCCACGAGCGGCTGGAGGAGACCAAGCTGGAGGCCGTGCGCGGGGACAACGTGGAGCTGGTGCAGGAGATCCTGCGGGACCTGGCGCAGCTGGCAGCGCAGGACAGCGCCGCGGCAGAGCTGGCACACATCCTGCGCGAGCCGCACTTCCAGGTGGGCCCGAGGGGCACGCGCCCGTGCCGCCCCCCACCCGCGAACAGCGGCGTGGGGCTGGCGCTGATGGCTCCCCTGGCCCGCAGTCGCTGATGGAGACTCACGACTCGGTGGCCTCCAAGAGCTACGAGACGCCCCCGGCCAGCCCCCTCCTGGATCCCACCTTCAGCAGCCAGCCTGTGCCCCCCGACGCCGTGCGCATGGTGGGCATCCGCAAGACGGCCGGAGAGAACCTGGTGAGGCACTGAGAGGTGGTGGGCATTGGGGGGTGGTGGGCACTAAGGAGTGCTGGGGCACTGAGGGGTGGTGGGCATAGAGGAGTGGTGGGCACTGAGGGGTGGTGGGCACTGAGAGGTGGTGGGCACTGAAGGGTGGTGGGCACTGAGAGGTGCTGGGACACTGAGGGGTGGTGAGCACTGAGGGATGCTGGGGGCATTGCCTGGTGCTAGGGATGCCAATGGGTGCTGGGGGCATTGCTGGGTGCTGCAGGGTATTGCAGGCTGAGACACCATGGGCATTGTTGGGTGCTTGGCACATTACTGGATACTGGGCACACTGCTGGGTTCTGGAGGTGCTGGGGCATCGCTGGGTGCCGAGGGGCACTGTGGGACGCTGGGGGTGCTGTGGCATTGCCGAGATGCCCGGTAGGTGCCCGGCGGGCGCTGAGGCAGGGCTGTGCCACGCAGGGGGTGACGTTCCGGGTGGAGCGGGGGGAGCTGGTGATCGCCCGCATCCTGCACGGGGGGATGGTGGCACAGCAGGGGCTGCTGCACGTGGGCGACGTCATCCGGGAGGTGAACGGGCGGGAGGTGGGCAGCGACCCGCGGGCACTGCAGGACACTCTGCGCCATGCCAGCGGCAGCGTCGTCCTCAAGATCCTGCCCAGCTACCAGGAGCCCCACCCGCCCCGACAGGTACTGCCCCTGCCTTGTGCCCCCTGCTGCATCCCCTCCTGCATCCCACCCTGCATCCTGCCCTGCATCCCCCCCACATCCCCTCCCGGCTGTCCATGTCCAATTGCCCTATGCCACCCTGCCAGTGTCCCCCTGTTCCCCGTGTCCTTGCTCCATGCCCATGCATCCCCTGTCCTCTTGCCATGTTCCTTGTCCCTCTCTGTCCCCTGAGCCCCACAACCCCCCTGTCCCCTCTCCTCCATTCCCATATTCCCCTGCCCCCTTGTCCCCCTGTTGCCCTGTCCCCATGCCCCCCTATCTGCTGTCCCCTTGCCACATGCCCCACACCCCCATGTCCCCAGGTGCCCTCCACTCCTGCCTGTGGCCCTTCAACACCAGCAGGGACTTGCCTCATGCCCACATGCCCCACAGCCAGTGGGGCCCCAGTGTCCCCTGCTGTGCCCTGTGTGCCTGGCACTGCTGAGGGCTCCCTGCTGTGGTGGCACCTGTCCTGGCCTCATCCTTGTTCCCATTCCCATGGGGAAACCTGGGTGCTTGGGTGGCAAAGAGTGTCCTGTGTCCCCTCCTCCCCTCCTCATGCCAGCCTGGGCACAAAGCCTCTCTGGGGACAAAGCAGCGTTGTCCCTGTGTGCCCTGGCACTGCGTGTCCCTGCACCAGGCTGACCCTGTGGCACTCTTCTGCTGCCAGTGCTGGGCAGGGGTCCCGTGTGCAAGGAGTGCTGCGTGCCCGCTCCCTGCCCGCTCCCACACCCATGTGTGCCATCCTGGGCACGGTGGCAGTGGTGGCAGGCACCTGCCTGTGCCTGTGCCTGGCCGTGGGGCTGTGCGTGGGTGCCACTGTGGGTGCCCTGTGGGTCACAGCAGCCATCACCGGTGCCATCTGTGTGTGCGTGGGGGCTCTGCGTGCCTGGCTGCACCGGGCACGGGGAGAGCACCAGGATGAAGTGGGGGGCATCTAGCGGGGTGCATATTGGTGTGTGTGTGGGGCACAGACCCTGCGTGTCCCACTGGGGAAACTGAGGCACGGGTGGCACAGAATGGGGACCGCAGGTCTCTGGTAACCTCCTCGGTCTCCTCCTGGCGACCCCCCCCCCCCCCGGTCACTCCTTGGTGTCCCCCCCCGGTCCCCAGGTGTTCGTCAGGTGCCACTTTGACTACGACCCTGGCACCGACAGCCTCATCCCCTGCAAGGAGGCTGGGCTCAAGTTCATGGCTGGTGACCTGCTGCAGATCGTCAACCAGGACGACCCCAACTGGTGGCAGGTCAGGGGGGGGGCGCGGGAGGGGGGTGCCGGCCCTCTGACCCCACTCCTGCCTGTCCCTCAGCAGCTGGAGGCCATGGAGGGTCAGGGGGGGCTGGATGTGGAGAGGGGTCCCTGGGATGTGTCCCTGGAAGCTTGCTGGGGAAGGTCTCTGGGAGCCGGGAGGGGTCTCCTGGGGGGGGTCTCTGGGAGGGGTCTCTGGGAGGGGTCTCTGGGAGCTGAGGCAGTCCTGGGAGCTGCGGTGCGGGCTGGGAGAAGGGAGATGTCCCTGGAGATTGAGGGGGGTCCACGGGACTGGGAGGGCTCTTTGGGAGCTGGGGGGGGGGGTCCCCAGGAGCTGAGGGTTCCCTGGGACTTGGGGGCTCCCTGGCAGATGGGAGGGTGTCTGGAGCTGGGAGAGGGTCCCTGGAGCTGGGAAAAGACCCTGGGGTGTTGCCGGGAGCTGGTGAGGAGTCCTTGGAGTTGAGGGGGGTCCCCGTGGGGCTTGGGGGGGTCGTGACACACGGCAGTGTCCCGCCAGGCGTGCCACGTGGAGGGGGGCAGCGCGGGGCTGGTGCCCAGCCAGCTGCTGGAGGAGAAGCGCAAAGCCTTCGTCAAGAGGGACGGGGAGGTGCCCCCCGGCTCCGGTACGGGCACACTGCCCTGGGGACTCGGGGCACGGCGCCACCTCCCGGGGTGGGGCGTGGCAGGTCCCCTGTGCCCCGTGGCCATATTCCCCCAAGCTGATGTCCCCGTCCCCATGGCACTGCTCTGTGGCAGGTCCCCAAGTCCCTGAGTGATGTCTCCATGGCACTGTCGCTGCGACAGGTCCCTGACCCCCAAGGCAATGCCCCCATCCCAATGGCACTGCCCCCGTGGCAGGTCCCAGGGTGATGCCCTCATGGCACTGTCCCTGTGGCAGGTCCCCAGTTCCTGAGCGATGTCCCTCGTGTGACAGGTCCCTAACTCCCAAGGTCATGTCCCCTTCCCCACAGCTCTGTCGCTGTGTCGGGTCCCAAATGCCCAGGGTGGTGCCCGCATGGCACTACCTCTGTGGCCGGTCCTAGCTCCCCTCTCCCTGTGCCCATGCCACGGCACTGTCCCCATCCCCAGCTGAGCCAGCCCTGTGCCCTCGGCAGGGGCCCTGTGCGGCAGCCTCAGCGGGAGGAGGAAGAAGAGGATGATGTACCTGACCACCAAGAACGCCGGTGAGTGTCCCCCGAGGGCACTGCCCCCGGGAAGATGGGGCAGCCGCCGGGCCATGCTGGCCGTGCCACGCCATGGCCCTGTGGTGGGTGACAGAGCTGCCCCTCGCCCAGAGTTCGACCGCCACGAGCTGCTGATCTACGAGGAGGTGGCACGGATGCCACCCTTCCGCCGGAAAACGCTGGTGCTGATCGGCGCGCAGGGCGTGGGCAGGCGCAGCCTCAAGAACAAGCTCATCATGTCGGACCAGGCGCGATACGGCACCACCGTGCCCTGTGAGTGCCCCTGCCCCGTGGGCAGCGCAGTCCCTCTCCAGCAGCCCTGTCTCAGCACCTCCGTCCCCTACCAGCATCCCTGTCCCCAGTCAAGCATCCCAGTCCCCTGTGAGCATCCCTGTCCTGCACCAGCATCCCTGCTCCCCCCAGCACCCTTGTCCCAGCATCCCTGTCCCCCACCAGCCTCCTGGTCCCATCCTCTCTGTCCCTCATCAGCATCCTTGTCCCAACATCCCTGTTCCCCAGCAGCTTCTCTGTCCCCCACCAGTACCCTTCCTTCCCCCAGCCTCTCTGTCCCCCCCCACCCCTGCCCCCTCTGACCATCACCATCCCTGTCCCCACCGTGGACACGCTTGCGCAGCAGCGCAGCCCCACGGCGCACGCCGCCAGCTGTGGGTACCCCCTAGATCCCCTCGGCCGGGTGGGTGACACTGAGCTGGGCCACCCCTGGGGGGCAGACACGTCAAGGAAGCCGAAGGAGAGCGAGAAGGACGGGCACGGCTACCGCTTCGTGTCCCGGGGGGAGATGGAGGCCGACATCAGAGCCGGGCGCTACCTGGAGCACGGCGAGTACGAGGGCAACCTCTACGGCACCAAGATCGACTCCATCCGTGCCGTGGTGGAGGCTGGCAAGATGTGCATCCTGGATGTCAACCCCCAGGTAGGCCACCTGGAGGGGGGCAGTGGGTTGGGAACCTCCCCTCACAGAGCCACAGAATGTCAGGGGCTGGAAGGGACCTCCAGAGCTCAACCAGCCCAAGCCCTGCCAGGGCAGGAGCACCCAGAGCAGATCACACAGGAGCACATCCAGCTGGGGTTTGAATATCTCCAGAGGGGGAGACTCCACAGACCCTCTGGGCAGCCTGTGCCAGGCTCTGGCATCCTCACAGGGTGGATGTTAGGAAGAAGTTCTTTGCAGTGAGGGTGGTGAGAGACTGGCACAGGCTGAGGGTGGTGAGACCTTGGCACAGGTTTCCCAGGGTGGTTGTGGAGCACAGAAGCACCGAATGGGATCCCTGGAGGTGTTCAGGACCAGGCTGGATGAGGCCTTGAGCGATCTGTTCTAGTGGGAGGTGTCCCTGCCTATGGTGTCTCACCACCCTCAACCTGTGCCAGTCTCTCACCACCCTCACTTCTTCTAACATCCAGTTTCAATCTCCCCTCTGCCAGTTTCAACCCATTCCTCCTCCTCCTGTCACCACCAGCCCTTGTCAATAGTCCCTCCCCAGCCCACTTCAGATTCTGCAAGGCCACTCCAAGCTCTCCTGGAAGCCTTCTCCTCTCCAGCCTGCACAGCCCCAATGCTGAGCCTGTCCTCGTAGCAGAGCTGCTGCAGCCCTCTGAGCATCCTTTCATCATCATCATCATCATCATCATCATCATCATCATCATCATCATCATCATCATCATCATCATCATCATCATCATCATCACCATTTTCTTTTCACAACCAATGACCTCATTTCTCTCATTAAAATATTCCAGTTAGCCTCGAGCCAAGCACCAGGGGGACAGCCCCTTGAGGAGGTTGTGCCCCCAGCCCTGTGGCTCAGCTCTGTCCTCTCCTGCCCAGGCAGTGAAGGTGCTGAGGACGGCTGAGTTTGTGCCATATGTGGTCTTCATCGAGGCCCCCGGCCCCGAGACGCTGCGGGCCATGAACAGGGCAGCGCTGGAGAGCGGAGTGGCCACCAAGCAGCTGACGGTGAGTGCCCTCCCCAGGGGTGGGGTCACAGCTCACACGAGTCAGGGGTTGGAAGGGACCCAAAGAGCATCTCGAGTCCAACCCCTGCCAGAGCAGGACCATCCAGGCTGGCTCAGGGCACACAGGACACATCCAGACAGGCCTGGGAAGGCTCCACACAAGGAGACTCCACAGCCTCTCTGGGCAGCCTGTGCCAGGCTCTGGGACCCTTCCAGGCAAGAAGTTCTCCTTGTGCTGAGCTGAACCTCCTGTGCTGCAGCTTCCATCCACTGCTGCTTGTCCTGTCCCAGGGGGCAGTGAGCAGAGCCTGTCCCCCCCTGCTGACCCCCACCCTCAGTTACAGACATTGATTCAATCCCCTCTCACTCTTCTCCTCTCCAGACTCTCAGCCTCAGGGCCCTCAGCCTCTCCTCAGGCAGTGCTCAGTTCCCTCATCATCCTCACAGCCCTCTCTGGACCTTCTCCAGCAGATCCCTGTCCCTCCTAGCTGGGGTTGGGAGGAATTTGGAGCAGTGGGGAACTGAGGCAGGTTTCCAGGAGGAGGCTGGGAGGAGACCTCATTGCTCTACAGCTCCCGGGAGGGAGGTGAGGGTTGGGTTCTTCTCACTAGCATCAGGTGGTAGAACAAGGGGAGATGGCCTGGAGTGGTGCCAGGGGAGGGTTGGGTTGGACACGAGGAACAATTTCTGTCCAGCAGAGTGGTCAGGGATTGGCACAGGCTGCCCAGGGAGGTGGTGGAGTCCCCACCCCTGGAGGCCATGGCACCCTGGGGACATGGTTTGGTGGCCATGGTGGGGCTGGGTCGCTGGTTGGATCTGATGATCTCGGAGGTCTTTTCCAACCCAAACAGTTCTGTGACTCACAGAACTCCAGGGGCTGCAGGGGACCTCTGGAGATCATCCAGTCCAAGGCCCCTGCCAGAGCAGGGGCACCCAGGGCAGGGCACCCAGGAACACATCCGGATGGGTCTTGAAAGTCTGCAGAGGAGACTCCACAGCCCCTCTGGCAGCCTGCTCCTGGCCTCCAGCAGCCTGACAGCAAGGAGGGTTCTCCCCACGCTGAGGGGGAGCCTCCCGGGTTGCAGTTGGTGCCCATGGTCCCTTTGGTCTGTCCCGGTGCTGGGCAGGAGGCCGATGCCAGGCGGACGGTGGAGGAGAGCAGCAGGATCCAGCGTGGCTATGGGCACTACTTCGACCTCAGCCTGACCAACGATGACCTGGAGAGGACCTTCAGCAGGCTGCGGGAGGCCATGGACAGCCTCCGTGCCCAGCCCCAGTGGGTGCCCGTCAGCTGGGTCTACTAGTGACCACCCCCGGGGCCTCACCGCCCCCACAGTCCCCCCAGCCCGGCCAGAAGGGCTCTGTGGGGAGGGGGTGGTGCTTGTGTCCCTGCTGTGTCACCACTGCTGTGATGAGCTCACCGTGCTCAGCACTGTGGCACATCGGGGGCCTGGCAGACCTCCCTCGCCCAGGCTCAGCTCCTGTCTCCCTCCTACCCAGCTCCAGACCTACGGGGGGGGGGGGACAGGAAGCAGCCTCTGGGGTGCCAAGGAGGGGGACAACCTCCTCTGTCTGTGCCCAGCACTCACACAGCTATTCACTGCCAAAACTCTGCCCCCTCCCTGTGTTATCCTGGGGGACTGTGCCCACCCCAGCCCTGGGGGAGCACTGGGGGGGGGTCCCCAGGCAGTGCCTCAGTTTCCCTATGGCAAAGCCCATCCCTGTTCCAGGGCAGTGTATGGGTTGGGACCCCTGGCATGGGGCTGGGGGAGGTGGCATGGCAAGAGGGTCACACACAGCTGGACCCCACAAGCTGCCATGGACCCTGAGCCCTGACTTAACAACTGCCCCCAGCTCTCTTGCCCTTAGTAGAGTGGGGGACTGGGGGGGGGGGGGAGGGAGGGGGTGTCCCTTTCTGTCCCTTATTCTGTCCCCCCCATCACCCCAGGTAGCAATAACCCCTCTTGAGACCCCCTGCCCTCTAATTAACCCTTAATTAACTCCATAATGAACCCCAAGGCTAGTGTGGTGGACACTGGGGGTGGGGGGGGCAGGCGCCAAGGGATGGGCACACACACAGAGGGTACACAGATGTGGGTGTCTGTACACACATGAGTGCCCCCCCGTGATGGTGCAGGATGTGTGTCCCCCTCCTTGCCTTGGGCATCCCAACGACTGCAGCCACCTCCTGCCCCTGCCCCGTCCCTGCCCCGTCCCTGCCCCTGCCCCTGCCCTGGCCCTGGCCCTGCCCCTGCCCTGCCCTGCCCCTGCCTCTGCCCATGTCCCTGCCCTGGCCCTGTCCCAGGTTGCTCCATTTTGGTACTTTGATGTGACTTTTATTAAAGGGAAAAGAGCAGAAGCAGCAAATTTGTCCTTTATGGCACAGCCCAGCTGGGCTGCGCCACCCCGGGGGGGCAAGGGGGGGCAGGGGGTCACCTGTGTCACCTGTGCCCCACACCCACCTGGTGCTGCTGATGTTTTCTTCACTCTGGAGCTGCTCGTCGGATTTGGTGGCTGTGGGTGCTGGAGTTGAGTGCTGGGGGGGGTCACTGGCAGGGAGCGTTGTGGCTGTGTGTGCGTAGGGATGTGCACGCGTGTCCATGTGTGTGCGTGCCCACGCGTGTGTGCCACGGCACGCCCAGCCCCTTGCCGGCGGCTGCCGGGAGAGGTCAGCAGAGCTGCAGGCAGCAGCGGTGGGGCGGGTTTGCACGCTGGGGTGTGGGGCTGAAGGGGGGGCACATGCGTGTGCATGCGTGTGCTGGCACACACTCGTGTGTGCACATGCGTGTGCCCGTGCTAGCGTGTGCAGCACTCACGCCTGCGGGCAGGCGTCCTGCTGCTCCCCGCCCCAGCCCGCCCCAGCGCCGCCAGCAGCGAGTTGAGAGCCGGGGGGGGGCATGCACCTTGCTCCCAGCACCCTGCTCTCTGCACCCTTCAGCTAGGAGCTGCTGTGACCGTAGGTGCTGCGGGGATAAGGCTGCTGTGGTCGTAGGGTGCTGGGGCTGTAGGGTGCTGGGGTTATAAGGTGCCATGGCTATAGGGCGCCACGGTTATAGAGTGCCATGGTTACAGAGTGCTGTGGCTATAGAGTACCATGGCTACAGGGTGCCATGGCCATAGGGTGCCAAGGCTGTAGGGTGCCATGGCCATAGGCTGTTGAGATTCTAAGGTGCCATGGTTGGAATCGTGGAACGGTCTGGTCTGGAAGGGACCTCCAAAGCTCCTCCAGCCCAAGCCCCTGCAGCCAGCAGGGGCATCCTCCACAGCCCTGTCCAGCCTCTCCTTGAAGATCTCCAGGGATCGGGCCCCAACCACCTCCCTGGGACACTTGTGGCAGGGTCCCAGCAGCCTCCTGCTGCAGGACTTGTTCCTCACACCCTGTCCAGACCTGCTCTGCTCTCGTCCCAAACCACTGCCCTGGGCCTGTCCCCTCTGCAGCCTGCTTGGAGCCCTTCAGGCTCTGGCAGCAGCTCTGAGCTCTGCCTGCAGCCTTCTCTCCAGGCTGCACGCCCCCAGCTCCCTCAGCCTGTGCCCACAGCAGAGCTGCTCCAGCCCCGGGTCATTTCGGTGGCCTCCTCTGGACCTGCTCCCTCAGCTCCGTGTCCTTCCCGTGCTGAGGGCTCCAGAGCTGGCTGCAGACCTGCAGCTGAAGGCTCCCCAGAGCAGAGGGCAGGATCCCCTCTGCCCACCTCTGGCCTCGCTGCTCTGGGTGCAGCCCAGGCTGCCACTGCCCTTCTGTGCTGCAGGCTCACACTGCCTGCTCCTCCCCAGCCTCTCCCCCACCGGCACCCTGGGGTCCTTCTCCCCAGAGCTGCTTTCTGTCCCCCCCCCCCGAGCCTGCACTGGCAGCGAGAATTGCACCAGCCAAGGTGCAGGACGCTGCACTTGCTCTTGCCCAGGTCCCTCTGGGTGCCACCCGTGTCTCTGGATGCATCCCATCCCTCCGGCGTGCCGACAGCACCACGCAGCTCGGTGTCCTCTGCATACTTACTGATGGTGCCCTCGATGCCACTGTCTATGGCACTGA
The DNA here is from genome assembly GCF_015220805.1 of Pogoniulus pusillus. Lineage (NCBI taxonomy): Eukaryota > Metazoa > Chordata > Aves > Piciformes > Lybiidae > Pogoniulus > Pogoniulus pusillus. The sequence continues at coordinate 636,556 of NC_087303.1, forward strand.
CAGTGCAGCTCCCAGCACGGACCCGTTCACAGAGTGAGTCACAGAATGCCAGGGGCTGGAAGGGACCTCGAAGGCTCCTCCAGTCCTGCCCCCCTGCCAGGGCAGGGTCACCCAGAGCAGATCACATTCGCACCTCACACATCTGTTGTCTCTGCCACCTTCCACTGCAAGTGCCAGGCCCTGGCACGCTCTGTACCCAGGGGGGTCCTGGGCGCCTCCATGTCTGGTGTCTGGGTGCCCCAGCTTCTCCCGCAGCAGCCCCGGGCCGGGACGCAGCCGCGTCTGGGTGTCCGCAGGCTGCCGGGGCAGGCCTGGCTGCTTCACCTCGCTCTTTGATCGACCTTGCTCGGGGAGTTCACATCCCCCGCGGAGGCTCCGCCCGCACCTGTCCGCGCCTCCCTCGCCCGAGAGACTGGAACGGGCTCGGGCTGCGTCTCCCGGAGCTTCCCGGCAGCGAGCGGCGCACCGGGAGGGCTCTGCCGACCTCTGGATCCGCCGCTGGGACGAGGCTGCCGCGGCGATTTCTCCGGGGTGCCGCGGGCGTGGATGTGCCCTGGCTGTAAGGTACCGTGGCCGTAGGGGGCCACTGGGAGCCAGCGGCAGCTGCGGCGGCTCTAAGCTGCTGTGCCTATAATCCCCTGCGTAAGCTGCGCTGCCCGCAAGCTGCCAGGGCCATAAGGTGCCAGGGCTGCCTTCTGTACGCTGCTGAGCGCGGTGGCAGCCATGTGGATCGCACTGCTGCTGCTGCTGGCCTTGGTCGCGCTGGCACTGGGGCTGGTCGCCCACCGGCTCCTGGCTGCCTCTGGCAACCCCTTTGCCCGGCCACCCTCGGGCCCCCCCCGGCCACTGGTGACGGATCCACGCGCCCGCGACAAGGTCCTGAAGCAGGGTGAGTGCTGGGTGCCTGCTGCCTGTCCGTCCCCTGGCACCCTGGGCATGCTGCCCTCATGCAGCAGAGGGGCTGCTCACGCACACCCGTGTGCCCAGGGTTCAGTGCCAACCGCGTGCCACCGGAGCTGGACGCTGTGGTCATCGGCAGCGGCATAGGTGGCCTGACGGCGGCTGCCACCTTGGCCAAGGCTGGCAAGAGGGTGCTGGTGCTGGAGCAGCATGACCAGGCTGGTGGGTGCTGCCACACCTTTGAGGACCAGGGCTACGAGTTCGATGTGGGTAAGGACACCCTGGAACCCTCACCTTGGCCCCCTGGCTCCCCTGGCACCCTGGGTCCCCTTTCAGCTTTCCACCCCAGCACTCTCTACACCCTGATACTCCAGTAGCCCTCGTACCCTGGCACCCCAGCACCCTGGTATCCCAGCACCTGATATCCTGGCACCCTGACACCCCACCTGGACACTCCAGTACCCTGATGTGTGTTGTTTGCACGCAGTGTGCGTGCAGTGTGCATGTGCAATGCGTGCGCAGTGTGTGCAGTGTGTGTGCAGTGTGTGTGCAGTGCGTGCGTGCAGTGCGTGCAGTGCGTGCAGTGCGTGCAGTGTGCGTGTGTGCATTGTGTGTGTGCAGTGTGTGTGTGCAGTGCGTGTGCAGTGTGCGTGTGCAGTGCATGTGCAGTGTGTGGTGTGCTGCCATCCAGTGAGACCTGGCTGCAGAGCTGGGGTTGAGGAGCCTCCTGGAGCAGGGGGGGTTGGGTTGGTGACCTCCAGAGGACCCTTCCCACCCCCAGCAGGGTGGGATTCGGCGTTTCCGTGACTGTGCCGTGCTTGCAGCCACCACCCTGGAGCTGCCCTGCTGCAGACAGTGTGGTGGTTTGGGTGTTCCTGCCCCCCCCCACTTTAGAAGGTATCCCACTAGACTCAGCCAGCTCTGGGAGTGTAAATGAAGCTATTTGTTTACAGCAGCACAACAGCCAAGCAGAGAGTTACAGTACAGCTATAGACAGAAACAGACGAGGTAAAAGAACACAGCAGCACAACTGCCCCCCCAGAAACCTGAGTGCCCAGGAGGGGCTCTCAGCCACCCCTGCCCCTCTCAACCTTACCCCAGTCCTAAGGAAGAACAGAGGTTCAGCCAAGAGGTTAAGCAGCAGAGGTGAGTGGCAGTGAGGTTAGGGAGCTGCAGCTCAGTCAGCAGCCCAAGGCAGAGTGGCACAGAGTGGCCAGAGAGTTATCTGATGCTTTCCTTCTTCAGCAGGGCTGAGGGCAGCAGCCATCACCACTGCTTTCCTCTCACACCTGTGAGCCAGTTCTGCTCACCAGAGCATCCTACCCTGCTTCAAACTAGCACAGACAGAGGCTGAACTCTTTAATCCCCCTTAGCCTCTCCCGGGGTGGAGGATGTGTAGGGGGGGTGGTCCCCACCACATATCTCAGGCGTGGAGGTGACAACCCTGTGCCACCCCCCATGCTGTCCCCACAGGCATCCACTATGTGGGGCAGATGCACGAGGGCAGCATGCTGCGGGTGGCACTGGACCAGCTGACAGATGGGCAGCTCTGCTGGCACCGCCTGCCTGACCCCTATGACGAGGTGACCCTGGGCACCCGGCGCTACCAGCTGCGATCTGGCAAGACCACCTTTGCCACCGCCCTGGAGGAGCAGTTCCCTGAGGACAAAGAGGCCATCAGGGAGTTCATGAAGATCTCCAAGGTGGGAAGTGCTGCTCTAGGTGGTGACATCTCCCCAGGGATGCCTCCAGCTTGGAGTGGTCGGCACTGGGAGGTGGATGTGGGATTGGAGGTGGTGGCACTGATGGGTCTGGATAGGAGCATGGATGACAGGAGGGCATGGGTGACAGGCATGGTGGGCACAGATGTGGTGGGTGATGGTGGGGAAGGAGCATGGGGGACAAGAGTGATGGGCACCGTGGGGACATGGGCGTGGTGGGGACACAGTTGCTGGTCATGGGGTGGGATAGAAGGGATGGGCATGGTGCATGTGAGTGCGATGGGCATGGTGATGAGGGGGCAGTAGGAATGCTGGGGACAGGGGCAATGGCTGCACTGGGGACACAAGGCATGGTCATGGTGTGGGCCAGAAGTGATGGGCATGGTGGGGACAAGCGGTGAGGATGGGGAGGGGGACATGGGCTGTGGGCAAGCTGGCATCAGGTGTGGTGGTCACGGTGGGCACAGAAGCGGTGGTGCTGGTGGGGACAGAAGCGATGGGCACGGTGGGGCAAGGGTGGTGCCGTGCTTGGGTGAGGGGTGAGGGCACAGGCGGGCACAGGCGGCGTGGCCGCGGTGACCTGGGCGCTGCGGGCGCAGGTGGCGTCGCGGCACGTGGCGCTGGTGGCGCTGCTGAAGATGCTGCCCGCGTGGGCGAGCTCCCTGCTGCTGCGGCTGCGGCTCCTGCACCGCATCTCGCCTGTCTTCCGCCTGGCGGCCACCAGCCACAGCCGCGCCGTGGCCCAGCTCACGGCCAACCCGGACCTGCGCGCCCTGCTCGCCTACCTCTTCTATGGTCAGCGCGGGGCTGTCGCGACCGGGAGGGGACGGTGTCGTGGCACGGGAGGGCTGCGTCGGGAGGAAGAGCGTCAGGCTGTGATAGGGGAGGCGACGCCAGGGCAGGAGGGGGCTGTATCGTGATAGCGGAGGGCTGCATCGTAAGGAAGGGGCGGTATCGTGACAGGAGAGGACACGGCAAGGTAGGAGAGGGCTATGTCACGACAGAGGAGGGCGGTATCGTGGTGAAGAGGGTCATATCGCGATAGGGAAGCTGTATTGCGATAGGAGAGGCCGTGTGATGATGGGGAGGGGTGTATCATGGTAGGGGAGGGCCATATCATGATAGGAGAGGCCGCGTCGCGATAGGGGAGGCCGTATCACGACAGGAGGGGGCCGTGCCAGTGCCCCACAGCCTCTTCCCGTGCCCAGGCACGGCCCCGCAGGACTCCAGCTTCCTGGTGAACCTGCTGATGGTTCACCACTACCAGCGGGGCGCCTGGTACCCGCGGGGCGGTGCCAGCGAGGTCGCCTTCCACTGCGTGCCCGTGATCGAGCGCGCCGGCGGCGCCGTGCTGGTGCGCGCCCCTGTCACCCGCGTCCTGCTGGCCCCGACGGGAGCCGCCGTGGGTGAGCACAGGACCCCCCGCCCCGCGTCCCCACCCAGCCTCCGCAGCTCACCCCCGCCGCCATGGGGACGTGCGGTGGGGAGAGGGTGACAGTGCCCTGTGCCCCCCTCGCCGTGCCCGGCTGCCAGGGGTGGCGGTACAGAAGGGACCCAGCGAGGAGGAGGAGGTGCAGATCTTCGCCCCCTGCGTCATCTCCGATGCTGGAATCTTCAACACCTTCGGCAAGCTGCTGCCGCCCTCCGTGCGCAGCCACCCGGGTACTGTGCCCCCTGTGTACCCAGCACCCTGTGTGCCCAGCACCCTGTGTGCCCAGCACGCTGTGTCCCCATGTCCCCAGCACCCCTGCACTCCCACAATCTCTGGCTCCCTGGCACCATTCCTGTCCCCAGCATCCCCACGTTCCCTCTGCAGGCACAGGATGTCACCTCCCCTGTCCCCACAGGCATCCTGTCCCGCCTGGGCATGGTTCGGCATGGCATGGGCTCCTTCCTGGTGTTCGTGGGGCTGCAGGGCAGCGCGGCCGAGCTGGGCCTGCCAGCCACCAACTTCTGGATCTACCCCCACAATGACCTGGACACCATGTAGGGCCCCCCCGGGCACCCTGGGGTGGGGGCGTGGGGGTGGGGGGACCCGGAGGGTGGGTGGCTGCAAAGTGGATGGCTGAGGTGGGTGCCTGGTGGCTGGAGCATGGGTGCAGGGTGGGTGCCTGGGGGCACTGGATGCACAGAGTGGGGTGGGTGCAGGGTGGGTGCAGGGTGGGTGCAGGGCAGGTGCTGGCACTGCCCACAGGATGACCCAGTATGCTGCCCTGAGCCGCGAGGAGGTCCCCGAGAACCTGGCCATGATGTTCATCACCTTCCCTGCTGCCAAGGACCCTACCTATGAGCAGCGGCACCCAGGTACGGAGTGTGTCTGCGGGGCCCCCGTGCCACCCTGCCCCCGTGCCCAGCTCTGCAGCTCTGGTCCACGCAGCTATGTGGGTTCAGAGGCTGCCCCCTCCTGGGCTGCCACTGGCACCAGGGTCCCCTGCGGTGGGGTGGGGCTGTCACTAGCCGTGCCCCTCCCGCCTCGCAGGTCGGTCCTGCATGACCATCCTGACCATGGCACGGTACGAGTGGTTCGAGGAGTGGGCGGGGGCCCGGGTCAAGCACCGGGGGCCTGACTACCAGAGCTACAAGATGGACATTGCCCAGCGTCTGCTGGAGAGGGCACTGCAGCGCTTCCCCCACCTCCGTGACAAGGTGACAGCAGCCCCACGGGGTGCCCTGCCCCGTGGGGTGCCCGAGAGCGAGAGGGCACAGTGGGGACTGGCAGTTCTGCAGGGGAGGTTGGGGTGGTTGTAGCAATGCAGTGACCCTGTGGGGTTGGGATGCCCCTTTGGAGCTGGATGTCCCACAGGGATGGGTGCCCAGTGGAGATTGGGTGCCCAGTGGGGCTGGGGTGACCAGCAGGGATGTGAGCAGCAGGTGAGGTGCCCTCGGGGGTTGGGGTGCCCAGTGGGAATGTGCCCAGCAGGCTGAGGTTGCCTCCTGGGGTTGAGGTGTATCTTTCAGAGCTGGGTGCTGCACAAGGATGGTGCCCAGTGGAAATGGGGTGCCATGTGGGGGTAGGGTGCCCAGTGTGGGTGGGATACCCCGCAGAGTTGGGGGACCACATGGGCATGACTGCAGCTATGAGGCATCACAGCCCCAGGGCCTTTGCACGGGGTGGGCACCCCCCAGGTGGCTTTGGGCCTGCTGTGCTGGGGCCCGCAGGTTGCTGGGATGGGTCCTGTCCTCGTGTGCCCTCTGTGCCCCGAGCCTCCCAGAGTGCCCTGGGCACCCACTCGTGCCCCTGCCTGGGCAGGTGGCGTTCCTGGAGGCGGCATCACCGCTGACCAACCAGCACTACCTGGCAGCGCCCCGCGGGGAGATGTATGGCACCGAGCACGACCTCGGCCGCTTCCAGCCGGCAGTGCTGGCAGCCATGAGGGCAGAGACCCCTGTCAGGAACCTCTACCTGACGGGTAAGGGCCCGGGCCCCATGCCCCCATGCCCATATGCCCCCATGCCCCCATGTCCCCATGCCCCCATGCCCATATGCCCACATGCCCATATGCCCACATGCCCCCATGCTCCCATGCCCCATGCTCCTGTGTCCTCATGTCCCCATGCCCCATGCCCCTGTGTCCTCATGCCCCCATGCCCCCATGCCCATATGCCCACATGTCCCTATGTCCCCATGCCCCATGCCCCTGTGTCCTCATGCCCCCATGCCCACATGTCCCCATGTCCCCATGTCCCCATACCCCATGCCCCCATGCCCACATGTCCCCATGTCTCCCTGGCCCCATGCCCAGCTCCAGCCTGCACCCGGTGTCCCCAGGGGGCACTGCAGTGGGTGATGCCCCTGTGGTGGTGACTACATCTCTGCCACGGTGGGGGGTTGGTCACCTGCAGTGGTGATGGGCTGGCCACCCACGGGGGTGGGTTTGTGCCTCATGGTGGTGCCCAGCACCCCATGGTCGGTCCCTCATGGTGGCGACCGTGACCCCCCCACGGCGAGCTGGTCCCTCATGACGATGGGTTGGTGCCCCACGGTGGCGGCCAAGCCCCCCATGGCGGCGAGTTTGTCCCCAGGGTGGGGGGGTCCGTGCCGGGGGTGGCCGTGCCCCACGGGCCGCCTCGCCCGCAGGGCAGGACGTGTTCAGCTGCGGGCTGGCAGGGGCACTGCACGGGGGCCTGCTCTGCGCCTCCGCCGTGCTGCGCAGGATGCTCTACCTGGACCTGCTGCTCCTCAAGAGGAGGATCAAGAGGAGCCAGCGCCGGCAGGCGGCCTGAGGGCTGGGCACGGCGGCAGGGCACGGCGGCTGGGCACGGCGCTGGGCACGGCGGCTGGGCACGGCGGCTGGGCACGGCGGCAGGGCACGGCGGCAGGGCTGGGGCGGTCCCGTGCCGGGGAGCCTGCGCCCAGCTCAATAAACCCCAACTGCTGCCCGGCCTGGGCCTGTCTCTTGGCATGGGATGGGATGGGATGGAATAAGGGACGGGGGTGGGCATGGGGATGAGAATGGGGACAGGGATGGGGGTGGAGGTAGGGATGGGGAAGGGGATAGGAAGAGATGGAGATGGGAATGGAGTTAGGGATGGGATGGATGTGATGAGGATGGGATGGGGAATAGGGAGGCAAATTGGATGAGATGGGAATGGGGCCAGGATCCCAGCTGACACCCACCCATGCCCCCACGACTGGGGGCACATGCAGGGGGCAGACCCCTGCCCTACTTCCCCTTTCTCCCTCTGCCCCCCCTGCCCTCCCCAGCCCCAGAGCAGCAGAGCAGGGAGACCTTTCACAGCTTTAAGAGAACAGAGACCCCCCCCAACAGTGCCATGATTTGGGGTGGGCCAAGCACCTGGGGGGGGAGCATGGACCCAGGCATCCAGATGGTCCTGGGTGGGGCCATCCAAATGCCTGGGTCCATGTCCCCCCGCATCGTTGTCACCTTGAGGTGTGGGGAGGTCACCCCTAGAAGTTGGTCTGGTTGGCCGAGGGGGGCTGAGCCCCATGGCCACAGGTGGGACAGGGCCCCTGGGGCAGGGGGTAGAGGAAGGGCTTTGCTGTCACCTGAGGGCAAATGGGGGGCATTGAGAGGGGAGGAAGGGGGCAGCAGCTGGCACCCCCCAAACACAAGCTCCTAGGACACTGAGGGGAAAGGAGGAAGCCCCCACCCTGGGTTGATCTCTGAGTCTCTTTGGGGCATGGCAGGGGCAGGGGGCACAGGGAGCAGGGGAGGGTGCTCATGGCATGGGGGTGACCTGGAGGTCTCTGTAGACCCCAGCACCCAGCACCCTGCACCCCCAACACCCAACATCCTGCACCCCCAGCACCCACCACTCTGCACCCCCAGCACCCTGCACCCCCAGCACCCAGCACCCTGCACCCCCAGCACCCACCACTCTGCACTCCCAGCACCCAACATCCTGCACCCCCAGCACCCAGCACCCTGCACCCCCAGCACCCAACATCCTGCACCCCCAGGACCCACCACTCTGCACTCCCAGCACCCAACATCCTGCACCCCCAGCACCCAGCACCCTGCACCCCCAGCACCCACCATCCTGCACCCCCAGCACCCACCATCCTGCACCCCCAGCACCCACTACCCTGCACCCTCAGCACCCAACATCCTGCACCCCCAGCACCCACTACCCTGCACCCCCAGCACCCACTACCCTGCACCCTCAGCACACGACATCCTGCACCCCCAGCACCCACCACTTCATAGCTCCACTGCCCACCCCCTCATGGCCTCATCACTCCATGCCCTCAGCACCCAGCACCTCATAGCCCTAGCACCCCTCCGACCCCAGCACCCTGTACCCTCACCACCCCATCCCCCAGCCCCCCCCCGCCATGGCCCATCCCACCATGCCAGCACCCACAGTGGCTTGGCACCCACTGCCACCCGGGAACCCACCTCGCTGTAGGGGGGGGGCTCTGGCCCCGCCGGGATGGCTCCGCTGGGCAAACTGGGGAGCCCGGGCATGGGGGGCAGCGGTGGGGGCCCGGGGCCCGGGGCGTCCCCATAGGGCAGGGGGGCCTGGGGGGCCTGGGGGGCCTGGAGGAGCTTGCGGCAGCTGTAGAAGATGACGATGAGCAGGCAGATGGCTAAGAAGATGATGATGATGATGAACATGCTCCTGGGGACACCGAGAGGGGTGTGCTGGGGGCTGGCAGGTCCCCCCCTCCCTGGCACCCTAAGGTGTCCACCCCCCCCCGCCGCCAGCCCTGTCCCCACGCTCCCAGAGGGCTCCCAGAGCCTCTCCTGGTTCCTCAGCCCACAGCACCCAACCCCAGGGACCCCTCCCTGGGGCACAGCATCCTTTGTCCCCCTCCTCTCCCCCCCCCCCCTCTCCCCCCCCCCCCTCCACCGAACCCAGGGAGAAGTGGCATTCCTGGGCTCCCCTGTGCCACCCACCTTGCCACAGCTGGACTATGCACCCTAATGCCAGGGCACGCACACCTGGCATCCAGCACCTGGCTGCCCTTTGCACCCGCCCTGCCCGACTGCGGACTTCACCCTGGGTGGGGGCTTGGGAGGGACCCCCACGGAAGGGCACTCTGGGCTGAGCTGGGGCACGGCGGAGGCGTTTATGGGAGGGGCACCATGCCGGGGGGGGGCTGGCACCCTGTGGTGGGGCACTTCGGGGCGACGTGGGGCACTCTGGGGGGCTTTTATAGGGGTGCTGGTGCCCTGCTGTGGGCTCCAGAACTGGGAGCGTGGGGCTGAGGTCATCTCGTTACCGGGATGGGGGCCCAGAGGTGCCGGGGGGGGCTGTCCTGCTCTGGGGGTCTGTCTGTCCTCTGCTGCCCGGTGCTGCACGTGGGGGGCCATGGCACCCTGGGGTGTCCCACTGGGTGCTGGAGGTGCCACGCTGAGGGGGACAACAGAGTCCCCAGGAACTGGGGGGGTCCTGATGTCCCCCCATGGGGCGGGCTGGGGAGAGGGTCAGGTGGGGACTCAGCCTTCCTCAGCCTGTCCCCACCCGCGTCTGTCTGTCTGTCTGTCCCTGTGTGCCTCCCTCTGCCCTCGCACCCTCCCATCCCTCCTTCCCCCAGCCGGGGCACTCGTGGGGGCGCACGCCCGGCTCAGCTTCTTGCTGTCCCCACGGCCCCCTCGGGGGTCCCCAGGCCTGGGGGGACACCCTGGGGCTGGCCACGGTCGCTGCTCTTCCCCACCCCATCTGGCTCCCAGCTGCAGCCTGCAGCCCTCCCCTGCTGCTGCTGATGTGGCAGCCGAAGTGTCCCCATGTCCCTGTGCCCCCTTGTGCCCATGTCCCCAGTGCCACAGCCAGCCTGACCCATGTCTGCCTCTCCCCAGCGTGGGGATGGTGTTGCCCTGGTCCTACCCCTTGGACCCTCTCCCCAACAGAGGGCAGCTGGGGTGGCACGGGAGATGCCCCGAGTTGTGCGTGGGGTGCAGAGAGTGCCACAGAGAACAGCTGGGGTGGCACAGGGGACGCTCAGTGTTACAGATGAGGTGCAGAGGGTGGCAGAAGGGCAGCTGGGGTGGCAGAGAGGATGCTCAGGGTGGCTACCAGTCTGTACAAGTTGGCACAGGGGACACCTAGAGCGGCACAGAGAATATTCAGCCTTGTGGCCCCTCTGCTCGTGCCCTGCTGCCATGCCAGAGCTGCACCGCAGGGCAGAGGTGAGGATGAGGAGCTGCTGGCGAGGCTGAAGCCGCCGAATCCCCTGGCAGGTGTGGAGAAGCCGCCGAGCCGCCGGCTCAGCACCGCAATAAGCTGCCCAAAGCGGATCAGCTGGGCGCGGCTGTGCCATGGGCTGTGCCCAGCGGCTGCCCCACGCCGCGCCCCGTCAGGCGAGCAAGGGGAGGTGGCTGAGGGCGAGCGGGGAGGGGGTGGTGGAGGGGACGTGGGAGTGGGGCCCGTGGGGAGGCTTGGGGGCCAGATCCGTGGTGCTGGGCAGGAGGAAGGCTCAGAGATGTGGGGGGTTGGCACCGTGGGGCACTGAGGTGCTGCCCTAAGCAGGATGATCCCATAAGGGGTTTAGGGCTGCCCCGGGCACGGCGGCTTGGCACGGGCACTGCTGTAATTGGCTCAAGGGCTTAATGAAGGCTTTGCCACCAGGCGTCCTCCCTTGCCCCCGGTGGGTGCCATGGTGGGGACCCCCCAGAATGAATCTCCTGCTGAGGCAGAGCTCCCCCAGCAGCCCCCAGCCAGGCGAGACCCCAGCCCCATTCACACCCCCCCCCCCGCCCAGTCCCCTTGGCTGCACTGAGCCTGGCACAACTCTGCCACGAAGTTCCTTCACCCCTTTGTGCCAGTCAGGCTGTGGGTGCTGCACCTTGTTCCCACCCCCAAGGGCGGGATGCTGGGTGTGAGCCCACCCCGCCTGTCCCGGGGCTGAGAAGGTGCCCAGGGTTGTTTTGGGCTCTAATTAGAGGGCAGCCAGGGGCAGGGTGGAATTAAACCCAGGCTGGAGGCAGAAATAGCCTCGGGGCCAGGTGGGTGCCAGCGGACACGCGGGCACCAGAGGGTGCGTGGGCCACACGCTCACATCCCTGCAATGCCTGCCCATGCCTCCCTGGCACACGGAGCCCCCTCCCCCTTCCCCTCTTCCCCATTCATGTCTTCCTGTGCCCGCAGGGAACAGATTGCCAGCCCTGTGCCCGCTGCCAGGGCTGCCGCGGTGCCACCAGCTCTACACTGGCAAGCAGGGACGAGCATTGTCCCCAGATGACCTCATCTCACTCCCAGCCCAGGGTGGCAGTGTGGGGCAAGGACAGATGACACATGGAGCATCCGGGCACCGGTGCCAGCCTGGCACAGTCAGGACAGGGCGAGGTGTGCCACCCTCTCTGCCAGGCGAGCCAAGGAGAGGTAGGGTGGGCTCCTTGGGCTCCCTGCTCTGTGTCCCTGCTCACTTTGGTTGCCTTGGCACTGGCAGACCCAGGGCTGTGTAAGGAGCTCCTCCGAGGCCCCCCCGCGTCGTGAGAATGGCTGCAGCTGCAGTGGGCACAGCTGATGCCCTTCTTGCCTGGACGAGCTCAAACCCACCCACCCCTCCCCCCCGTGCCTCAGTTTCTCCATCAGCACAAGAGCCGGGAGGGGGCTGAGATGGCACCGTGCAGGAGCTGTCCCCAGCACCGCTCATGCCATGGGCTGTGGGCACGTACGTGGGGCACACTCCTCTGGCCTGGCACGCACAAGCAGGCACGAGCTTGGCATCCCTCAGGCGGAGCCAGTCACTGCCCTCTGGGGATGGGGGCACTGCAGAGGGCACCTTGTGTGCTCCTCACCTCTGCACCCCATTCTGCCATGGCCACCCCGGCCCTGTCCCTGCCCCCCGCCTGGCCCCGTGCCCCCCGTCCCCGCCGCGGCCTCCCTCCCCGCCCCGGGCCCAGCCTCTCCCCTCCAGCTCCGCTCTTTGAAGCCATTTTTTCCACAGCCGCTGCCAAGAGCTGCTAATGAGAACCAAACGGAGCCGCCGCGGCCGCTGCTGCCGGCCCACGCCCCCCGGCTGCTGCCGGGCCCGGCCGGGCACCTCCCGCCCTCCTGGCACCTCCCTCCCTCCTGGCACCACCCCTGGGCATCCCCATCCCGCCCCTCTGCCACCATCCTACGGCATCGCCCTTCTATCTGTGTGCCACGATCCCAGAGCATCTCCAGCCTGCCCCTGTGCCACCACACTGGGCACCCCCATCCTGCTCCTGTGCCACCATCCCATGGAATCCCCATCCTGCCCCTGTGCCACCTCTCTGGGCATCCCCATCCTGCCCCTGTGCCACCATCCCATGGCATCTCCATCCTGCCCCTGTGCCACCTCTCTGGGCACCCCCATCCTGCCCCTGTGCCACCACTCCGAGCATCCCCATCCTGCCCCTGTGCCACCATCCACGGGCTTCTCTGTCCTGTCATTGTGCCACCATGGCTGGGCATCTCCATTTCACCCATTTACTGCCATTCCTGGCCATCACCAGCCTGTCTCTGTGCCACCATCCTTGGCCATCTCCAGCGTTCCTACCTGCCACCCTCCCTGGGTATCTTCATCCTTTCCATATAGACACCATCCCATAGCATCTCTGCCCTGCCCATGTGCCACCACCACAGGCCATTGCCATCCTTCCTACCCAACACCCATCTCAGGGCATCTCATCCTGCCCACCCAGCACCACTCCTGGGCACCTCCATCCCACTGCAGGGTCATACCTGGTCCCCAGTGCTGTGTCCCTACAGCAGCCTTCTCCCTTGCCCCCATCCCTCAGGGGGCACGGGACCAGCACTGGGGGTGCAAGATTGGGCTGGGTGCAGAACTGAGGTGGGTGCAGGGATGGATTGGGTCAGGTCGGGTGCAGGGTCGGGTTGGGTTGGGTGCGGGCCTGGGAGTGCTGCAGGAGGCAGGAGCAGGGCGTGAGGGAGGCCTGCGCTGTCCCCCCCGTGCCGGCTCCCCCGGCCCCTCCCGGGCTGCCGCAGGCTCAGTGCGGCGCTGGCCAAGTCGCTGCTGTTGCAGTCGGCCCCAGCTCGGCCTCGGCTCTCTGCCGCTCCAGGCTGGTCACATTTTCCACTGAGCCGTGTTTGGGTTTGAGCTGCTGCTGGGAGGGGGTGAAGGGCTGAGACCCCCCCCGGCTTCACACCGCGGGGAGGGGACGGGCGGGTGGAGGTGGGAATGAGAGTGGGATGGGAGCAGCAGCTGGAGGTGGGAAAGGTAGGAGGGGAAGGGAGCAGCTCCCGGGAGAGGGGGGGAGAGGCACCCAGGGATGGAGCAGTTCCTGGGGATGGGATTGGTACCTTGGACAGGGTTGGCATCCAGGGATAGGATTGGCACCCGGGGATAGAGCAGTGCCTGGGATGGGAGTGGTAGCTGGGATAGGAGCGTGGCTCAGGATGTGCACATCACCTAGAGATGGGCACCACAGCCAGGGACCAGGATATCACCCAGGGATGGGAGCACGACCTGGAAATGGGAGGAAAATGCGGGCGTGGGAGGAGCATTCAGGGACTGAAGTTCCCGGGGGTGGGTCCAGCACTCAGGTACCCCAGAATGGGATTGGCACGGATAGAGCAGTACCTGGGCATGAGAGTGATGCCTGAGGCTGGGAGCGGCACCGAGGGATGGGAGAAGCTCCCAAGGATGGGATTAGGACCCAGAGGTGATGGAGCAGCAGCCGCAGCTGGCAGCAGCACGCAGCTGTTGCACGAACCAAACCCTTCTGCTCCGCAGCCTCCAGGTCTCGGAAGTGGCCACGGCCGAGCCGGCCCCACAGTGACCGCTGCCGTCGAAGCCTTCTCCTCTCCTCCAGGCGCCCCCTGGGGCGCAGCCCAGGGCCGAGGGGCCGCAGGGCCGGGTCGGTTCCTCGAGCTCGCTGGCAGCAGCCAGCCCCGGGCTGGGCTGGACGTCAGGGCGGACGGATCCTCGCCCTGCTTCCTCGAAGGCAGCGCCTGCGCCTGCCAGGGTGACGCTGGCGGCTCGGCCCTGACCTGCTTTCTCTCCTCCAGCCCTTTCTCCCTCCGCCATCCGCATCCCAGCGGTGCCGAGAGCGCCGGGAGCGCCGACAGCTTCCTGCGGGGGCGGAGGAATTTGGCAGCCGCTCAGCGGCGCTGGGAGCTGGACGCGGAGCACAGCTCAGCACCGCGGCCGCCCCGCCCCGACGGCACCCAGCACCGCTGGCAACACCAGCGCCCGGCACCCCTGGCACCACCAGCGCCTGGCACCGCTGGCACTGCCAGATCCTAACACCTAGCACTGCCAGTGCCCAGCACCCAGCACTGCCAGCCCCCAGTGCTCCTGTTCACCACCAGCACCCAGCACTGCCAACACTCAGCATGCAGCACTGCTGGCACTGCCAGAGCCCAGCACCGCTGCCACAGCCAGTACCCAGCACCACCAGCATTCAGCACCCAGCACTGCCAGCTCCCAGCACCCAATGCCCAGCACCAACAGCACCCAGCATGGGCAGAGCTGTCACCACATCAAGGATGAGCCCAGGGATTGAGTCACCTCATGGCCATGGGGGTGCTGAAGTGGGGCTGGAGCTGGCCCATGTGGGGCTTGGTGGGCCTGTGGCACAGGTGTGTGACCCCAGCTGGGAGGCCATTGAGAACAGGGAGGGGACAGCCTGGCATTGGCCTGGCAGTGACCACCCAGGGGCAGTGACAGAAGAGCAAGGCAACCAAATGCCATGGTCCAGCATGGTCCCCAGCATGGTCCCCAGGGAAGCTCTGGACGTGGCAGAGGCTCCAGCTGCCCCTGGGCTCTGGCTGGGGAGCTCCAGGACTGAGCTTCCAGTGTGAGGTTCTCCGTGGCCTGCAGGCAACTGAGCCTGGGGCCAGAGGCTGGGGGGGGGAAAGGTGCCCAGGCCCCTGTTAGGCAGCAGAGATCCCTCCTGGCCTGGCTGGAGAGCCAGAGGAATGCTCGGGGAGCTCAGCCTGGGCCAGTGCCCAGCCAGCTCCTGGCAGCTCCCCAGGGACAGGAGCTGATTGCTGCTCCAGCTGGAATCACCCAGGGTGCTGCTGTGGGGAGGGTGAGGAAGGTGGAGAGCCAGGGGCTGGGGCTGGGAGGGGCTGGAGGGAGAGGAGAGGGGGAGGGAAGGAAGGATGGAAGGGAGCAAGGAAGGGAGGAAGGAAGGAAGGAAGGAAGGAAGGAAGGAAGGAAGGAAGGAAGGAAGGAAGGAAGGAAGGAGAGAGAGAGGGATGGAGGGAAGGATGGAGGGAAGGAGGGGGTGGAGGGATGGAGGGGATGGATGAAAGTATTGATGGAGAAGCAGAGATGAACGAAGCAGAGAGGGAGGGAGAGAAAGAGGATGGAAGAACTGAGGAATGGATGGAGGGCTGGAGGGGAGGAGGGCTGGAGGGGAGGAGAGATGGAGGGATGAGGCAGGGATGATGGAGGGGCTGGAGAGGTGTGTGGGGGATGGACTGAGGAAGGGAGGGAGGGATGGAGGCTGCAGGTGGTGGTGACATCCCAACGCTCCTGGGGCAGCAGCCTCTGTGTCCCCATGTGCCAAGCTTGCAGGGGTGGGGTTAGGGCTAGCAGCACCTGTAGACCTGGCACCAGCTGTCCTGGCACGTCCCCAGCACTGCAGCCAGTGGCACCATCTTGTGCCAGAACTGGGGACAGGCACAGCTTGAACAGGTGGAGCCCGAGAGCGAGCTCTGATCATGGCATAGCTGAGGGTACAGCCCCAGTGCTGCCCTTGGCACGGCCCCAGTGGTGCTGTGTCCACAAGCACTGCTCCTGGCACTGTGTGACACGTCCCAGCCTCGCCTGAGGTACCATGTGGCACGCCCTAGCTCTACCACTGGCACATCCCCAGCCTTGCCCGTGGCACCATGGGCTATATCCCAGCCCTGCCCACGGCACCGTGTGACAGATCTCAGTTCTGCCCGTGGCACAGCGTGGCACATCCCGGCCCTGCCCATGGCACATTCCAACCCTGTCCATACCACAACCCAGCCCTACCCAGGCTCGGGCTGGCATCTCGTGGTGACACCCAGGTGGGTGACCCCAGGCTGCAGCCCCTTAGGGAGGTGATCAGGTTGGGAACCAACCTGGCACAGCCTGGGGGGTGTCCCCCATCGGTCCTCCCCCGCTCCCAGCACAGCCCCCGAGCCCCCCCAGCCTGCTGCAGCTGCCGACGTGGAGCCTGCGCCGGAGACGTGTCAGGGGCAGGAGCCAAGGGCATCGCCTGCGCCTGCCCCGCGCGTCGGGGAGGGGGCTGGGGCCAGCGAATGCGCCGGGCACAGAGGCTGCTGCGGGGTCCCTGGCAGCTGCGGGCACCGGCCACAAGCTGCTCTCCACCGTCCGCCCTCTGCCGTCCAGTGTCCAGCTCCCACCGCCCACCCCCCCTCTACCACCACCCAACCCCCCTTTCCCACCACCCATCTCCCCTCTGCCACCCCCCTCCCACCACCCACTGGCCCTGTCCCTCCAGCCTCCCCCCCGTCCCCACGGGGAGGCTGCCGCCACAGGAAGGGCCGGGAGGGGTTTAGGGGTGTCCGGGCACAAGATGTGAGGGTGTGGAGAGGGTCTTGGGGGGCGAGATGCGAGGGGTCCGCAGGGGGCAAGCCTCTGCCGCTGCCTCTCCTGAAGGGTCTCTGCGGGCACCAAGGGGGGACCCTTGTGACATGTCACCAGCCTGGGGACACCGTGGGCCGCGTCGTGCCTCAGTTTCCCCTCCGGGGTCCGGGGGGGGCATACCCACGTCTGCTTGGGCAGGGCCGGGGTGAGGGTTTTCGGGGGGGGGCGGGGAGGACTCGTCCACTTCTGTTGGCTTTGCCCCAGACCCACTCCCTCGAAATCCTTTTGCTGGCTGGCCCCGCCCCCTCCCACACAGGCTGGCCACGCCCCTTCCCCAGCCCCCCCCCCCCCAGCCCTCCTCTTTCCTCCACCCGAGCCCCCCCTTTCTATTTCCACGATGGCCTGGGTCCTGCTGCCAAAGCGGCAGGGCGGGACGTGGCGGGGAGGGATGGAGGGGGACACCCTGGGGCTGGGGAGGGACACTGGGAGCATGGGGGGGGACACTGGGGGTGAGTGGGACACCGTGGAGATGGGGGGGGCACATCATGGAAATGGAGAAGGCCGTGGGAGTGGGAGGACACTGTGGATCCCGTGGGGGTGGGGGACACTGGAGCTGGGGGGGGGCACCGTGGGGATAGGGGACACTGTGGGCATGTGGGACACTGGAGCTGGGGGGGACACTGTGGGGGTGAGGAGGCACTGGGGATGGAGGACACAGTGGAAATGGGGGACCCCATGGGGTTGTGGGGGAGCCGGTGGGGATGGGGCACACCGTGGGGGCACTGCGGGGATAGGGGACACCGAAAGGATGCAGGACAAGGAAGAGGTGGAGGCCACCCTGGGGTGGGGAGCATGGAGGGGATGGAGGCCACCCTGGGGTGCAGCAGGCTGCGAGGCAAGAGTTAACCCCCCCAGCCCCCCATCCATGCAGGGAACTGGGATGAACTGGGAGAGGGGAGCAGGGAAGGGAGGGTTGGGAGGAAGGTGCTGACGTGGGGCTGGGAAGAGTCCGAGGAGGAAGAGCCGAGGCTAAGCTGCAGCATCGCTGCCGCTCGGCCGA
This sequence comes from Pogoniulus pusillus, assembly GCF_015220805.1. NCBI lineage: Eukaryota > Metazoa > Chordata > Aves > Piciformes > Lybiidae > Pogoniulus > Pogoniulus pusillus. Next base: position 654,161 of record NC_087303.1, read on the forward strand.
GCTCCAGATGGAGCTTCGCTGGTTGGAGGAGGTGGAGCTGGAGGGGCCGGGCTGGGGGAGGCTGGGCTGGGGGCACCGTCCCCGTCCCCCTGCCAGACCCCGGCTGAGTCTTCCTCTGGAGATGATTGGATCCCACCCCACGGCTGGGCCAGGCCTCCCACTCCCACGAGCTCCCAGCTCCCCCAGGACCTCCACCTCCCTGGAGCAGGGGATGCCACGGCTGGGGGGGTCGGGGAAACCCCTGGGCTCTGGTGCCCTCAGGCGTCTGCCTGTCCTGTCTTGCATCTACCTCCCACCTGGAAGTCTGCTGGGACCCCAGCCCCAAAACTAAACCCTAACCAGACAAGACTCCAAACCACACCCCCAGCAGCCCACCCCCCAGCCCAGTCATCCAACAGCGCCAGACCCCAACCCAAATACCTCAAGCACCAACTCCAGAGCCTCAACCCCACACCTCCAGGCACCATCCCAGTAACCTTAACAACCTGAGCATCCCAACCCAGCATCCCCAAATCCCAACCCAGCATCCCCAAATCCCAAACCCAGCAACTCCAAATCCCAACCCAGCAACCCCAAATCCAAACCCAATGCCCCCAAATCCCAACCCATTGACCCCAACAACCTCAATCCAACAGCCCCAACCCAACAGCCTCAACCAATGCCTGACTCCCCACTGGCAGTGAGACCCCCCCCAGCAGTGTCTGTGGGGGTCGTTGCTGGATGTCCCCTGGTGTCCTTTGGGAGCCCAGGAGCTGCCACCCCTGGTGCTGGCAGGAGACCCCACACACATCTCTACCCCACCCCATGCCTACCTCCCCCCAAAGCCATCAGACCTTCAGCTCTGTGAGCCTCCCTCCCTCCTGGGGGGCTTCTGCTATTTCAACCCCCACCCTCTCACAGGGTGTTGGGGTACAGCTGCCCTAAGAGTGCCCCCTGCCCCCCTCCTGAGGTGCTGTTGGCTGGGGGGGGCAGGGGGCGCTGGCAGCCCCACATCCCAGCCACGTGGCACCAGAGCCACTGTCCCAGCCAGGCCCTGGGCACACATCCAGGCCACACTGGATGAGGTCACCAGGAGGGATCCCAGCCAGGCTCCGGTGCCGGGACTCGTCCCTGCTCCCGTCCCCATCCTCATCCTCCCCACCCCTGTCCCCACACCATCCTCATCCTCATCCTCATCCTCATCTCTATTCCTTCCCCACTCCCATCTCCATCATCTCCATCCCCACTGTCCCCATCCCTGTCCTCATCCTCTTCCCTGTCCCCATCTCCACCTCCATCATCTCCATCCCCACTGTCCCCACCCTGTCTCCATCCCTGCTCCCAGTCCCTGTCCTTGTCCCAGGGAAAATGAGCCCATCAGCCTCTGAGTGCAGTGATTAGGGGGACAGTGACCTCCTCACCCCCGCCCCAGGCACGGACCCGAGAGGAGGTGGGTTCTGAGGGTGCCCCTCCAGCCCTGCACCCCACTGGGGATGGCTGGGGGATCATCACCCCCAGCCCTGGGACACCCTGGAGGCTGCAGGGTTTGGAGCAGCAAATTTTTGATTGAAACTGGAAAAGTGAGAAAGGAAAATGAAAAAAAAAAAAGGGGGAGGGGAAAGGGAAAAAAAGGGGAAAAGGGAAAAGGGAAAAGGGAAAAGGGAAAAGGGAAAAGGGAAAAGGGGAAAGGGGAAAGGGAGGGAAAGAGAATGAGAGGGGAAAGCAGAAGAGAGCAGAGAAGTGAAGCAGCAACGGAAAATGTGCAGCGTGGAGCTCGTCCCTCAGAGTTTCCATCCCAGCCCAGGCAGGGGGGGCCCAGGCTGGGCTGCTGCTCCCGGCCCAGGACGCCCCTCCCCCACCTCCACTCCTCCTGCCCCCCAGAGCCTTGCTGACCCCCCCAGGGGTTGTCACCCTCCTGCTCCCGGATCTGCTGCTGGACTTCTGACCTGGGGTGTGGGAATGAGCCCCCAGAAGGGACACAGCTTTGGGGTGTGGGGGTGAAGATGTGGAGGATGAGCCCCCCCCGGGAGGGCTCAAGGCTGAGGTGTTGGTGTGCGGATGGAGGGACCTGCCCTAGGCTGTGGGGGTGCAGATGGGAGGGGGATGAGCCCCCCAGGAGGGACTTAACCTTGGGGTGTGGGGGATACAGATGGGAAGGTGAAGCCTCCAGGAATGACCTCACCTGCAGATGGGGGAAAGAGCCCCCCCAGGATGGACTCAGCCTAGAGGCATTGGGGTGCAGAGGGAGGAACCCAGCCCGAGGATGTGGGGGCGCAGAGGGTGAGGGAGAGAAACCCCCCAGGATGGACTCAGCCCTGGGGCTTGGGGGTGAAGATGAACCCCCCCAGGATGGACTCAGCCCTGGGGCTTGGAGGTGAAGATGAACCCCCCCAGGATGGTGGAGACATGGGGGTGCAGCAGAGGGGATGAGCAGCACTGACCATTTGGGTGGGATGAGACCCCCCAGCCCTAGGGTGTGGGGGTGCAGACGAAGGAATGAGCCCCCCAGGAGGACACTCAATCCTGGGAGGTGTCAGATCCAACCCCCCCACCCCCACTGGACCCACCCCCAGCAGCAGGACCAGCACCCAACCACGCTGCCGGCCAGGGCGAGCTCTGCCACCCGCCAGGTGCTGGCTGAAGCTGGTGGTGCCCCCGGGCACTCCGAGCATCCCCTCTCGCTGCGTGCCCGCCCCCAGCCCCGGCTCCGCCGCCCGGTGCCCCGCCGAGGCGTGGCACGGCGCTGGCAGCCCAAAGGCCAATTAGAGCCTGAGCTGTGCCCAGCTGGGAGCAGCTGGAAATAGCCAGGAGTTGGTGCCCGTGATTATGGGGTGCAGTCCTGGATGCCACAATTGAGGGTGCCGAGGGCCGGGTGGGCACCAGGAATAGCTGGGGTGGAGCTGTGCTGTGGGCTGTGGCCAGCCCTGGGGGGGTGGAGGGGAAACTGAGGCACCAAGCTGTGTGTGTGTCCCACGTCCCCGTGGGGGGGTGGGGAAGTTGAGTGAGGTGGTTTGGGTTGGAGTAGGGGAAAACATCCTCCAACCCCTCCCCCCCGAGGGCTTCTCGGGGGCTCTGGGGTGGGTTTGGGTGATTGAGGCTCCCGGGAGGGGCATCCTGCGGGGGGGCACTCAGTGAGGCCGAGGCCACCATGGAGTCAACCTCCTCATGGAGCTAATCCCCTCGTGGGGTTGACCTCCCCCTCCCCATGGAGTCAGACCCTGCCAAGGGGTCAGGTCCCTCATGGGACCAACTTCCCATCAGGCCCCCGTGGAGCCTACACCCTGTTGGAGTCAACCTCCCCACGGGCTCAGACCCTGCCGTGGAGTCCAATCCCACCATGGGGTCAACCCTCTCCTGGTGTCACCTCCTCCACGGGACCAATCTGTCCACTGAGTTGACCTCCCTGTGGGGTCATGCCCTGCATGGAAGCAAACCCCTCATGGGCTCAGCCTCCCATGGGCTCAGCCTCCCATGGGCTCAGCCACCTGCTTGTCACCACCCTAGGGGACACCATCTGCCCCTACCCCCATCCTCACTGCCCCGACCCCACACCCTGGGGGGAAGGCACCAAGCTGGGTAGATTCCCCTGGTGTGGGGCTGTGGACCGAGGTGATACGGAGTGGGGGAGGGGGCTTCTGATGCGGAGCTGGCTCCTGGAGCTGCTGAGTGGGGAACAGGGAAGGGGGAGGGGGGGACAGAAAGAAAGGACTCTAATGGGCTCCATGTGTCTGGGCTGTCCTGAGGGGACTTAACTCACACCAGATGCCGGCGTCTGCTCCAGCTCCACCTCCTCCAGCTCCAGCTCCTCCAGATCCAGCTCCTTCAGCTCCTCCAGATCCAGCTCCAGCTCCAGCAAACCAACCCCAGCGCTGCCTCCCTGCCCCCCCAGCCCTCGGCCCCTCCAGCTCTGCTTTTCAGTAGGACCTACCCAAAGTGGGCTGGGGGGGAGCCGAGTGCAGACCACCCTCACCCCACATCCGTGGGGCAAGCCCTGCCCCGGAGCAGTCATTCACTTCTGGGGGCATCCTCTGAATTCTGGGGAGGATCCATCCACTTTTGGAGGCTCCTCTTGACTATTTTTGGGGCACCCATGGAGGTTTTGGAGCAGTCCTCAGCTTTCTGGAGCACCCATTGGCTCTTCAGGGCACCCACTGACTTTTGGGGGCACCCACCGGATTTCTGGGGTGCCCCTGACCCTTTGGGGCACCCACCAACTTTCCAGGGCATCTGCCCACTTTTGGGGGCACCTATCAACTTCTTTCTTTGGGGGGGCTAGAGTCCTGCATGGAGAAGTTTGGGGGCATCTATCAGCTCTTGTGGGGCACCCCTGGGCATTTTGGGGCACACCTCCCCTCCCCCAGCATTTGGTGGCACCCCCCCACTTTTTGCCACGACCACCAATGCTTTTGGGGGGTCGCCAACGACCTTATGGAGTCACCACTGAAGGTTTTTTTGGGGGGGGGGGGGGCAGAGACCACTCAGTTTTTCTGGGGTGCCCAAGCAGCTTCTGGAGGTGCCACTGAAGTTTGGCAGCAGGCACTGAGGCTTCAGCTTAACCACCAATGGGTTTTGGGGGGGTGGGCTCCAACTTTTCTGGGGGGACAACTCCCCCCCCCACTTCTCAGCCACCATCTGCAGCTCCAGTTCACACCACCGCAGCCAGCCAGAGAGAGCATCTCCCATGCCCTGAGAGCCTGCAGCTGGGGGAGGGAGACAACCTCCATATCCCAACCTCCCTGGACCAAGGGATGGCTCCCAGCTGGATTCCACCACCTTTAGTGAGGGGATTTGGGGGGGGATGTGTTCAGCCCCCCTCAACCCCCCTCTCCCATCCTCTCTGCTGCCCTTCACCCAGCCCAGGCCTGCATTTTGGTGTCTCCCATTTTCACTTCCCAGGATCCTAATGACTTTTCCAGCCTTTTTTTCCTCTCTCTTTTTTTCCCTCTCTGTTTTTTTTTCTCTCTTTTTTTCTTCTTTTTTTTTTCATTCCTTTTTCTTCTTCTTCTTTTTTTTTCTCCCTTCTTCCAAGTGGGATCTCTTCCCTTTCCCCCTCCCAGCCCCCACAGCCCCTGCACCCAGCTCCTGCATTCCTGGGGCGGGCAGCCAGGGGGCTGATGAGGTGGCATCGTCTTGTGTGTGTGCATCTCCCCCCCCCCTTTTTTTTTTCTTCTTCTCCTCTTTCTTCCCTCCCTTTCCACGCAGAGAAAGAAAGGAAAAAAAAACCCACCCCAAAAAAAAAGCGCAGGGGGAGAGGCAGCAGGAGCGAAGGCAGCCAGGAGGGGACCCAGCCCCCGGTGACATTCTTTTCTTTTCTGTCATGCTGCAAAAATTAAAGCCACATCTTCAGCCTGCCTCAGCCTGGAGCTCGGCCAGAGGCTTTCGAGTGGCCCAGGCAGGATTGGAGGCTTCGCCCTGCAACGTGTCTCGGATGCGAGGATCCAGGGCTTGGAAGCAAGGAGGAAAGCCGAGGCGGGGCGGGGGGGGCCGGGGGGAGGCCCAGTAGCTTCCCCCTCCCCATGCATGCGAGGCATAGCCCTGGCTCCACGCGTGTCTGTGTGCGTGGCTGTGCAAACCCAACCCCTCCCGTGCTGTTTGGCTGGGGTTGGGGGTCAGTTTTTGGGGCTGGGGGGGGTTGCTTTGGGTTGCATTTCATTGAAAGCAGAAATGAAGAGGCCTGGGGAGGTCACTGGTGTGAAATGGAGCTGGGGGGGGGCAGTTTGGTGCTCTCTCGACGTGTCACTTCCTCCCCTCCCCCAGTCCCCCTGCCCTGGCCCTGTTGTTTCATGCTTAAATGGCATCGATTTATTTTGCCTTAGAAAAGTACAAACCAACCCCCCCAGACCCCCTATTAAAGAGAGCAGGAGCTCGGTGGGAGCTGTGCTCGGCCGTGGGCTTCCCCTCTGCCTCACCCCCACTGCTCCAGCGCCTGGCACGGAGGGAGCCAGCCAAGGTGTGAAGCCTGCACCCACTTCCCCACCCAGCCCAGACCCCAGAGCCTCATTTCCTACCTTCCAGCCCTTTCCAGACCCCACCCTTCAAAAACTGGGGGGGCCAACCTGGGTGCCACATTGCTCTCTCTCCCCAGCGGCTGCCAGTGGCCCCCTCCCAAGGCCTGGCAGCCCTGGTGAGTGTGGCTGCTTGGCTGGCAGTAATTACACCTCCCAAATTGCAGAGTGGTTGTGGATGATCCTCCAGGAGCTTTTTTTTTCCCTTTCCCTTCCCTTTGCTGCTGCTTTTTTTTTCCAACCAACGTGGCTCCTGCGAGCGTGGAAGCGGCGGTGGAGGAGTGCCAGGGAGGGGGGAGCAGGAGGGATGGAGGGAGGGATGGGAGCTGGGGAAAGAATGAGGTGGGAAAGAGAGGGGAGAAAAAGTGAAGCAAATTCGGCTGCTGGGGTTGGCTTCTTCCTGGGGGGGGTTGGTTGGGGGTTGAAGGATGCTCTGGGTGCCAGAGTGCTGCTGGGCCTCGGCCTTTGAGGTGGGCTTT